>NC_141536.1:37767498-38367498 GCF_021556685.1 Rattus norvegicus
CCTATGAAAGAGTTAGGGGAAGGTTTGTAGGAGCTGAAGGGGATGGCAACCCCAAAGGAAAACCCACAGTCTCAACTTACCTAGACCCCTCGAGCTTTCAGAGACTAAGCCACCAATCAAAGAGCATACAGAGGCTGATATGAGCCCCAGGACAGGACATATATAGCTGCCAGGACATAGCTGAGAACTGCCTCCTTGTCTGGCCTCAGTTGGAGAGGATTTGCCAAGGCCTGCAGAGACTTGAGGACCTAGGGAAGAGGGATGGGGGAGCACCCACTCAGAGGCAAATGGGATAAAGAACTGTGGGAGAGAGGACTTGGAGGTGGGTCAATGTCTGGAATGTAAAGAAATAAAATAATTAATTAAAAAAGAGCAATACTTCCCCCACAGATTGTAAGTTGGCCTATTTAATCCTCTTTGTGATATATGCATTCATTCTATTGGTTCTTTGCCTTCAGAGAACTAAGAAATATCCTGTTACACTGTCCACACGTCCTTACCATATCTTGCTCATCTTTACTGGCCCTTTTTTCTTTCATGACCTGACTATACACAGACACATAGGGGTCATATGAGTACACAAGATTAAGTCTCATGTTTTAATAATGTTTGTGTTCAAGTGACCCTTAGTTTACTTAATTATGATTACGAACCACAAGAGTAGTGATACTGGTGATTTAGAAATGACAAACATAAGCACAAACAGAAAGACTCCTTTATGTATCAACTCACATTCTTAGGAGAGGGGCGAAGGGGAAGCAGATGGCTCATCAAGTGAGCTGCCCAGCCTTATGACTTGATTTTGACTAACCTGATGGAAGAAGAGAAATAGTTCTGGCACGTTGTCCTCTAGTTTCCACACGCATTCCACGGCACCCATGCACCTAAACACACACACACACACACACACACACACACACACACACACACACACACACATATATATATACTGAATCAATAAATAAACATAATAAAAACAACAAAAGGAAAGGAAGCATAGCAAGATATTTGGAGAGGCCATTTATATAAAGATCATTTAGCACATTCTTAAATTATTTGAATTATTCTTTATTATTATTATTTTCAATTATTGTGTCACATTTATGCATCAAGTTTTGTCACGGGTGTATGTATACCTAAAGAACTAGTATTAAAGCCTAATACCACCTATGGTGTTAGGCTTTCTCCTGTGGAAAATAAAGACTGCTGTGCTTAGCAATGACTCATATGTGTGTATGCCTTATATGACCATCTTTCTCACAGAATTTATCTTTGCAGCTGTGTATACATGGCTTCCAGCATCTGTTTTAGTTCCAGCATTGTTTGCTTTAGAGAGTTTGGCTTCAATATGATTTGATATACCAATTTTAGAACCCGAAATTATCCTGTGATATCATTTCTCTCACAGTCCAGGAGACATTGCTGACTTTTCAATTTATTCAGCTTTTTTCTTGTTAGGACAAAGTATAAGTTTCTAAGTGCCTTGCATGTGATGCCAGAGTAACTATATCAACTTTCAAATGGAATAAAACATATTTGCTTCTTTTTGGCTTTTGACTGTGATAACCTTCTTCACTTAATTTTGCCCTTTATTCATCCAACTGATATAGATATAGAATATAACAGATGGATATGATCTTTGCATTGTGAAGTAAATGCTAATTTCTATAAGGCACTGACATATTGCTGGGAATACAGACATGCAAATTTAAATAATCAGAATAGTCAGATAAAGATCTTTAGCCCACAGATATTATATATGATAATAACATCATGAAAATAGAATAACCACAAGTATAGCTAAAAATTAGAAAACCTCATTTATATGTAGATCTCTAGATTCCCATATGTTGACTCTAGATTCATGTTTTTAGGTTGATTCTTATGGAGTACAGGAAGTAAAAGAGACCATTGTTGGGGAGAGAATAAATGTCTTAAGGGAGGGAGATCAACAATCTCACTTAACTGTGAACCATGTGATTTACAATAATGACCAGCATGCATGTTATGCTGATATGTGTAGATTATATAGGTGCAAGAGTGACATGAACGCTATGGAAATAACCAACCACTTTCTGATTGGCTTTAAGATCCACTCTGTAGTATGAAACTCACGTCTGGTACTGTAAATCTGGCAAAGAACTCAGGGCTGGAAAGCTTACAGATCCCAGAGGTGAACTTACAGCAATTATTCTGCTAGATGGACATAGTATCAAATAGACTAAATTCGTAGTTGTATACCCATACAACATTATAGCTTTCAGATTTCATCAGAGAAGCTTCTTTGTGAAGTGGACGGTGAGTAACAAAGAAACTTGTGACCGATCCAAATGCAGAGAGTGTCAGCAGAGTGCATAGCCACGTAAGTGACATCTACATCATCCCCTCACTGATGACTCAGGAATTGCTTTAGAAGGTAGAACGGGGACATTTTAAGAGCCAGAAGTCAGACAGGACTTCAGGGAAACAGTATCTATCCTGGACATAACAGGACTGCTGCATTTATGAACTCAAGACAGCTTTGGTTACTGGTATAAAACCTATACTAAATCAAGCCACTCAACATACTTGTGTGGAGTGGGGAGGAGCTGGCACTCCTAACTGAGGACATATTAAAAGTTGATGCATTTTGACAGGTGAGACGGTTTTCTTTTCTTCTCTTTTGAGATTAAAATATAATCACAACATTAACTATTCCCTTCCCTTCTGCCAAACTCTGCCATATATGCCTCTCTGTGTTCTCCCCTCTCTTTCCAACTCATGACCTATTTTTCACTAATTGTTATGGCAAGCAATAGGTATATGTTTATACACGTATATTCCTAAATATAGCCTATTCATTCTATATAATGTCACTTGTATGTATGTTTTAGGGATCACCATTTCACACATGACAACCTGCTTTTAGCTTTCTCAGTTGCTTACAGTTCTTTACGTAGGGAAAGGATGTGGCCATTGCTAGGTCTTCCATTCTCTTGTGGATGGCTTCATCCCAACAGTGCACGGTTAACACAAAGTGAACATTGTAGGTTCTTTTTCTTCTCTTTTTAAATTATTTCTTTTATTTATTTTTTTTAAAATACAGTAACTTTTAATATTGGCAAATCACAAGAGGGTCTGCAAAACTAAAAGAAAAGAAAAAATTGATGAGACATATTAGAATGAGTTCCTTCCCCTCTGTGTGTGTTTATGCATATGTGTGTGTACACATGTGCACACAAGCACACACACATGTATGTGCATGAGTGTATGCACGTATTTTTAACCAGATGTAAATAATACCCATCAAATGACTCAAGGTAAATGCAATGTGTGCAATTAGAGACTAGATATAGTGGCTTTGTGAGGGCTTCAGGATCTTTCTCATTGTGACTGCGCAGCAGTCAGGATGCTATGGAGGCCTGCAGCAGAGCTGTGGAGCTGTGCTGTCTCTGTCAACTCTGTATTTGCTTCCGGACTCCAAATGCACCCTCGCTGCTTCTCAGTTCTGTCGCTACCTCTAACCTGGTCAAATATATCTCTTGAACACATACAACAGGTAGGTTCTCTGGGTACTTTCTACTGCCTCTAGGACCACTATCTCCTCAGTTCACAGGTATACCTAGAGACAGGATGCTGGGCTGACATACTCACTGTGCATGAAGCTTCTCTCAGGTCTGCTGTTTCTTCTCAGTTTTCTTGGCAATTGCCAGCATGCCATGGATCATCTTTCCAGGGGCTTCTGCATCTTATGTTGAGCAATGCACTAGACCACAACTATTCTGGGACTACTGTCCAGCATGGAGCTCCCCAAGTGTGGTCTCTTTTGCACTGGGAGTCAGCAACACAAGTTGAGTAAACCTTTCTGTTCAGGCTCTTCTAGTACCATTGCCTTTGTGGGACCCTGGGCACACCACGGCACTGTCTTCAGAGATGAATTTCTCTAGAGTATGGGCTTTTGTCTTCTGAGGTTTAGGGCTTGTGCTCTCACCCTGAGCTTCCTTAGTGGAATCCTATAGACAGCCAAAAGTGTTCTTACTATAAACATGGGAGATGCAACATTTGCAAGTGCATGTGAGTAAAGGTATCCATGGAGACCAGAAATATTGGATACATGGAGCTGAGAGCCACTGTGGGGCAGTGGATCCTGCCAAGCAACCTGTTAAGGTTGAGCTGGGTTGAAAGCCCCGGAACCCAAAAGGGACGGTAGGAGTTTCACTTGCTTTGAACCAGACTCCTGACACATGACTACAGCACCCCATGGAGAAGATCATGACCATCAGTCAGTACCCCCAAGCCCTTCCACCCACAGATGAAGCATCCCTAACATCTCAGACCATGCCAATAGAAAGCATCTGCTGTCAGACCCTATCCTACCCCCAAAATGTTTGTAAGATCCTATTCAGGAGGAATAAAGGTGTGTAAGAATTACTCTGTCACCTGAGAGTGTCTGTCTTATAAGAGCTGTAACACATCCTGGGGAAGAGAATGCTCTTCTCGAAACTTTAACTGGAAGTCTCCTCTGCACCATGCTTGGTCATCAAGTACACACCAGTGGCTAGGCTCATCACAGATAGAGTTCATTCAGTACACAGTCTGGCAACTAGTGATCATGTGGGACAAGAATAGCAAATGCATGGTTACAGATATGATGGGAAGATGAGCCCTGTTCCGCCCCCACACACAGACCCTCCTGAGCCCCCTGAATTCTCCCACCCCAACTCTGGAGACAAGGAATCTGTCCTTTCCTGCTGTGCTTTCAGTCAGCATCATCTTGTAGATTTGGACAAGCTGAAGGGGCAACTGAAGCCTTCTGACTAGAATTACTCTCTGTTGTTGGCTCAAGGTCTCTAGACCCTGTTTAAATCCCGACAGCCTTGGCAAAGACTATCTATCTAACTTCTTAAAATAAAAACAAAATAGATAAAAAAACAACAACAACAAAAACCTGGTAATGCATCAACCACTTAAAATACACAGGGTGGCTGAGAGCTCTTCCCCCACCCCACCCTAGTCTCTAAATTTGTTTTTTCTTTAAATTAGATATTTTATGTATTCACGTTTCAGATGCTATCCCCTTTCCACCCTCTCCAATTCCCCCTACCACCTTTCCCTGCTTTTATGAAGATGCTTCCACTCCACCCACCCACTCCCACCTTAATGCCCTGGCATCCCCCTACTCTGGAGAACAAGACTTTACAGGACCAAGGGGTAATTCTCCTATTCATGCCAGACAATGCCATTCTCTGCTACATGTGCGGCTAGAGCCATAGGTCCCTCCATGTGTACTCATATGTTGGTGGTTTAGTCCCTGGGAGCTCTAGGCATGTGTGTGTGTGTGTGTGTGTGTGTGTGTGTGTGTGTGTTGGTTGATATGGTTGTGCTTCCTGTGGCGTGGAAAACCTCTTCATTGTGGTCCCCATACTCAGTCCAATGGTTAGCTGCAAGCATCCTCATCTGTATCAGCATGGCTCTAGCAAAGCCGCTCAGGAGACATGCATATTAGGCTCCTGTCAGCAAGCAATTCTTGGCATCAGTAATAGTGACTGAGTTTAGTAACTGCTTATGGGATGGATCCCCTGGTGGGGCAGTCTCTGGATGACCTTTTCTTCAGTCCCTGATCCATTCTTTGTCCCTGTATTTCCTCCCATGAGTATTTTGTTGTCCCATCTAAGAAGTACTGAAGCATGCACACTTTGGTCTTCCCTCTTCTTGAGCTTTATGGTCTGTGAATTGTTTCTTGGTATTCAGAGCTTTAGGGTTAATATCCACTTATCATTGGGGGCACACTATGTGTATTCTTTTGTGCCTGGGTTACCACACTCAGAATGTTATTTTCCTGTTCCATCTATTTGCCTAAGAATTTCATGTAGTCATTGTTTTTGATAGCTGAGTAGTACTTCATTGTGTAGATGTACCACATTTTCTGTATTCATTCTTCTGTTGAAGGACATCTGGGTTCTTTCCAGCTTCTGGTTTTTATAAATAAGGAATTCCTTTTCTAGTCCAATCTACTTAGAGTTTTGTATGCTTTTTTATGTTCATGGGCATCTCTTTTTTTAGGTAAGGGAAGTTTTCTTCTATAATTTTGTTGAAGGTATTTACTGGCCTTTTAAGTTGGAAATCTTAGCTCTCTTCTATCCCTATTATCCTTTGGTTTGATCTTTTCATTGTGTCCTGGATTTCTTGGATGTTTTGGGTTAGGAGCTTTTTGCTTTTTGCATTTTCTTTGACTATTGTGTCAATGTTTACTATGGTATCTTCTGTCCCTGAGATTCTCTCTTCTATCTTTTGTTCTATTCTGCTGGTGATGCTTGCATCTATGCCTCCTGATCTCTTTCCTAGGTTTTCTATTTCTAGGGTTGTCTCCCTTTATGACTTCTTTATTGTTTCTATTTCCATTTTTAGATCCTAGATGGTCTTGTTCAATTCTTTCACCTGTTTGGTTGTGTTTTCCTATAAATCTTTAAGGGATTTTTGTGTTTCCTCTTTATGGGCTTCTACTTGTTTACCTGTGTTGTCCTATATTTCTTTAAGGGAGTTATCTATGTCCTTCTTAAAGTCCTCTATTAATATCATGAGATGTGATTAGAGGAGAGAGTGGGAATATATAAAAGGAAGTTAACCAAATCTTGTTTTTCTGGTGTGTTGGGATATCCAGTAGTTGCTGTGGTGTGAGAACTGGGTTTTGATGATGCCAAGTAGTCTTGGTTTCTGTTGCTTAGGTTCTTGAGCTTGCCTCTCCCCGTTTGGTTATCTCTGATGTTAGTTAGTCTTAGTGTCTCTAACTGGAGCTTGTCTCTCCTGTGGGCCTATGAGCCTGTGATCCTAGGAGTGGGAGCACCTCTGGAAGACCAGCTCTTTCCAGGCAGGACCTGGGTAAGAGGGCTGTAGGACAGCTCCAACTCCAGGATGCAGATGAGTCAGGAAGGATCCTGTCCCAGTCTGTTCTGGGGTCCCTGTTCTCTGTTCATTCTCAGCAGGTTCCTTTTTAGATAGTTATTGGAGCAAAAGCAGGTTTCACCTGTGGGTTTGGGAGTGGGCACTCCTGGAAGATCAACTCTTTGGGCTGAATCTGGGCGTGGAGGGCCATGGGACAGTCCCAGCTCTGGGCACAAATGGAGACTGGAATGGTTTTGTCCTAGTCTGCTCAGTGGTTCTTGTGCCCTGTGTGTTCCTGGAAGGGTCTCACTTTGCACAATCAGTGAAGAGAAAGTGGGGTATCCCCTGTGGTCTACGAATGAGTGTGCTCCTGGCAGACCAGCTCTCTGCAGGCAGGTTTTGGGTCCAGAAGACTGTGGGACAGCCCTAGCTCTGGGTGCCGATGGAGACCAGTAGTGACATTGTAGATTCTTAATAACAAAGAGGACATGATATTAGGATGGATGGAAGGAAAGGGTGAAGGGTAGATCTGGGAGGAGTTAGTGAGAGTAATGGGCACTGGATATAATGAAAATACATTGTATGAAATTTTCAAAGAATTAATAAACATATGTTAAAAATGAAATCACAAACGACATTTTTAAATAATGTATAAATAAATACAGGCACTAATGTCACTTGTGTTTAGTTGAAACTGATTATACCTGGCTAGAAATTGCTGCATAAGGTTTTAATACATATAAATTTTAAGAAATTTAGCTGTTTTTGGTTTTGTTCTGTACTGTTTTGGTTTTTTACTAGTAAAAAAAAGAAAAAAAAGAAATTTAGCTAACACACACATGAGATTTATGTTGTAATGTAGGGAACAGTGAGAAGAATTTCTGCATGAATATTCCTTATATGAATATATGAAATAAATGAATATATGAGTGAGCAGTAGGCAGCTCTCTTTGAGTGACTGGGAGGGGGATATAAGACTGTTCAGGTCACCTGTACTTACACATGTAAACTCATAGGGCCTTGGAAGTCTTGGAGACTCTTTAAAACTTTTTCCTACAGGTCATACTTGGGTTTTCCAAAGAACACTCTGACAAAGAGAAGTCCTACTTGAGGCTAGTCCAACCATAGGGCAATAGACTGAGGTATGTTTTGCTTATTGGGATGGACAGGAAAGACAGGATTTGAGGGTTGCTCATAGAATGACCCTTTGGTAAGTAGGTGAATGTGCGAAAATTGTGAAGGACCAGTATATCCTTTCAGTAGGGATGGCTGGTGAATGGTGGTTTATCTGCTGAGTTGAAGGAACAGCTATGTCAAGGAAAAAAACAGAGTAAGACAGCAATGTGATAAGAACTCATTTTATTCAGAACTATTGAGATAAGTCAGGGATACCTCTGTATAGAATTGAGGTACACAGCAAATCCAGTATGGCCAAGCAGGAGGTCATTGCAGAGAGCACAGCTGAGCTCAGTAGACAGAAGTATAAAGCATAAGTGAAGAACTCTGGGTAAACTGACTAATAAAAAAATCCATGTGCTGAGGAAATGGAAGGTTGGTAAAAATTCATGAGCTGGCTATAGTGCTTTCACCATGCAAGTATGAGGATTTGAGACTGGCAACCCAAAACCCATGTTGTAAAAGCCAAACTACGTAGTATGTACCTATAATCCTAGTACTATTCAGTCACTATTGACAAAATGAACTTCAGATTTTGTGAACAGACCCTGTCTGGAAACTAAAATGGAACATAATCCAGGCTAGAAGAACACATCCAACTTCTAGTTTCCACAGCCCCATGAATAGGTGAGAACAACCCCCACAGAAAATTAAATAAACTAATATTAAAGAAAAACCCTGAGCTGTCCTAAATTTAATTACAAGGATTAGAGGAGAGGTGGGAAGATATAAAAGAAAGTTAATCAGTTAATACCTTTGTGCCAAACTAAAAATAGAGTTTCTTACATTGCTGAATCATTATTGGAACATTTTCAGACTGTTTACTGCAGCAAATTCAAAGCAATAGGTCCTGCATATAGATTGACCTCTTGTCTCAAACTTGGCCTGCTTCTCATTACTTCAACATGTTCTAAATCAGTGTAGACTCAGTGTAAATATTTTGTGTTTTCTTTAGCATTTTTCTTCTTATAAACATACACGATAATTTGCATGAACACTGTCTCCTGTAAGCTCAGATATTTGAAAACTCAGTCCTCATTGGGGAATTAGTAGAGCTTTACTGGGAGAGTGTACCAATTGTAACAGGCCTTGAGGTTTTGTAGCTTCATTCCATTTCAAGTCTTTGCTTCTTGCTTGTGCGTGCAAGTGTGATCTCTCAGCTTCCTGCGCCAGCTAACTGCTACCATGCTCCTCATCACCCCCCAAATCATTATGCACGATCTATCAGGTGTCCTGAGCACAAGTAAACTCTTTTCTGTAAGTTACCTTGGTCTTGTTATTTGATCATAGTGACAAAAAGTAACTATCATGTTAGGCTTTCATTCTGAGGTCCGGCAGGCATGTTTCCAACTGCTACCTCACTTCCCCTCAGGTGGTTGAAAACTTATCCATGGATAAGATCCTTCAGTGGTTAGCTCTGGTAATGGCTAAGAAAGAACCCTCAATATTGACAGTTTGGGCCTAAAATGGGTTTATGGGTGCTTTTTGTTTGTTTTTGTTGTTTTGTTTTTGTTGTTGTTGTTGCTGCTGTTGTTGTTGTTGCCAATAGGCCATGTGATCATATGTCACTTGGGAGATGCCAAGGATGAGAAATCCAGTTAGATGTCAAGGACTCTAATGTAGGGATTTATGGGAACTCCAACTCCAGCTAAACACATGTAGTGGGCATTCTTATTAAAGTTTAATTTGGCAAGAAATTGTACATATAAATCCAGAACAAAGTGCAATGGCTTGACTAAAACTTGTAGAAACAAGTATTCTTTACCAGGAGAAACATTATATATATATATCAAGACAGATAAATTCACATAAATGTATTTATATATTTTATAAAGTATATATTCAGCAAAATGCGCATTTATAGCATTTGACTTTGACTAATTTAACGTAGATTTATACTGATTTATATACCTATATAATTCTGCATAATTCTGCATATAATGCACATTTTAAATAAACATTAAAAAAGCTGAGCTCCTTTTGAAAAACCTTTAATACCTGCAATTTTCTTTTCACATGTAATTGATTACCTCACAAATAACAGTTTGAAAGCTGTTATTATAAAATCTGTCTATAGATGAGATTGCTCAAGAGTATTGAATAGAGAGTGGGCAGTGCTCACTAGTACAAAAGCATTTCAGATCTGAACAGAGAAATGGCGACTGCGATAGGGTATCTATGGAGTGTAAGGTCAATCATGCAGATGATGAAGGAGAATAATATACTTTCGTTTATGGCACCAAACCACACTTTGTTTTTTTTTTAGTACGTGATCTACCACAGACACAACCAAGAGGACCAGAAAATCATTTTAAAGTATCACACTGTCTTTGCTTAAAAATGGCAAAATACACATTAAAATTATATTGCAGGACAGTAATTACTTTAGTAAAGATTGTACATATTGTCTATATCCTTAAATGAATGTATGTTTAAGATAAGGAGTTAGAAGGCTTAAGAGTTTCTTGGAATAAGTTGTGATTTAACTGACTCTCCTCTCCTCAAGGAACCTTGGTTGGGTAGAAAATGAAATTAGCAAAACATTGTAAGAAACCATCTTCCTCGCAGAGTCATTATGGAGAACACATGCAGTACAGCTCATTTATATTCTTGAGGGGTATTACATTCTTGCAAATTGTTACAGATAACACTACTCACATTTAAATGAGAACTTTTAAATACCTTTCTCTATTTATAGCAGGAAAGGGAAGAATTTTCCCTGAGTTCTGTTCCCTGGAGGCATTCATTAGGGGAAGTGTAATGAAGCTGGCAAACAGGTGCTTCTTATGTGCCTTTTATAAAGGGATATAAGCTCTTACCATTTCTTCGGCTTCCAACAGGGAGCATACGTCATCTACTGAGCTAATAGCTCACAGCAGGGTCCTTCAGCATGTGCTGTATAAATATTCAGAGTTTTATCTTTTTCTGCTCAATGATAGATCATGAGCACAATGCACTGAGAAAGATGGAAAAAATAAATACAGAAATGTTTGAATTGCGTGTCATAAATCTAAAGAAGTTTTGGCACAGTGAAATTTAAGTAAAAATTGAAAAGGCAAACACTAAATACAGACCTGATGCTAAATACAACTCTTCTGATTCCTCTTAAAAACCCCTCTAAAACTCTCGCTATGTAACTGTCTTAGTTAGGGTTTTACTGCTGTGAACAGACACCATGACCAAGGCAAGTCTTACAAAGACAGCATTTAATTGGAGCTGGCTTACAAGATCAGAGGTTCAGTCTAGTATCATCAAGGAAGGAGCATGGCAGCATTTACGCAGGCACGGTATAGGAGGAGCTGAAAATTTTACATTTTCATCTGAAGGCTGCTAGCAGAATACTGGCTTCCA
Organism: Rattus norvegicus; assembly: GCF_021556685.1. NCBI lineage: Eukaryota > Metazoa > Chordata > Mammalia > Rodentia > Muridae > Rattus > Rattus norvegicus. The sequence goes on from NC_141536.1 coordinate 37,778,887, forward strand.
GGCAGCTAGGGTGAGGGTCTTTAGTGACACACCTACTCCAACAAGGCCACACCTCCAAATAGTGCCACTCCCTGAGCCAAGCATATACAAACTGTCACAGTAACTGTTTGGTAGCTTGTTTTGCTACTTTTAAATCTTGTCCCCTTGATCACTTGTTATACGTTTGCAATAAATTATATTACAACTATTCTTAGCATGTTGGTTATCTTATAATATGGCATTTTAAAGAGAAGGACTTATGCTCCTCCTTTTGTCTGTCAGACAGTTGAAACAACAGTCTTGAACTTGGAGTTACCAGGGATATCTATGGTGCTGGGAAAAAGGAAAATTTTAAGCCAGGTACCAGCCAGAAAAAAGATTACAATGTTATTCCGATTTTTCAGCCTGTCTTGCAGGAAATACTGAGACCAAGAAAATGATGGGAAAATATGGGCAGGACCACAATCTAATCAGGTCTGCTTAAATTATACAAAATTCATGTTCATGATTTAATCCTAAAGCTATGTTAAGACTGTGAAGATGAAGGTGGGTCTTGTCACTGGACAGCTTTCATTACTCCTTCCAATGTGGCTGCAATGAATAAATCTCATTTCTCTGATTTTCTTTATTTTTCTGATTTATGCCTTTTTTTTTTTTTGTTCATTTGCTTCTGCGGGGATTTTGGGAAATTTTGCACATTGATGAACTTAATTGAAGACCAGTGGCTAAGCCTTTAAGTTGTCAGGGCTGCTCGGGTCCTGGCATTGATCTAACTCTCTGGTGACAATAAAGCAAACGTTCCTTTGTTGCCTTATAAACTTGGGCACATGGGGCATCTGTTCAGTATACGCTCACGAGTGGTGTAGGTAGGTCGTCAGGTAGATCTATTTCCAATTTTCTGAGGAACCTTCAGATCGAATTCCAGAGTGGTTGTGCCAGTTTGCAGTCCTACCTCCTTCTCCACATCCTTGACAACATGTACTGTCACCTGAGATTTTGACCTTAGCCATTCTGACTGGGGTAGGAATCTCAGGGTCGCTTTGATTTGAATTTCTCTGATGACTAATGACTTTGAATACTTTTTCTCGACCATTTGAGATTCTTCTGTCGTGAATTCTCTGTTTAGCTCTGTAAGCCATGTTTTAATTGGGTGATTTGGTGTTTTGGAGGTTAGCTTCTGGAGTTCTTTATGTAATTTGCATATTAGCCCACTATTGGATGTGAGGTTAGTGAAGATATTTTTTTTTCCATTCTGTATGTTGCTGATTTGTCCTATTGACTGTGTCTCTTGCCCTACAGATGCATTTCAATTTCAGGAGGTCCCATTTATCAATTGTTTATCTTAGAACCTAAATCATTGGAGCTCTGTTTAGGAAATTTCCTCCTGTGCCAATAAATTTTAGGCTTTTTCCCATTTTCACTTTTATTTGATAAAACCAGTATATCTGGTTTTATGTTGAGGTCCTAAATGCTCTTGGACTTGAGCATTGTGCAAGGTGATAAGTATGGATCTATTTTCATTTTTCTACAAACAACTGCCAGTTAGACCAGCACCATTTATTGAAAATGCTTTCTTTTTTCCATTGTGTGTTTTTGGCTTCTTTGTCAAAGATCAAGTTCTATAAGTGTATAGGCTTATTTCTGAGTCTTCAATTCTATTCTGTTGATCAGCCTGTCTGTGTCTGTACCAATACCATTTGGTTTTTATCACTATTGCTCTGTAGTACAGCTTGAGGTCAGGGATAGTGATTCCCCCAGAAGTTCTTTTATTGCTAAGAATTATTTTCACTATCCTGGGTTTTTTGCTTTTCCACATAAAATTGAGAATTGCTCTTTCCATGTCTGTGAAGAACTATCTTGGAATACTGATAGGGATTGCATTGAATGTGTAGATTGTTTTTAGTAGTATGACCATTTTTTACTACGTTAATCCTGCCAATCTATGAGCATAGGAGATCTTTCCATTTTCTGATGTCTTCTTCAATTTCTTTTTTCCAGAGATTTGAAATTGTTATTGTACAGAAGATCTGACACTTACTTGGGAAGAGTTACACCAAGATATTTTATTCTATTTGTGGCTATTGTGAAGGGTGTTGTTTTCCCCATTTTTTTCTCAAGTTGTTTATCATATGTATAACGGAACATGCTCCACAATGTTCATAATGGCCTTATGTAATAGCCAGAAGCTCGAAACAACCCAGATGTCTCACAGTGGAAGAATGGATACAAAAAATTTGGTATAGTTTTACAATGGAATACTACACAACTGTTAAAAATGATACCGTCACAAACTTCGTAGGCAAATGAATGGAAGTAGAAAGTATCATCCTGAGTGAGGTAACTCAGACCCAAAAGAATATACATGGTATGTACTTGCTAAAGTGGATATTAGCCAAAATGTACAGAACACCCAGGATATAACCCACAGAATTTAAGAACTTTAACAAGGAGAAAGGCCAAGTGAGGATGCTTCAATCCCACTTTGTAGGGAAAAGAAAATAAACACATGAGGGATTTGTCTTGGAGAAGGGAGGGAGAGGAGAAAGAGGGAATATGATAATGTATGGGGCATGAGACAGGAGAGAAACTGAGAGAGAGCAGGCAGAATGAATGGAAATATGCAGTCTCAGAAGATGGGAGGTGGGGAAACCCTCTAGATAGTACCAGAGACCTGGGCAGTGAGAGACTCTCAGGTCTCAGGGGGAGAAACTTTAGATGAAATGCCTAACAGTAGGGAAGGGGAACTGGAAGAGTCCATGTCCAGTAGATAGACAGGGCCTAAAGAAGAGGACCTGTTAACAACCCACAGTCAAAGTTTCTAAAACAGAAGAGTTCCTGTTTAATAGAACTGCAGGGACAACAAGGAAGAAGAGACTAAGGGAAAAGTAGTCCAGTGACTGGCCCAACTAGGGATCCACCTCATGGAGAAACACAAGGCCCAACACTATTAGTGATGCTATGGTGTGCTTACAGACAGGAGCCTAGCATGGCTGGCCTCTGAGAGGCACAACCAGCAGCTGACTGAGTCAGGTACAGATACTTAAACCCAACCACTGGACTAAAATTGGTGACCGTATGGTTGAATTGGGACAATGATGGAAGAAATGGAAGGGGAGGACAACCCCATAGGAACACCAGCAGTCTTAACCAACCTGGATCCCAGAGAGCTCCCAGACACCGAGTCACCAACCAGGCATCATACATGAGCTGGTCCGAGGCCCCTGATGCATATATAGCAGAGGACTGCTTGCTTGGTTTGGCCCACGGTTTTAATCCCACGGTTAAAAGTCCCACTAGAAGACAAAGCTAATAGTCATAACATATAATCAGAAGAATTGATATAGACCCTTGCAGGACCCATGTTTGTTATTTTGGTCTCTGTGAGCCCATATGAACCCTGCTTAATTGATTCAATGTGTCATATTATTTTGGTATCCTCCATTCCCTCTGAATCCTACTATCTTTCCACCCCTTCTTCTGCATGGTTCCCAAGGTTCAAGGAGTGGGACCTGATGGAGACCTCCATTATAGATACTCCCCTTAACATGCCTGGCTGTGGGGCTGTGTGGCTCTGCACCCACTCCTATCTGCTACCCAAGAGGGCCTCTCTTCTGAAAATGACCGGGCAAGGTACTAACCTATGAGTATAGCAGAATATCATTAGGATTAGGATTAGATTTTTGTTTTTGTTTTGTTTTGTTTTGTTTTGCCAGTTGTGTTTGCTTCTGCTCTAGGTCTCTGGGATATCCATTTTTCTATTCTATACATGCAATGATTGAGCATGTGCTTCCTCTTTGAGCATGTGTCTCAGGCTAACCATTGCTTCAGTGTATCTTGCAGGCAAGACAGAATTTAGGTCAAAGGTTTTATGGCTGGGTTGATGTCTTGGTTTCACTCTCCATAGACTGAAGAGTAATAAAGACACTAGAACATAGTGGTGAAGGCTCCATGTAGTCACTTGGTTGTTATCTTTAAGCTCTATGAGCTATATGGATGCTGTTCTTGGCAATGGGGTCCCCTGTTTGTGGAGAGCAAACATTTGTTTCAGCATCAGCTTTGGTCATTTGGGGATCTCCCTGAGGCACCCTCAGTCCCATGCAACTCTGGTACATGACAGGAAGACTTGCCTGACTATAAAAGGTGGTTAGTTCAGACTCCATGTTCTCACTTTTAGGAGTACCTTCTAGGGTCACCCTCACAGATTCCAGGAAGTTTTCAATGCAACAGGTTTTTACCCTACCCAACAAATGCCCCCTACTCAATTTCAGCCTTCTCTGCCTATTCTTTCTCCCTCTACCCCTTATCCCCCACACCTGATTAATCTTGTTCCTGTTCCCACCTGCCTCTAGTCTACCCCTCCCCAATTTATTCCTTTTCTCTTTCTCATGGAGATCCATGTTTCCCCTCTAGAGTAGTTCCCTTTACCTAACATCTCGGGTTCTACAGATGTTAATTTATTATTTACTTAAAGCTAATATACATTTGTAAATGAATATTTACAATATCTTTCTTCTGTTCTGAATAACCTCACTCAGGATGATAGTTTTTCTAGTTGCATACATTTGACTGTTGCAGTGCTAGAGATGAACTTGAGAATTGGGTCTGGGGGACTAGAGTGAATGAAGAAAGTCTATAGGCAGCCTACCTGGATTTCTGACAGGCAAGACCAATGCATACAATCCTAATTTCAATATACTCTGATAATGCTTATTATTAAAAATGGTATTTTGACATTTAAAGATGATGGAATTCATGCCAATAATTTTAAATGTCTAAATACTTCTTAGAATAACATTTATTAACAAATATAAAAATACCATTAGATGAGTGATAGCTGAAAGAAAAAAAAATTGAACAGAGGTTCCCAATTCCATTTTCAGATTAGGTAGCTGATCCTATATCTCTATTGAAAAGTAAGAAGGTTGTCTTTTGTAGTATTTGATGCAAATTAAAAATGATCAGGAGACAATTAGGGCAAAGAACTTCAGGTGTGTTTTTTGTATGTTTCTTTTCATTTGGTTTGGCTTTGTTTTGTTTTGTTTTGTTTTAGTAGCTGTCACACACGATTATATTCTCTCCTTCATCTTATTAACTACTTAGTCACTCATCACCCATGATTAAATAAAATGCCACTTCATGTAAGACCTGTTTGTAGATCAAATTTGATATTACCATTAGATGCAAAGTAGCCTTGTCAATAAATCAGTGCTTCTACTGCCTCAATAGCCATAATGGAATTTTCATCATGTCTTGTATAGATTTATGTCTTATTATAGTCCCAAAATACTTAAAGTACTCTGTTTTCCTAAGTAATTTTGAATGATTGTGTCCTTTTTTCTTATTGTCTCCACAGTCCTGACAGCTTATATATACTTAAATAGAAAAGACAAATTCATTTCTAAAAGATGAGATTAGATAAATAAATTGATTCCCTGTTTTCCTTTGGCCATGGCCCACCTATTCATGGTTCTATTTATAAAGCTTGCTTGGCATGTAATTTGGTTGCGTAATGGAATGGAGGTGAATAGCAAATGGTTCCATTGTAAAGTAATCACGTAGAAGATGGATGAAGTAGAATGTTTGGTTTCAAGAATTTCTGCACTATTAGTCCTTTGGGTAATACATCTTAACTTCTTTCAATGCATACTATGCCACCATTATCTTACCCATTTTCCTTCTTGTGAAATGCCAGTTTGCCAGGCCCAGATTGACACTCTACGTAGACATTTCCTAATAAAACAACTGACAAGATACACTTTTTGTCTCAAATGTGACACCTGCAAGGTTGTGCTGTGTCAAAATACTCTTTTACCAGGTGGCATTTTAAGGAGTTACTGCCAATCTACAACTTTATATTACTTTTGTGCCATTGGAGATAAATTAACCTCATCCTTAAACCAACCGATAACATTCCTGTTGCAGATGGAATTCAAGAATGAAAGATTGAAGGAGACTTCAGTGATGATAAAATTATAATCCTCTTAGGATTCCTTATGTAAGGATTTTAATAATGTCTTTTATATATATGGGCACAAGTTATATGTGAGTGTATTTATGTGTGTCTGCCTGCACATGCATTTATAATTAAACACTTATGTATTAATTAGCCAGGGGTGATGTTGCCAAATTTCCATAGAGCTTATTTTTTTCTGACAAGGTAAATATGTATATTGTTAATAACAATTACAATGTATACAGAATCAGCCTTGTTTTGTTTTGTTTCATAAAAATGATTTAGATTGTAGAACTGATTTAGAGTTTTTGTAGGAATCACTGTCAAGAAAGAGTAGTAACGAGGTTTAGTTACTAAACCTAGATTAAAATAAACTGGACCTTGATTCCTTGTCCTAAGAATTCAAAGCTCTTACTTTTGACTTTGGGCAAGCAGCTCCCTTGGAACCCTCCCACACAGCCCTTATACCCCGCCATATTCTCCTTCAAACTCTTTCTTATCAATTGTTATTGTAACACCAAATATAACCTGTTATGTTCATGTAATGTTGTATGTATATGTGTTTTCAGGGCTGAATATTTGTCACTGGATAATCAATTGGTGTGCTCTTCCCTCCAGAGGGCTACCTTCCCTGCTCACAGCTTTACTCAAGTGCCTGTACTTCTTTATGTAGGGTTAAAGCCTTAGGGACTTTTCCTCATGTGGCTTGGCATACCCATTCATATCCTCTTTGTTTAGCTAATGTTTGAGTGATCAGGTTGGCGGGAATTTATGACTACAGCTTTTGTTGTTACAGGAGAGTCTCCTAGCAAAGTCTATGATCCTATGACTCTTACTGTCTTTTTACCCCATCTTCCAATTTTATTTTAATTGGTAAAAGATATCCTGGAATTAAATAGTAGTAATGATTTGCACAATCTTATAAATATGTTAAAAGTCACTGAATTGTACACTTTAAAATTAATTTCAGGTTCTAGGAATTATAGTTTCATAAAACAAAGAAAACCATGACATCAAATGCTAAGTTCTTCTGTAATGGGAGACTCTAAGACAGAGTTCCTTTGCTACTTCTTAGCACCTGTATTATTTGGTAGTGTTTAAAGGGGACCTGGCTTGATTATAGAGATCAATGGCTGATTTCAAGAAGATGTAAGTTCTTCTGATTCTTCTTCTGAAAAGGATACATGTATTTTCCCTTTGTTGGACCTGGAATGCTTCATGACTTGCTTTTACCAAGTACACATGGTATGTGAGAGCTCCACGCTAGGGCCTCATGAGGAACTATGGCCTTTATCTTTACTTTCTTAGGTGATTGAAACTATGTAACTAAACTGAAGAGAAGTACACCATGGAGAGCAGCATCAACCTCCAGGTCATCATAATGCCTCTGCTAGATGCATGGATAGCAGGTTGTACTCTGTACAGATGAACATTCCATGAAGAACTGAGTGTCTGTCTGTCAAATCTATACTTATTTGAAATGATCAAATCTGGGGTTACTATATAGCAAGGCTCCTTTTAGCAAAATAGTTATCATTGCTTAGTGAAAGTTGTTGATAACCATATTACAAATGACAATGGTTAATATAGCTGACAGCAGTGTCTGCTCAGATTTCTTTTCTTTTCTCTTCCCCTTTCTTTCTTTCTTTCTTTCTTTCTTTCTTTCTTTCTTTCTTTCTTTCTTTCTTTCACTTCCCAGCACTATATTCTAACGAATTAATGAAAGACCAACCTGTAATAACATAACAATTTCCAAGATACTTTGCATATGGGTCTAAATGAGTACCTGGTCTAGTATCATAGACCTTGGGTGAAAGACATTTTACCCCAATTCAGTGCAATATCTTTTAAGACCCTGGTATTTGTAAGACTATAGTTAGTTGCAGCATGGATTTTCAGTTTATTTATTTAGTTTATTGCCGTATGCTTCATGATAATGACATATAAACATAATTTTGGTAATTGGCTAGTTAAATTTCAATCTAAGTATTCTAGTCACTGGGCAGTGTCTCTTTGGGATAATCCACTGCTACCGATCTTCTTTACTATTGCTGTTATTAGTTAACAGACACTCCATTAATTCCTGAACCTTTCTTATAATCAAGCAGAAAAGCTTCAGGTTTGAGATTCAAGAACACTAAAGAGGGATGCCTTTCTGTGGTAATAAGTCAGAAGAGTTCTACTGTCATTAGCAGAAAATAGCTTTGTCGGGACTCTAAAGGAAGTACAGACCCTAGCACCACAGACAAACTGCATGGCAGGGGCTGTAAGAAGAATTCAGCACTCAAGCCATGATCCTTGCAGCAGTCTGGTCTGGATTCTAACAATGGCTAGTTCCCAAATGCTGAACTTAATAATTTAGTTTGAGTTATAGTTAACATTGTCATTGTGTGTATCCAGCAACACATTAGAAGATGAACACACTAGATAAATATTTAACTCACTTTTATAATTTTTAAATGATAATGATTTTCTAAGCACAAGAGTTATGACAATGGAAAAAAACCCCAAAGATCTTGCTTTTATAGACTACATGGAATAAAGCCTAATCTACAAACTAAATACTATGGAGAAATATTCAAAAGGATGAGACTAGACAGGACACTTTTGGGTGGTATTGTAGTGATAAGGAAGTCAAATTGTATTGTAGAGCCAGAAGATTTCAGCTAACCTGATGAGGGTCTTTGGAAAAAATATGTTTTTCAGAAATGCCCAAGTTAGGCAAGATTGACAATCTCTTCACATACTCTGCTTGCATTAGCCATAGATCATCATTTCAAGTGAGGTGGCTTTTGTACCTGTGTCACATACTGAGGGAGTAAAAGATGTAGGCAATCTGCACAGAACACAGGACATTTTGATGGCATTATTTGTAATTGAATGGTGCTTTGGGCTGTAAGTATTCCTGCCTACTGCAGAAAGCTGCACAGTATTTGAGATTGAGATCCTACATAATATTATGGATATCAGAAAGCCATCATACTGGCAACTGTGTTAGAATAGTAAATAAGTCAAGGGCAAAAAAATGAAAGAAGATAAGGACAGAAAGAAAGAAAGAGAGAGAGAGAGAGAGAGAGAGAGAGAGAGAGAGAGAAAGCCAACAGTTACAGTCATGTTGAAGAGTAGGATTCATTATAGTTTGTACTGAGGTAGTAGCAATATTGTGGTTAGGAATTAAAATTCTGGTGGGACTTTTTATCTGGACCCAAAAACACATGTCTGAATTCTAGGGTAAGAAAGAGAGAGGACAGTCAAAGTAAGCTTTAAATTGGGGAAAGCCGAAAACTAGAAATTGTTGTTAAATTGACTGTGATAGAGAAACTTTTGACAGGATGTCAGAAATTTGGTCTATGATAAAGATTCTGTGATGTCTATTTAGTCTGTTGGCAGAAGTGCAATTCTATGGGAGGAGCATAGCTTCATGCTACAGACATATGTTTTAGAGTCTTAATGGCTAGGTGGGTTTAAAGCACAAATTGACTGAGTATTGAAGTTACAGAATACATACAGGAGACCAAAATCCAAATATTAAGTAATAAACTCTGGGAACTGAATTGTGTAGTGGCCCTTAATCTGAAGACTTTGCAGTGGAACCACAAATAGAGATACTGATATGTCGCCAGAAGATCCAGTACAGAAGGTTGTCTCCAGAGCAGAAGAATAAAGATGATGGATAAAATGTTTCAAGGAAGCTGAATGGTCACATGTGTCATTTCTGATAGTTCAAGTGGGATGATGACACAAACCAGATTACTGGGATTCAGCAACTTGAAAGTTATTTGTGGGCCTGCGACCAGAGCTGAACTGGTCCTACAGGTCTCTGTACCCAAATCTGGCTGAAAGAAACAGGTCTACAAGAGTGCTGACACAGAGGCTTACAGGAGGGTCAAGCTACTGTCAGAGACAGCAAGACAAGCTAATTCCAGAGACAATCTGATGGCGAGGCAAGTGCAGGAACCTAAGCAACAGAAACGGAGACTACTTGGCATCATCAGAGCCCAGTTCTCCCACCAAAGCAAATACTGGATATCCCAAAACACTGGAAAAGCAAGATTTGGAATTAAAATCACATCTCATGATGATAATAGAGGACTTTAAGAAGGACATAAATAACTCTCTTAAAGAAATACAGGACAACACAGGTAAACAAGTAGAAGCCCTTAAAGACGAAACAAAAAATCACTTAAAGAATTACAGGAAAACATGACCAAACAGGTGAAGGAATTGAACAAAATCATCCAGGATTTGAAAATGGAAATAGAAGCAATAAAGAAATCACAAAGGGAGACAACCACCCTAGACATAAAACCCTAGGAAAGAGATCAAGAGTCATAGATGCAAACATCACCAACAGAATACAAGAGATAGAAGAAAGAATCTCAGGGGCAGAAGATACCATAGAAAATGCTGACACAACCATCAGAGAAAATGGAAAACATGAAAAGTTATAAGCCAAAACATCCAGGAAGTCCAGGACACAATGAGAAGATCAAACCTAAGGAAAATAGATGTAGATGAGACCAAATACTCCTAACTTAGAGGGCCAATAAATATTCTCAACAAAATTATAGAAGAAAACTTCCCTAACCTAAAGAAAGAGATGTTCATAAACATACAAGAAGCCTACAGAACTCCAAACAGATTGGACCACAAAAGAAATTGCTCCCATCACATAATAGTCAAAACACCAAATGCACAAAACAAAGAAAGAATATTAAAAACAGTAAGGGAAAAGGGACAAGTAATATATAAAGGCATACCTATCAGAATTATACAAGACTTCTCACTGGAGACTATGAAAGCCAGAAGATCCTGGACAGATGTCATATGGACCCTAAGAGAACACAAATACCAGCCTGGGCTGCTATATCCAGCAAAACTCTCAATTAAAATAGATGGAGAAACAAAGATATTCCATGATAAAACCAAATTTACACAATACCTTCCCACAAATCTAGCACAACAAAGGATAATAGATGGAAAACTCCAACAAAAGAAGGGAAACTACACCCTAGAAAAAGCAAGAAAGAAGAGAGACATACAAACATAATTCTGCCTCTAACAACAAAAATAACAGGAAACAATCACTATTCCTTAATATCTCTTAATATCAATAGACTCAAGAAAAGACCTACACTAACAGATTAGCTACATGAAGAGAACCCAGCATTTTGCTGCATACAGGAAATATACTTCAGTGACAAAGACAGACACAACCTTAGAGTAAAAAGTTAGAAAAAGTTTTCCAAGGAAATGATGCCAAGAAACTACCTGGAGCAGCTGTTCTAATACCGAATAAAATCGACTTTCAACCAAAAGTTATCCAAAAAGATAAGGAAAGACAATTCTTATTCATCAAAGGAAAAATCCACAAAGATGAACTCTCAATCCTGAATATCTATGCTCCAATGCAATGGCACCTACATTCATAAAAGCAACCTTACTACAGCTCAAAGTACACATTGTACCTTGAACAATAATAGTATGATGATGATGATGATGATGATGATGATGATGATGATGATGATACAGATTCAATGCAATCCCCATCAAAATTCCAACTCAATTCTTCATACAGTTAGAAAGAGCAATTTGCAAATTCATTTGGAATAACAAAAAACCCAGGAGAACGAAAACTATCCTCAACAATAAAAGAACTTCTGGGGGAATTATTATCCCTGAATTCAAACTGTATTACAGAGCAATCGTGATAAAAACTGTATGGTATTGGTACAGAGACAGGCAGATAGATCAATGGAATAGAATTTAAGACTCAGAAAGTAACACACACACTATGGTCTTTTACATAGGAGCTAAAATATTGATCTTTATATAGGAGCTAAAACCACCCAGTGGAAAAGAGAAAGCATTTTCAACAAATGGTGCTAGTTCAACTGGAAGTCAGCTTATAGAAGACTGAAAATCCACCCATTTTTACCGCCCTGTACAAAATTTAAGTCCAAGTAGATCAAGGACCTCCACATAAAACCAGATACAGTCAAACTAGTAGAAGAAAAAGTGGGGAAGAACCTGAACAGAATTCCAATGGCTTATGCTCTAAGATCAAGAATCGACAAATGGGACCTCTTAAAATGGCAAAGTTTCTGTAAGGCAAAGGACACTGATTGGGAAAAGATCTTTACCAATCCTATATGTGATTGAGGGCTAATAACCAATATATACAAATAACTCAAGAAGTTAGACTCCAGGCAGTCAAATAACCCTATTAAAAATGGAGTACAGAGCTAAACAATAGATTCTCAGCTAAGGAATATCAAATGGCTGAGAAGTACCTAAAGAAACCATTGAACTGAGAACAGGGTTCTCATTGGAGGATTTAGAGAAAGAATTGAAGGAGCTGAAGGAGCTGGCAATCCCGTAAGAATAACAATACCAATCAACCAACCTTAGTCATCAGGGAAATGTGAATCAAAACAAACCTGAGATTCCACCTCACACCAGTCAGAATGTCTAAGTTCAAAAACTCAGGTGACAACAGAAGCTGGCGAGGATCTGGAGAAGGGAGAACACTCATCCATTGTTGGTAGGATTGCAAGCTGATACAACCATTCTAGAAATCAGACTGGAGATTCCTCAGAAAGTTGGATATTGTACTGCCTGTGGTCCCAGCTATACCACTCCTGGGCATACACCCAAATGATCCTTTAACATGTAACACTGACACATGTTCCACTATGTTCACAGCAACCTTATTTATAATAGCCAGAAGCTGGAAAGAACCCAGATGCCCTTCAGCAGAGGAATGGATACAGAAAAATGTGGTACATCTACACAATGGAGTACTACTCAGCTATCAAAAACAATGACTTCATGAAATTCATAGGCAAATGGATGTAACTAGAAAATATTATCCCGAGTGAGGTAACCCAATCATAAAAATAACCACACATGGTACACACTCACTTATAAGTGCATATTAGCCCAAAAGCTCCGATTTCCCAAGATACAATCCACAAACCACATTAAGGTCAAGTAGAAGAACAACCAACGTACAGGATGCTTCAGTCCTTCTTTAAAGGGAAAACAAAAATATTCATAGGAGGGGGTTGAAGTCAAAGTTTGGAGCAGAGACTGAAGGAATGGCCATTCAGAGCCTGCCCCTCGTGGGGATCCAGCCCATACATACATACGTACCCCCCTCCACATATATATATATATATATATATATATATATATATATATATATGTATATATACATATATATACACATACACATATATATGTACATATATATGTATATATATACAGCTGCCAAACCAAGACAATATGGATGAAGCCAAGAAGTGCATGCTGACAGGAGCCTGATATAGCTGTCTCCTGAGAGACATAGCCAGAGCATGACAAAACAGAGGTGAAAGCTAGTAGTAAACCATTGAACTGAGAACAGGGTTCTCATTGGAGGATTTAGAGAAAGGATTGAAGGAGCTGAAGGAGCTTGCAATCCCGTAAGAATAACATTACCAACCAACTAGAGCTCCCAGGGACTAAACCACTACACAAAGACTACACATGGACAGACCCATGTTTCCAGCTGCATATGTAGCAGAGGATGATGACCTTGTTGGGTACCAATGTGGAGAGAAGCCCTTGGTCCTGCCAAGGCTGGACCCCCCCCCCAGTGTAGGGGAATGTCAGGGAAGGAAGGAGGGAAGGGGGTGATGGTTGGAGAGGGGGAACACCTTTATAGAAGAAGGGGGAGGGGAAATGGTGTAGGGGGCTTATGGATGGGAAACCGAGAAAGGGAATAACATTTGAAATATAAATAAACATATCCAGTAAAAATAATACAAAAAAAGGTATTTGTGGACATAAGAAGAGATCTTTCAGACAAGCGTTAGGAAAAGCATATGCACATTTGCCTGCACTCAAAACTCTATTTTAAAGTAGAAATAAAGTGATTCTTTTGATGTGATTGGTTCTAATGGATCCAGGAGTCATGGGCCAGTAGGCAAGGAAAATGTAGAGCTTAAAGCAAATTTCAGGTCAGGGTGGTATAAAGTAGGGAATGGCAGAGCACTTGCAGAGCATTATTGAAGGGCTAAACTCAATCATAACACTGTAGTAAATAAATAAATACAAGCAAAAAAATAAACAAATAATAGAAAATACCAGAAGTATTTGCTTTAAATATATGACTTTCCTTTGCTTTTACTTAGTTGACAATTTTATATCCCACATTTATGAGATACATGTGGTAGTTTCGCATAAATTTACATGTAGACTAACTGAACGAAGCTAATGAATAAATCCTTATTAGCTTCATTCATTAAGCATATGCTTTCTTATTTCTATGTGATAAGGCTATCTGAAATTTTAATTCCTAAAAAGAAAATTCCAGTAGTTAGATGTTTATGAAAACTACCCAACAGAGGGGAACATATCCGAAATGCAAAAGTTGGAAAGACAAATGTTTCGTCCAGTGAACTGGTGAACATCATAGTCAGTCCTGCCTATGCTTTGTGATATAGTTCCTTGGTGCATTAATCAATGTTGTACCTACAATCATCTACACTTCAACTCTAGGGGAATGCAATAATTTCTTGTGGACCCTGAGGGTACTAGAGATATCTGTAGTATACATATTTATATAGGAGCAGAACACATAAAACAAACACATGAATAAGTCTTTTCTTAAAAAAAAGTAAAGGATTTTCTTATAGAAGAGTTTGAAGTCACAGGTTTATCAATTATAAATCGTAGGGATGAGAAAGTGATGAGCTACAGATAACAATAAGAACACAGGATTACTACTGCCCACCTGAGAGGTCACAAAAACATTACTGACATAGGCTGGAGAGATGGCTCAGCAGTTAAGAACACTTGGTGCTAGTCTGAGTTCCCAGCTACCACATTGTGGCTTACAACCATCTATAGTGGGATCTGATGCCCAGTTCAGTCATGCAGGCATACATGCAAATAGAGTACTCATATAATCAATTAATTAAAAAATAACATCAGTACTTTACTGTCCTTTTATAATCTTGTTTTCAAAATGTGCTTTTTTTATTAGTGGGAAAGAGGTGTAGCAATGTATATGAAAGGGTTATGAGCAAATACGTTTGATGCATGTATATAAAATATGTCAAAATGAAATAAATTATTTTGCATAATGTACAGGCACTAATAAAATGTTTTAAGATGTGCTTGTATGTATGAAGAAAAGAGACACAATTTTTGATGCACTATTTTTCTTTTTAGATGATCAACTCTGTTGCCACTGGTAGATTGGGTTGTATGTATGTATGTGTCCAGTTCTATCAACTCCCCTAGAACATACCAGTTCCAGATCCTCAGTAATACTTGATTGAAGAGATGGGTGAAAAAGGTTTAACTCCGTGATCCCTTTAAGTTTCATTTCTTGATGCATTCCTGCTGTTTGAGATTATTGATGCTGTTCCTCTAAATATTTCTAATATCCTGAAAATAATTTTATTATTGAGAATTGATGCTTTAATTTAAAGTAATAAATGCTGACTGCTTATTGTACATGAAGCATTATTGTAGCAACTGGGAGTAATTAACTTCACTCCGTGCCAACCCTAGGAGATGATTTCCCTTATTATTGAGACATAACCTTTTTTTGAGCTACACAGTTGGAAAGAAGCAGTGTTTAGTCCCTGCCCCAAGCTGCTATTGCTCTACTCTTCAGTGGTCCTCTTAATGACAGATTTAACCAATAGAGTAGTAAAATCAAAGGAGAATGATGACAATTATGTGAGGTGGTAATGGCCTTAGTATCGTCCTGTAACTTATTCAGATATATATGATTCAATGCATAAAAACATAGCACACTGCCCTTGTCTACAGCTAAAGAAAAGGAATTTGATTTGAAAGGACAAATGCCACTGTGAGTTTTATTATAAAGGTTGCAGCTAGATGATGAGCCTTTATCATTTTAATATGTCTTGTGCTATCATAGCAAAATAACTTGTATTCAGTCAAGTGCTTCTGCACATTTCAACACTTCTCATTCTTTATTCTCTTTTCGTAGATGGTGATGCTTAAAATTGTGTAATGATTTCCCAGGTTTTCAAAATTAGACCCTGTAGGAATAAGGAGTTACAAGTGATTGCCTAATGAAACAATTTCTATCATATTTAAAGGTTGGAGTAGTCTAATTAGAAAGAAAGGCAGTAAAATGCATTTTAAATTAAAAGAAATTTTGAACATCATTTAAATGTCTGTTTCTGTACTAGACTATAAACCTTATATCCTTCACACATCAGGAAAGCTCTTATAAAATTTAAAACTAATATTCTATAGAGCATAGATGATTATGGTTCAGATACTATAGCATGTATCTTTGAGCAAATATCATTTCATAATATGATTTTATGAATTTTCCCATTAAAGACATAACACTTTAAAAATGATTTCTTTGCCAACCTTCGTCACTTTAGCTCCATTCACTGTCTCCTTTTCAGCTCTGTCTCCATGCAAATGTACATTATAATGAAATTGTTCAAGACTATCCTACAATCTTCCCTCTTTCAAAAAGACATTATGAAAACTCAAATGTCTTCAAAGCCAGCAAGTAATAAAAATGTGTTAAGGATCCTGGTAGAAGATAGAGAAAACTGTTAAACTGGAAAATGTATTCTATTCTTAAACTCAGAATAATTTAAAATATTTGGCTAGTAAGATACAAAATCAATCCTTCCTGCTCGCTTCAGTTTGAGGCTAATCTCCACACTCCTTCTCTTCAGGAAATCCAACTTACGCCTCTAGTCTCTTTACCATATAGCTAATGACTTTCATATCTTTGGCTCTTTGCTTGTTCTACATATTTTTATGTTTATCTGACCATGTGACATTTTCAATAAGATTTCCAAAAGTCAACATATCCGAGATCAAACATCACCTTCAAATATAATTGTCTTTTGTAAAAATTATTTATTTTATTTGTGATTATATTATAAGCAATATATCACCCCCTTTCCCTCTTCTGCCTCCAAATCATCCCATCTACTACCACTACCACTACATCTCTCTCTCTCTCTCTCTCTCTCTCTCTCTCTCTCTCTCTCTCTCTCTCTCTCTCACAGACACACACACACACACACACACACACACACACAAACATACACTTATACAACTTAATCAGTGTCTGTATACTGTTACTTGGACACATGTTTTCAGGACTGACCATTTGGTATTAGATAACCAATTTGTGTGTGCCTCCTTGGGGAAGACTTTCTCAGCATTCCTAGTTGTCTACCGCATTTTTGTGTAGGGTTGAGGTCTTGTGATCTTTCCATTATCCACATGAGAATGTCTACTGTTGTCTTTGTTCAGTTCATGTTTAGGCAACAATGTTGGTGAGACTTTGTAAGTGTCTCTTCTTACGTTTCTATGAGACACCACATCGCAGAAAACTGCCCAGTCCCCTGGCTCTTATAATCTTCTGCTCCCTCTTCTGCAATGATCCCTTAATCTTACGTTTGAGAGTTGTATTATAGATGTATCTGTTTTAGATGAAGGAAAAGATAAATAAAGGGGAAAGAGAGAAGAGGGCAATTTAAAAATAAGTATGTCTAAAAAGTCATAAAGAACCATACTATTAACTGTAAACCTAAAAATATCTATAATACATATAAGCTGATGTGGTGATGTGAATAGGAATGATCCCCATAGACTTTTGTGTGTGGATGTAACATAGGGAGTGTCACTACTAGGAGGTGTGGTCTTGTTGGAGTAGGTGTGGCCTTATTGAAGGAAGTGTGTCACTGTAGAGGTAGGTTTTCAGGTCTTCTATGCTCAAGCTAAGCCCAGTGTAGCAGTCTTCTTCTGCTTGTGGATCAGGATATAGAACTCTCAGCTCACTCTCCAGCACCATGTCTGACTGCATGCCATGTTTCCCACCATGACAATAACTAAACCTCCAAAACTATAAGCCAGCCCCAAATAAATTTTTTTCTTTATAAGAGTTGCCATGTGATAGTGTCTCTTCACAGCAATAAAACCTCAAATATGACAGTTGGTATACACACACACACACACACACACACACACACACACACACCATACAGTACAAATTAAAATTTCTATCAGGCCTTATAATGCTCTTGCAAACCATCTAAGACCATCTAAGAAATATCTCTGACCCAAGGCAAGAGAAACCCTTCATTGAGTTGTTGGTAGGGTTGTCAAAAAGACTCCCAATACTTTAGAGACATTGCTATGGCCCTTGCTTTCCCCCAGAGGCGGAGATTGAGTTTTCCCTGCTGAGAAGCCATGCATTCAGACACAGGCCCAAGGGCAACTCAGCTGAAGGTGACCTGAATGCTCCATTGCTGAGGATCGGTCCCATGGTGCCAGAAGCTGAGGTGCAAGCTACCAAAGAAGGGAAACAACTAACAGTCCTATACAGCTTTGATTCCTATGAACCACAATAATGACCAGCAGTGTAGACAGGATTACACAGATGTTCTACATACCTTGGCAGTAACAAAGTTCTTTGCATTTATTTTCATTGCATTTATTTTTTTCTTTATTAACTTGAGTATTTCTTATTTACATTTCGATTGTTATTCCCTTTCCAGGTTTCCAGGCCAACATCCCCCTCCCCCTCCCCCTCCCCTTCTATATGAGTGTTCCTCTCCCCATCCTCCCCCTATTACCACCCTCCCCTCAACAATCACATTCACTGGGGGTTCACTCTTGGCAGGACCAAAGGCTTCCCTTGCCATTGGTGCTCTTACTAGGCTATTCATTGCTACCTATGAGGTCAGAGTCCAGGGTCAGTCCATGTATAGTCTTTAGGTAGTGGCTTAGTCCCTGGAAGCTCTGGTTAATTGGCATTGTTGTACATATGGGGTCTCAAGCCCCTTCAAGCTCTTCCAGTCCTTTCTCTGATTCCTTCAACGGGGGTCCCATTCTCAGTTCAGTGCTTTGCTGCTGGCATTCGCCCATGTATTTGCTGTATTCTGGCTGTGTCTCTCAGGAGATATCTACATCCGGTTCTTGTCGGCCTGCACTTCTTTGCTTCATCCATCTTGTCTAATTGGGTGGCTGTATATGTATGGGCCACATGTGGGGCAGGCTCTGAATGGGTGTTCCTTCTGCCTCTGTTTTAATCTTTGCCTCCCTATTCCCTGCCAAGGGTATTTTTGTTCCCCTTTTAAAGAAGGAGTGAAGCATTCGCATTTTGATCATCTGTCTTGAGGTTCATGTGTTCTGTGCGTCTAGGGCAATTCAAGCATTTGGGCTAATAGCCACTTATCAATGAGTGCATACCATGTGTGTTTTTCTGTGATTGGGTTACCTCACTCAGGATGATATTTTCCTGTTCCCTCCATTTGCCTATGAATTTCATAAAGTCCTTGGACTTAAGACCTCCTCAATGAGAGGGAAACAATGCCTGTTGCTGGAAACCTAGCTATCTACCCAAGGATAAGGAAGCATTGATTTTGGCAGAGAATCTACAACTGCCACTTTATTAGACCAGCACAATTTCTAACTGTACTCCAAATATGTGTTCTTTTAATGTTCCACATCTCTGAAAACATGATATCCTCTCACTCCCACCTCGCACTTAAGCATAAAAATATGAAATCTAGTATTCCTTCTTTGACTTCAGACCTCTGCTTCCCATCCTTTACTAAATTGTCTATCAGTGCTCACTGCCCAGCTCTTCAGTCCTATTTTCAGCTTCAGAGTTATACATATTTTCCCTTTTATGCACAAAATGTTCCATACCCTCTAGATCCATTGCATGGTTTATTCATTTCATTTTTATTTGTGTGGCTGTGTGTGTGTGTGTGTGTGTGTGTGAGAGAGAGAGAGAGAGAGAGAGAGAGAGAGAGAGAGAGAGAGAGAGAGAGAAAGAGAGAGAACTCTCTGGTCCTCTACAAGAGCCTTCTTTCTAGCCTTTAAGTTTGGGCCACCCATACTTTCTTCCCTTGTTACCACATTTACTTTTATGTTTGCAATATCTATTTGTACACTTACTCTTAAGTCTTCCTTACAATATATTCTCAATACTGACGCTAGAGTAATCATATTAAATCCTTGCTGTGAGCATGTTACACTTCTACTTAGAATCTTGACCGACAGTTGCTCTTTAAATCAAACAGCCTCCTAAAAAGGTTCGTGTCCTGAAGGTTTGAACTGTCCATTCTTGAAATTCACCTAGCTTCTTTCTCCACTTACTTGTTTATCTTAAAGCACTTGCGACCTTTTGTGGAAGTAGTTTTACTTTTCTATCCCTCACCCTGGATCAAGTTTGCCCAGAGTGCAGTTTCTGTTCTTTAAGCTTCTGGTAAAAGGGCATTTCCCAGAGAACACCTTGTCTAGACCTCTGAGACCAGCAAAGGATTCCTTTGATATGATGACTTGTGAAGGGTTGTTACTTTTACTCAACAAACCTTGTGTCCATTACTGTGCTTTGGTGAAAAACCTGTTTGCATTTCTTAACTAGAAGTTTCTTTAAAGATTTTCTGCCTTTTCTCAGAGATTCCATGCACCATGAATACTTTTGAATGAACAGATCGTTAAATAAGTTTAAAAAATAGCATAATCTGACCTTCAGTGCAAACAGGACTTCGTCACTCAGAAAGACTGGAGGTACTTAGTAAATATCTGAGCTCCTCAGACATCAACTGTTTGGAAAGCCTGTCGCATCGTTTTCTCTTGCTCAGGTAAAAGCCTTGGGGCCCTGTATTGATACCCATTGGTCAGTGGGACTCCCAAAGGACACACCCAGACTTGTTTATGAGGTCCTATTCCATCCTGTTCCATTTCACATAATGGAAAGAACAGAATGTTTATTGTTGCTCTCCTTCATGTGTTTCTTAAGTTTTGTGTATTTTACGTAGTAAATTGGGTCCCTCTATCTTCTCCTTCCCAAGGTTTTCTGTAGGTTGACATTACCTCCAGACCCAGAGCTATTTTCCTCCTCAATAGCCCTGTAACTGTGATTAACTGTCTGCATTCAGGTAATAGCCTTCCCAAAGGGAAAACAATGCTATAGTATTCCCAAAGATGGATCCCTTCCGTTACATAGACAGGTTGCATATTTTCTAAAAGTGTTCCAATTATGCATTACAACGGTGCTGAAAATTCATACACTCTAGTAGGTCAGGGATGGTCAGTTGCTTTCATATACCACCAAGAGAAAAATGAAATATTGTTGTAGACACAGTGGGAATTTAATAAACACTGGTATCTGAAAAATCCAGGATCTCTGACCAATGAAATATGTGTGGAAAGTTGGGCATTTTGCATGTAGGAATGTTATTATATGTTCATGTTCACGAATAAAGGTAGCTACCCTGAAAACTCAAGGTGAATCTAATATATTATTCAATCCAAAAATATGACTATGTATCTCAAGTGAAAAAGGATACCAATTTTATACATCGCTAGTAGATAATGAAATTAGTAGTTACAAATTTTATTGAATACTCAAGTTGTATTATTTTCCTGACAGTGTTAAAGAAGTTCTTAATAGATGGATTGAGTAATGATCCAAGATAAGATGACACAAAATGAGGGTACTATAAGGAGGAGGTGGTTAGATTATATTTATATTTGATTATTTGTCCTGACATCCTGATCATGATACTTTGTCTTCCCAGTCATGTCTGGTGATTTCACTTTATAATGTTTAAATCACCAAAGGTAATTAAGTAACAGTAGCTATTAAGGATTTTGTTTTGGTTTTGTTTGTTTGTTTGTTTTGCCTAGTAACTGTTTAATTATTATCTTTTAAATATGTGGAATTTCATTAAGAGTTCTGATGATGATTATAGACCCGCAACACCATTTGGTCCTGCACGTGCCGATCAAAGAAATGGTGGGTTTTCCAATTCGTTTGTACCTGATAATAATATACAAAGTAATTTACACAACCTCTGTCTCTCTCTCTCTCTCTCTCTCTCTCTCTCTCTCTCTCTCTCTCTCTCTCTCTCTAATTTAATCTTTTGTTTTACAGTCCAGACTTTATCCCCCTCCTGGTCCACCCTATGACTGTTCTACATCCCTTACTTCTTCCTACTCCCATCTCCTCGAGGATGCCCCCCCACCCCTCCAGATCTTCCCACTCCTTGAGGCCTCTGAATAAGACTGTGCTCTTCACCAATGGCTCAAACACTAAGGTCAAGAATTAATAAATGGGACTTTATGGAATTGAAAAGCTTCTTTAGGTCAAGGACACTATCAATATGACAAAATGTCAACCTACAGATTGGAAAATGATCTTCACTAACCCTTCATATAACAGAGAGCTAATATCCAAAACATATAAAGAACCAAAGAAAATAGGCTCAAGAAACAAAAATAAAAACAAACAAATAACCCAATCAAAAAATGAAGTACAGAGTTAAACAGAATTCTCAACTGAAGAATCTCAAATGGCCCAGAAGAATGTTCAACATCCTTACTCATCAGGGAAATGCAAATCAAAACAACCCTGGGATTCTACCTCACACCAGTCAGAATGGCTGAGATGAAAAACTCCAGGGACAGCACATGCTGGCAAGTAGATGATGAAAGGAGACAGTCCTCCAATGTTAGTGGGATTGAAAACATATAAAACCACTCTTCAAATTAATTTGGTAGTTTCTCAGAAAACTGGAAATAGTTCTACCTGATGACCCAGCTATACCACTCCTGGGCATATACCCAGAAGATGCTTCACCGGACACCAAGGACATGTGCTACACTATGTTCATAACAGCTTTATTTGTAATAGCCAGAAACCATATCCTTCAACAGAAGGATGGATAAAGAAAATGTGGTCCATTTACACAATGGAATACTATTCAGCTATTCAAAACAAAGACTTCATGAATTTTTGCAGGCAAATGGATGGAACTAGAAAATGTGATCCTAAGTTAGGTAACCTAGATCCAAAATGACATGCATGGCATGTACTCACTGATTAGTGGATATTAGCCAAAAAGTTCAGAATACCCATGATATAACCTGCAGACCCAAAGAAGTTAAACAAGAAGGAAGGCCCAAGTGAGGATGCTTGAATCCTACTTAGAAGGATGAAGGAGGAGGGAGGAACCTGGGGGAGTGAGGGGAAGGTAGGGAAATAGGGAGGTAGGATGAGACATGGAGAGAGACAGGAGAAAGTCCTAGAGGGCCAGGAGAATTAATAGAAATATGTAGCTGTCAGGGGTCAGGGATGGGGGAGTTCTCTAAGAAGTCCAAGAGGCCTGGGATGAGGGAGGCTCTCAGGAGTCAATGCTGGTGCCTTTAGCAGAAATGACTAATAGTTGTGATATGGAACCTAGAGAGACCACCTCCAGTAGCCAGACAGGACACCCAGTGGAGGAATGGGGACACCAAACCACCTAGAAAACTTTTGACCCACAATCGGTCCTGTCTAAAAGAAGTACAGTGACAAAGATGAAGCAGAGACTAAAGAATTGTCCATCCAGAGACTTGACCCTTTTGACAACCATCCCATGGGCAGGTACCAATCCCTCATATTACTAATGATGCAATGTTGTGCTTGCAGCCTGGGGCCTAGCATAGCAAGCCCTCTAAGAGAGGCTCTGCCCAGCACCTGACTGAGATAGATACAGATACCCACAGAGGAACATTGGATGGAGGTTGGGGACACCTGTAGAAGAATTAGGGGAAGGATTAAAGGTCCTTAGGGAGATGGCAACCTCACAGGAAGACCAACAGTGTCAACTAACCTGGATGTCTGGGAGCTTTCAGAGATTGAGCCATCAACCATAGAGGGTGTATGGGTAGGTCTGAGGTCCAGACACATATTTAGCAGAGGGCTACCTTTTCTGGCCTCAGGTGGAAAGGATTTGCCTAATCCTGCAGAGACTTGATACACCTGGGTGGGGAATATGTGGGCAGGCTGCCCTCCTAAAGGTGAAAGGGAAGGGGATGGGGGAGGAACTCTGTGTTGGTGGACAGAGAGGAGCAGCATTTTGGATGTAAATAATTAATTAAAAAAGGACAGACGGTAAGATTTGTCACATGGCCACAATTTGCCAACACTTAATTTACAGACTTTGTGCCAAAAATAAATTTAAACTAAATAAATATAAACAAATAAATAAATAAATGAAATTGAGGAAAAACAAAAAGACTGTGTTGTACCCATTTTTAGGATCTTTGGCCATCTGGGCATACATGTTTACCCAAAACAGCCTGCATGCTTATATCACAAAGCTCAGCTGGCTCATGCCCATTCTCCAAACAGCACCTTTGCTAAAAAATACCCAAAGTTGTGTGTTGTGGGGAGGAGGGGTTCTCTCTTCATACTAAACAGTGGTGAGCAAATGTGGCTCTCCACTCAGCATGCAGGCATGCGCACTTGAAATGTAATCCTTCTGGCCTTCCTATCTCTTTGTATTTAGTCGTTTTTCCTTAGAATGCTATGTACAGCAATGCCGAGGGCAGAAAGCTTACCCTCTGTGACAGCATTTTCTACTTCTCCTTGCAGTAACCTTCAGCGTTTCTGTTTTTCATTTCAGAGGGGGCTCCCATTTTCCTGCCTTTTCCTTTCATTCTTGCCTAATCATATAGAAAGTGCTTAAACTGGGACTGATCTCTATCCAGCAGGTAGGCAGCCTGCTCCCTGAGGGGCCTTCTCATCAGCCTCTCCGGAGCTGGTTTCTTTTCATACATCTTGATAGGCTTTTGCATTTGTATTTTCTCCACATGGTGCTGTTTGTGGATGAGCTTAGGCTTCAGGCCAATCTTTTATGCCTTCCTAGAATTATCATGAGCCTCTCAACTATCCTTTCTTTTTTCTCTCATAGTGATCTAAATAATATGCATAATATCTATAAAGCAATTCAGTACATTCATCTTGTGGCACGGAGTTCTCAGAATGGTGCAGCTCCTGCATATGGACTAGAGGCTGTTATGTACCAAACAGGAAGAAACCTCTCTTCATAGTTATGTTTCAAAGCCACCTCTTATTAAAGTTGTTCCTTTCTTAAAGTTGAAAAAATGCTGATTTGGTAAATTAATCATTTTTGATATACTTCTTAGTTATTGTATGTGTCTTTTAAGTAAGAATATTCACTAATTTTAATAAAAAAAAGTATTGTTAGAAAAGGTGGGTAACCCCAACAATACCAGCATTTTGGAGGCTGACTCAGAACCATTGCCACAGTACATTGCCAGACTGGTCTGCAAGTGTATGACCATCCTGAACTACAAGTGTATGACCAGGCCAGTCTACAGGGTGAGACTTTGTTTCAAGAGAAAAATATTAGGGGAAAGGGACAAATTTTCAATCTTTAGGAATTACGAAAACACTTCCTTAAAAGACCAGATTTCAAGTTAACAAGTTGTATTTCAGTAAACGATAAGAGAATCTAGCCATCTTTTTTATTTTTATTTTTATTTTTGGAGCTGAGGACCAAACCCAGGGCCTTGCGCTTGCTAGGCAAGTGCTCTACCACTGAGCTAAATCCCCAACCCCTCTAACCATCTTTTATAATCACATTTATATATTTGTGTAGAAGGGTGTACTACCAAGGTATAAGTTGGAGGACAGAAGACAACGGCTCAGTGTTGAGTCTTTCTTCTTACCATGTAGATTTTAGGGATCAAACTCAAGTCCTCAGGCTTGGCAGCAGGCACATTTACCCACTGAAGCATCTTTGCAGTCCTCCAGTTCATTGGTTCTCAACTTTGCTAATGCTGTGACCCTTTAACACAGTTTTTCATGTTGTGAAAAACAGAAAATTGTTTACAAACATAAAACTCTTGTTGTTACTTCATAACTGTAATTTTGCTATTGTTATAAAATTATAACATAAATATCTGATATGCAAAATACCTAACATGTGACTCCCCAAAAGCTGTCACTCTAGTCAGCTTTTAGTAATCATAATAATAACAATAAATGTATTACATGTTTTAATAATTGGATGTTTCTATACCTTGTAGTGTCTGTTTCTTGATACTCAAACTTTTATTAATATATTTTCATATTAAAATACTAGACTTGTTTTAATGTATCCTGGGATATAATATACAGACTGGATCTTAAAATTTAATGGTAAAGCACTTGCCTAACACACATCAAAACCCTAGATTCAATTCCAAACACTTGAAAAGACATTGCAAGTTTTATATATATATATATATATATATATATATATATATATATATATATATATATATATATATAAAACTAGTGGCCCTGAAACTGTTATTTATTTTTCTCCCAGTGATTTGTAATAACACATTTAGCATTAATAAATTCTATTACATTTTAAAATATTTTGGATATTCTATTTCAATAATACTATATGATGTTCACTTACTGTGGCCTTTAGTGATTGAATATTGGGTATGATGGTTCCCTCATGGGTTTTCCTCCTCTCGTTTTATTACAATGAAAACAAATGTTCAGGTTAAAACCATGAGGCCAGGAACACTGAAGGAGGTAAATAAAGGCTCCGTGTCTGAGTATGAAATAGCCCCTCAGCAGGTATCAACAGAGCTATGGGGAAATAAAAAAACCAACGCCCGTCTTGGCAGACTCTGGTCAGACCCTAATTACAAAGTCCCTCCCAGAGTGCTCAAGGCACTGTGGCCTTTTCCTCTAGTCTTACCAGGTTTTTGAGTGGAATTGTAACAGACTTAAGTGTGGATAAGCCCAGCTTCTCAGAAGCCCTTTTCCCATTTTATAAAGGTAAGCACACCGATCATCCAGTAGGCAAGGAGATAGATATGCATTAGCTAAGGAAAACGACAGCTACATTTTGGTAGCTATGACTATTGTTATCAGAATGCCCCTTGCATTTTGACCTCCTTGGGGCTGCTCCTGTATGCACCTTAACAAAGGGTAGGAATCCTCAGAAGAGTTGACTTCGCTACAACATAACTGACATCCTTCTTTTTTGGTGTGTGCAGATCATGGGAGAAAAATATCCTGAGAGGGAGATCTGATTCATCATTTGGGAAAGAACAGGGATATGACATCCAACTCATAAGTATTCATAAGAGGTCTTTAAATACGACCATACAGAACCCACTAGGCTGCTTCCACTTTGGAGCAGCACAGTCCAGTCACTGTTTCGAGTGTTTGGGTTTCGTAATTTTGCTGAATAAAATTCCAGTGAACCTCGAAACACATTGTTGACTGATGCCTTTAAGAAATTGAAATTTCATATTCAAAATCAATACATACATTCCCATTTTACAGATCCTGTGTATCTTTCCTCAGCACCTCCAGATTCATTCATCTTTTATTTCACTTTTAAATACCTAAGTATTTTATTGTTATTAGTTTATTATAATTTCCTTCCTATTGTAGCTTCTTTTTTTTAAATTGGATATAGTTCTTCATTTACATTTCTAATGTTATCCCTCTCCCAGGTTCCTGTCCATAAGCCCTCAACCCCTCCCCTTCCCCTCCCCCATAAGGGTGTTTTCCCCCTATCAACCTCCCTTAACATGACCACACACCCCCACCGACATCCCCCTGCACTGGGGGGGGGGTACAACCTAGGCAGGACCAAGGGCTTCTCCTTCCACTGGCACCCAACAAGGCCATACTCTGGTACATATGCAGTTGGAATCATGGGTCAGTCTTTGGGTAGTGGATTAGTCCCTCCTATTGTAGCTTCTTAATGATAGTGTTACTGTTTACAAATAATAAGACTATGTATTAAGAATTAAATGTATTTATTTATCTATCTAGTGTGTGAGTCTGTACATGTGTGTTTTGTATGCATTTGGGAATATGAGTGTTTATGGAGTGGGTATAAATATTTTTTCTAAACAATTTGTTATCAAATTAAATTGGAGACATGTCCATTTACTAATTCAGTATGCACCAAAGACTGGTTTTCCCATAATATGAGTAATATCTATGTAATGTATACATATGTAGTATTATTTTATCAGTACCATTTACCAGTTTAATATGGTAATTATTGGGTAACTTACACTTTCTTTTATCCCTTTCTCAAAAATCAAATTAGATATTGATAGTCTCTTAGGCTCATTTACATCCTGGTGAGGTGTTGTGTGGGGAGCAGGTGTGGCGGCAGTCCCAAGATGGCGCCCGGGACTGTAGCTAAGTCTCATGACTAGCACCTAACTTCCTCACACACCTGAAACTAGCCACGCCCATTGTGAGAGCTGCGCAGGCGCACCATGACGCAAGATCAGGCCATGTGAACTGAGATTACACAGTCTGGACTGAGGAGGTGGAGTTGAGGGAGGATATATGGGAGTGTGCTCCGGGGCTGAGAGAGGGAGGGAAGAAAAGAAAAGAAAGATTACTGCTTGCATGCAGAAAGAAAGGTTCCTGAATAAACTGCTTTGAGAAGAATGCTGTGTCCTCGCTCTTTTCTGCAGGTCAGAGACAGAAGCGACAGTACTGAGCTTGTATAATCTATGTCCTTCCTTACTCATTATTTGTTAGCTATAAAAGATATCCTTTTGTTAGAGAACAATATATTTATGTTTTATTTTGCTGGGTTATCCTATGGATAGATGTTACCTTTATGGTTATATGCATTTAATTGCTCTAGCTGTAATTTCAGAAGGGAAATGGTGGAAATTCCCTTTAATTCTTGCTTGACTCTTCCTTGAACAAGTCCGCAGGGAAGAATCTTGAGTTCAATATCTCTGCACTCTTGCAAATTTACAGCAGTGATTAAAAATTAGTTTGGCTTACCTTAAAATCCTGAGCTCACAATTTTTCTTTAGGTATTTATGTCCCTACTTCAGTGGAGCTCAGAGCTGGCTCAAGATACCCAAAGACCGAGTCTTCAGGTAGTGGAGATTTATCTACCCCAGAGGGACAGAGGGCAAAGCTAAAGGGCAAAGACAAGAGATAGAGGACAAGAGAGAAGGGGAAGGGAACAAGGGAGAGGGGAAAGGGTGGGCAAGGGAAACAAGTAAGAAGAGTTTGTCCATGAGGGACAAAGGGTATCCTCTGGATAGGGAGGAGACAGCCAAGGCCCATAGAAAGTGGTAGTTTATAAAGGAAAGGGGGATCCTGTGTTAGGATGAAGTGTTCAATTTTATCTGGCCATGTGAATTAGGTGAAAAGGGGGCTTTTGATTGCTGGACCCCAATACTTTTATAGCTGGACCTTTATAGTCAGCTTTGGGAGGAGGAATTGACTGAATAAGGCAATAGACCGTGGGGACTAGCTTTAGGAATGCAATCTAATTGTGTTAAGCAAGGCAGAGGGAATGGGAGAGAGGATCAAGGCCTGTCAGAGTCATGTTTGCTCTGCAAGCTAGAGGCCCTTCACCTACGACCCTACTACCTTACATGGCAGTTGCTGTTGATGTGTTCCCACTATCTTTTCCTTTAGCCAACCTCATCCTTTTCCTAATGCTCAAGAAAATGCTCAACATCCACATGCCCATGCACAATGGCTTGAAAAGTGATTTTTTTTTAAAGCAGAAGAGTTGTTCCCATAGCTTTAAGCTCACTAGTTTCTCAGCAGTTATGTGAGTATGACAGTTTTCCAAACTATTTCACACTGTGTTAAGAATTCTTGCAGTTTTGGAGTGCCAGGCTCTTCGCTCTTTAGGGTTCTTCAAATATCTAGTTATGTCTGTGTTGATCACCTCGCCTCTTTCCAGGACCATCTTTGGCATCTGTGTGATCCTCTCCGTTCTTCTTGTCTATCCCCTGCATCCATGTATCTGCATACATAATTTATGCTTCCCGTTTCCACACTTTACCCTTTATCTTCCTTACTTTTCTTTCTTTGGCAACTACTAAAATTAACATCTGACTTTTTCTTATATAAAAAAAAAAGTCCCTTAGAGCATCCTGTGTAACAGGGTTCCTACCAACCGTTAATACACCTGCTTGTGTGGTCTCATTGTCATGTTTCATGTCTTTTTCATTCCTTGTTGTACAATCTGGATACTGTGTGTTTGGACAATCTGTGTACTGTTTATCATGCAATAAATGTACATTGGGTATATAGGAACATAGAAAAGCAGTTCTCTCTCCATGCAGACATTAATTCTGTTCTCAACCCAGAGTAATTTGTTTAATCAATGGTTATTGATTAAACATCAAGTACACTGCCTCATAAAACACACCGATAATTCTAGTATGCCCTCCCTCACTATCTGACTTTTTCTCATTTCTTTTACTTCCTTCCTTCTTTCATGTTTTACTAGCAACATTAGACATGTTTATTACTTTTTAGCTTTTTTTAAAAGTGGATATTTTGTTAATCTAAATTTCAAAAATTACCCCTGTTCCAGGGTTCCATCCCCAACCCCTGCTTCCATAAGGGTGCTCCCTCCCCATCACCTCCCACTTCCCTGCTCTGGCATTCCCCTATACTGGGGAAAAGCCTTCACAGGAACAAGGACCTCTTCTGCCATTGATATATAGCAAGGCCATCCCTTGCTACCTCTGGAGTATCTGTTTGGTTGATTTTGTTGTTCTTCATGTGGGGTTACAAGCCACCTCAGCTACCTCGGTCCTTTCTCTACCTCCTCCATTGGGAACCCTGTGCTCAGTACGATGACTGGCTGAGAGCATCCACCTCTGTATTACTTAGGCAAAGGCAGAGCCTCTCAGGAGACAGCTATGTAAACTTCCTGTCAGCATACACCTCTTGGCATCCTCAATAGTAACTTGGTTTGGTAACTGCATGTGGGATGGATCCACAGGTGAAGCAGTCTCTGGATGGCCTTTCCTTCAGTCTCTGTCCCACACTTTGTCTCCATATTTTCTCCTGTGAGTATTTTCTTCCCCCTTCTAAGAAGTAGTGAAGCATCCACACTTTTTTTTGTCTTTATGAGCTTTATGTGGTCTGTAAATTATATCTTTGGTATTCTGAGATTTTGGACTAATATCCACTTATCAGTGAGTGACTAGCATGAGTGCTCTTTTTGATTGGGTTACCTCACTCAGGAAGATTTTTCAAGTTCCATCATTTGCCCAAGAATTTCATGAAGTCATTGTTTTTAATAGTTGAGCAGTATTCCATTGTGTAAATGTACCACATTTTCTGTATCCATTCCTCTGTTGAGGGACATTTGGGTTATTTCTACCTTCTGTCTATAATAAATAATTCTTCTATGAACATAGTGGAGCATGTGTACTGGTTATATGTTGGAGCATCTTTTGGGTATATATGCCCAGGAGTGGTATAGCTGAGTCCACAGGTAGTACTATTTCCAATTTTCGGAGGAACCACCAGGCTGATTCCAGAGTGTCTGGATCAGCTTGCAAAATCACCAGCAATGGAGGAGTGTTCCTCTTTTTCTACATCCTCTGCAGCATCTTCTATCACCTGCATTTTTGATCTAAGCCATTCTAACTGGTGTGAGGTGGAATCTCAGGAAACACTGATTTGCATTTCCCTGATGACCAAGAATGTTGAACATTTCTTTAGGTGATTCTCCACCATTGGATATTCCTCAGCTGAGAATTCATTGTTTAACTCTGTAGCCCATTTTTTAAATATGATTATTTGAGTTCTTTGTATATATTGGATAATAGCCCTCTATCAGATATAGGATTGGTAAAGATCTTTTCCCAATCTGTTGGTTGCCGTTATGTCCTATTGACAGTACCCTTTGCCTTACAGAAGCTTTACAATTTTATGAGGTACCATTTATCTATTTTTGATCTTAGAGCATAAGTCATTGGTATACTGTTCAGGAGAATTTTCCCAGTGCCCATGTCTTTGAGGTTCCTCCCACTTTCTCTTCTATTAGATTCAGTATATCTGCTTTTACTTGGAAGTCCTTGATCCACTTGGACTTGAGTTTTTTACAAGTAGATAAGAATGGATTGATTTGCATTCTTCTACATGCTGAACACCAGTTGAACCAGTGTAATTTGTTGAATATGCTGTCTTTTTTCCAGTGGATGGTTTTAGCTCCCTTGTCAAAGACCAAGTGACCATAGGTTTGTGCATTCATTTCTGGGTCTTCAATTCTTTTCCATTGATCTACCTGCCTTCCTCTGTACCAATACCATACAGTTTTTTTTATCACAATTGCTCTGTAATACAGCTTGAGGTTAGGAAAAATGATTCCCCTAGAAGTTCTTTTATTGTTGAGAGTAGTTTTCACTATTCTAGGTTTTTTGTTATTCCAAATGAATTTGTAAATTGCTCTTTCTAACTGTGAAGAATGGAGTTGGCATTTTGATGGGGATTGAATTGAATCTACAGATTGCTTTAGGCAGGATGGCCATTTTTACTATATTGATCCTGCCAATCCATGAGCATGAGAGGCCTATCTTCTGAGATCTTCGATTTCTTTCTTCACAGGTTTTTGAAGTACTTGTCATACAAATCTTTCATCTGCTTGGTTAGAGTCACACCAAGGTATTTTATATTATTTCTGACTATTATGAAGGGTGTTATTCCCCTAATTTCTTTTTGATCTCGTTTATCCTTTGAGTAGAGGAAGGCTACTGATTTGTTTGAATTAATTTTATATCCAGCCACTTTGCTGAAGTTGTTTATCAGGTTCAAGAATTCTCTGGTGGAACATTTTGGGTCACTTAAGTATGCTATGACAATCATCTTCAAATAGTGATATTTTGATTTCTTCCTTTCCAATTTGTATCATTTGAACTCCTTTTGTCTTACTGCTCTAGCTAAGACTTTGAGTACTATACTGAATTAGTAGGGAGAGAGTGGGCAGCCTTGTCTAGCCCCTGATTGTAGTTAGATTGCTTCAAGTTTCTCTCCATTTGTTTTGATGGTTGCTACTGGTTTGCTATATATTGCTTTTACTCTGCTAAGGTATGGGCCTTGACTTCCTGACCTTTCCAAGACTTTTAACAAGAAGGACTGTCGAATTTTGTCAAATGTTTTCTCAGCATCTAATGAGATAATCAATTGGTTTTTTTCTTTGAGTTTGATTATATAGTGCATTAGGTTGATGTATTTCCGTATATTGAACCATCCCTGCATCCCTGGGATGAAGCATAATTGATCATGATGGATGATCATTTTGATGTGTTCTTGGATTCAGTTTGGGAGAATTTTATTGAATATTTTTACATCGATATTCATAAAGGACATTTGTCTGAAGTTCTCTTTCTTTGTTGGGTCTTTGTGTGGTTGGGTATACGAGTAATTGAGGCTTCATAGAAAGAATTGAGTAGTGTTCCTTCTCTTTTTATTTTGTGGAATAGTTTGGACAGTATTGGTATTAAGTCTTCTATGAAGGTCTGATAGAATTCTCCAGTCATCTCGTCATGGGCTTTTTTTGGTTGGGAGACTTTAAACAACTACTTCTACTTCTTTAGGAGTTATGGGACTGTTTAGATTGTTTATCTGATCCTAATTTAACTTTGGTACCTGGTATCTGTCTAGAAAATTATCCATTTCATCCAGATTTTCCAATTTTGTTGCATGTAGGCTTTTGTAGTAGGATTTGATTGTTTTCTGAATTTTCTCAGATTCTGCTGTTATGTCTCCCTTTTCATTTCTGATTTTGTTAATTTGGATACTGAGTCTGTGCCCTCTGATTAGTCTGGCTAAGGGTTTATCTATCTTGCTGATTTTCTCAAAGAACCAGCTTCTGGTTTTGTTACTTCTTTGTATAGTTCTTTTGGTTTCTGCTTTGTTGATTTGAGCCCTGAGTTTGATTATTTCCTGCTATCTACTCTTCCTGGGTATATTTGCTTCTTTTTATTCCAGAGCTTTAAGGTGTGCTGTCAAGCTGCTAATGTATGCTCTTTCCAGGTTCTTTTTGGAGGCACTCAGAGCTATGAGTTTTCCTCTTAACACTGCTTTCATTGTACCCTGCAAATGTGGATATGTTGTGCCTTTATTTTCATTATATTCTAAGACGTCTTTAATTTCTTCCTTTATTTCTTTCTTGACCAAGTTAGCATTGAGTAGAGCGTTCAACTACCATGTATATGTGGGCTTTCTGTCATTACTGTTGTTATTGAAGACCAGCTCTATTCCGTGGTGATCTGATAGGAGGCATGGGATTATTTCAATCTTTTTGTATCTGTTGAGACTTGTTTGTGACTAACTATAAGGTCAATTTTGGTGAAGTTATCATGAGGTTCTTAGAAGAAGTTATATTCTTTTGTTTTAGAATGAGATGTTCTATAAATATCTTTTAAATCATCTTGGTTCATAAATTCTGTTAGTTTCACTGTTCCTGTGTTTATTTCCTGTTTCCATGATCTGTCCATTGATGAGAGTGGGGTGTTGAAATTTCCTACTATTATAGTGTGAGGTGCAATGAGTGCTTTGAGCTTTAGTAAGGTTTCTTTTATGAATGTAGGTGCCCTAGCATTTGGAGCATATTTAGGATTGAGAGTTCATCTTGGTGGATTTTTCCTTTGATGAATATAAAGTGTCCTTCCTTATCTTTTTTGATAACTTTTGGTTGAAAGTTGATTTTATGTGATATTAGAATGGCTACTCCACCTTCTTTCTTAGGACCATTTGCTTGGAAAGTTGTTTTCTAGCCTTTTACTCTGAGGTAGTGCCTGTCTTTGTCTCTGAGGTGTGTTTCCTGTGTGCAGCAAAATGCTGGCACCTGTCTACATTTCCAGTCTGTTAGTCTATGTCTTTTTATTGGGGAATGGAGTCCATTGATGTTAAGAGATATTAAGGAATAGTGATTGTTGTTTCCTGTTATTTTTGTCTTAAAGGTGGCATTATGTTTGTGTTTCTTCTTTTGGTTTCCTTGCAAGGAAATTACTTTCTTGCATATTCTAGGGTGTAGTTTCCTTCCTTGTGTTGGAGTTTTCCATGTATTCTCCTTTGTAGGGCTGGATTTGTAGAAAGATGTTGTATAAATTTGGTTTTGTCACAGAATATCTTGGTTTCTCCAACTATGTTTCTTGACAGTTTTGCTGGATATAGTAGCCTGGATGGTATTTGTGTTCTCTTAGGGTCTGTGTGACATCCATCCAGGATCTTCTGCCTTTCATAATTTCTGGTGAGAAGTCTGATGTATTTCTGATAAGTCTGCCTTTATATGTTACTTGACCTTTGTCCCTTACTGCTTTAAGTATTCTTTCTTTGTTTTGTGCATTTGGCGTTTTGATTATTATTTAATCCAAGGGGTTTCTTTTGTGATCTAATGTATTTGGAGTTCTGAAGACTTTTTGTATTTTCATAGGCATCTCTTTCTTTACATTAGGAAAATTTTCTATAATTTTGTTGATGATATTTACTGGTCCTTTAAGTTGGGAATCTTTGCTCTCTTCTATAGTTATCATTCTTAGTTTTGATTTTTTCATTGTGTCCTAGATTTCCTTGATGTTTTAGGTTAGGGTTTTTTTTTTTTTTGCATTTTGCAATCTTTTGACTCTTTTCAATGTTTTCTATGGTATCTTCTGTACCTGTGGTTCTCTTTTCAATATGTTATATTCTGTTGGTGATGCTTGCATTATGACACCTGATCTCCTTCCTAGGTTTTCTATCTACAAGGTTTTCTTTCTTTCTGATTCTTTATTGTTTCTATTTTCATTTTTAGATCCTGAATTGTTTTGTTCAATTCCTTCACTTGTTTGGTTGTGCTTTCCTGTAATTATTTAAGGGATTTTTGTGTTTTCCCTTTTAGGGTTTCTACTGGTTTACCTGTATTGTCCTGTATTTCTTTAAGGAAGCTGTTTATTTCCTTCCTAAAGTCCTCTATCATAATCCTGAGATTTGATTTTAAATCCTAGTCTTGCTTTTCTGGTATAATGGAGGTATCCAATATTTGCTTTGGTGGGAGAACAGGCTTCTGATGATGCCAAGTAGCCTTGGTTTCTGTTGCTTATGTTCTTGTGCTTTCCTCTTGCCATCGGGTTATCTCTAGTTCTACCTTCCCTTGCTGTCTCTGACAGGAGCCTGTCCCTTCTGTGATCCTGGTTGTATCAGAGCTCCTCTGAGTCCAGTTGCCTCTATGATCTTATGATTCTATGATCCTGTGTTTTTGAGATCCTGAGTATGTCTGAACTCCTGGGTGTCTAGTTGCCTCTGGGAACCTGACATCTTAGTTTGACCAAGCTCCTGAAATCCTGTTGTGTCAGAATCCCTGGGAGTCAAGTTTTCATAGGGTGTTGCAGAAGTGGGTAGGGATCCAGTGCCCTGGGTTTGCTCTGGCCACAGGTGCAAGGTGGAAGGAACCAGTGCTTTTGGGTGGTGGAGTTTGGGTTTCCCTTGTTCCAGTGCAGATCCCAATTACACTGGGTGTGGGGAAAGATGCTGTGGCCTCAAGTGTGATCTTGAGTGTGTCAGAGGTCCAGTGCTTTTGGTTATGTCTGATCTGTAAATCAAGCTTCCTCTGTGTTCCTGTGATACTGTGAGTTTCAGAACACCTTTGATCCTGGGTGTGTTAGAGCAACTGAGAGTTGCCTCCCACTGGGTGTTGTGAGACTGGGTGTGGAACCATAACCCAAGGTCTGCTCAGGGTACTGGTTCAAACCAAAATGAACCCTTTCCACTGACCAGGAAGGAATTCTTTTATTCCTGCATCATGGGGAACCCAGTTACTTCTGGTGTTGGAGGGTTGTTGTGGCCTCATCTCTGATCCTGGGCCTGTTAGAGCATCTGAGTGTTGGGCTTTCTTTTGGTGTTGTGGGAGTTGGTGTAGAGCCAGTGGCCAAGGCCTGCTCAGGTTCCTGGTTTGAGATTTTTATTTTTTAATCATGTCATTATTCATACATTTATACATTTATAAGAAACAAGTAATTTTAAAAATGAAATGTTGCCTAATCAAACATTGTTTTCAAAAGTGTTAGTATTATTCTCTGTGTGGGTGCATATGTATTTGTCTGCTTACTTACACAATATTCAAAAGAAGTCAACTTGTCATATTTGGAAGAAAGGTCTTGTTTGCTCTTTTGATAAGAATAAAGCATGATGTGACAGGAAGAAGCACATAATCATTAATTCCCTTAACAATTTTTCTTGAACACTATTGATGTCTTTCTTTTTATAAAATTGTCAATCTTCAGAAAGCTCTTTGGTTTCCTGTCTTTCTCTTCTTGCTGTAAAGTATATTCAATAATTTGAGTTAAATTTATTTCTTTTTTAAGTTGATTACATGCCAATTCAACCCTGTTATCATATAGAAAATATTCCAAATTCGTTGTTTACAAAATTGAGGACTGAAAAGAATTGTAGTCCTTTTTGGAGATGTCATTTTTAAGCAAAGCAGCATGCAAAAGGATGTGAGAGGGTTAATATTATGCTTATCTTTTATTATCTATCTCACTGCCTGGCAGGAACCAGTAGATTATCTGGGAACGTGATCAAACAATCCTGTATCCTTGCCAAAACTGCCTGAATTCATAGTGTGATTACTGTGAAAAGTGGAATCAGCCAATGTTTCTTTTCAGTCAGGAAACTATTTGTAGTTGCTAGGCTATTAATTGCATTTAATTTTCACTGTATGTGGTTACTGTTCTCCATTGATGACCATCTCAGGAGTAAATCCCGACTGACCTCATGATTTCCAAGGGATTTTATTTATCCAAGAAAAAACGTATTGCGTTTATGTGTTATTGGATTTTCAAGCATTCAAATACTTGAACCAAATGCTTTTAAATTGTACTGTTAGAATTGATTAAAACTTAGTAATGGGTAGAATTCTCATTACACAGCAAGGATTTCAGGTACCAAATACTATTTAAAGTTTTTTGTTCAAAAGAAATGTATTTCTTCCATTTAAAATAATTTTAACTTTCAATTAAGAACCACAGTTTTGTTAAGATGTCAGAGCAACCATCTCTAAGTTATTTTAAAAATATAAGCGTATGGTAGTTTCTTTAAGCATTATGCCTGTGGAATTGATGCCTTTGATAATAGAAGCTATAATTCACTCACTGCCATTTAAGTAAGTATGCTTCACTATAAATCACTGTGAAATAAAAACAGCTGAAAATTAAGTATTCACTTTCTAAGCACTATGAAGTTTGACTGTATAAAATGCTTTTAGTGTTTTAGTTGCAATGTTGTGACTTTACAGGCTATAAATCTGTAAGTGCAGAGTACTCTTACTGGATATGGGAATATTGAATTTTTCAGATATTTCATTTCATCTACCACATAAATAATTATTTGGCATATGCTATAGGGTAGACATTGTGGTGAGAACAAAGATTAAGTTATAAAAGAGAACTGGTTGGATTCTACTTGGGTATGATAGGCAAACTGTACATTAATAAAGTATCCATCAGCATATGATAACTGAGACAGGTACTAGAGCTAAGCTAGTGACAAGTAAACTTCAGTAAATTTCTTTTTTATTTTATTTTTTTTTTTTAGCTTGAGTATTTCTTATTTACATTTCGAGTGTTATTCCCTTTCCCGGTTTACAGGCCAACTCCCCCTAATCCCTCCCCCTCCCCTTCTTTATGGGTGTTCCCTTCCCCACCCTCCCCCCATTGCCGCCCTCCCCCCAACAATCACGTTCAGTCTTAGCAGGACCCAGGGCTTCCCCTTACACTGATGATCTTACTAGGATATTCAATGCTACCTATGAGGTCAGAGTCCAGGGTCAGTCCATGTATAGTCTTTAGGTAGTGGCTTAGTCCCTGGAAGCTCTGGTTGCTTGTCATTATTGTTCATATGGGGTCTCGAGCCCCTTCAAGTTCTTCCAGTTCTTTCTCTGATTCCTTCAACGGGGGTCCTGTTCTCAGTTCAGTGGTTTGCTGCTGGCATTCGCCTCTGTATTTGTTGTATTCTTGCTGTGTCTCTCAGGAGAGATCTACATCCGGTTCCTGTCGGCCTGCATTTCTTTGCTTCATCCATCTTGTCTAATTGGGTGGCTGTATATGTATGGGCCACATGTGGGGCAGGCTCTGAATGGGTGTTCCTTCTGTGTCTGTTTTAATCTTTGCCTCTCTATTCCCTGCCAAGGGTATTCTTGTTCCCCTTTTAAAGAAGGAGTGAAGCATTCACATTTTAATCATCTGTCTTGGGTTTCATGTGTTCTAGGTATTTAGGGTAATTCAAGCATTTGGGCTAATAGCCACTTATCAATGAGTGCATACCATGTGTGTTTCTCTGTGATTGGGTTACCTCACTCAGGATGATATTTTCCAGTTCCAACCATTTGCCTACAAATTTCATAAAGTCATTGTTTTTGATAGCTGAGTAAATTTCTTATCTCTGCCTTTTACCACTACTGCAATTAGAAGTATCCGTAACCCCATCAAGCTTTTAAGTGGATTCTGGGGCTTTCGATACAGTTCCGTGTGCTTTTGCAGCAAAACTTATCTGCTATGTTATCTCTCCAGTTTAGTTGTAGTTTTAGAAGTTTACCATAAAATATACTGACCAATGTATTTCACAGATACTTTATATGTCCTCATTATCTTTGCTAAAAATGATTTATTTATTTTTATTTTGTATGTATCATTGCTTGTTTTACCTGTGTGTATGACTGTGCACTGTGTGAGCGACATGTCCACAGAAGTCAGAAGATAGCTAGATACCCTAATACCTTTGAACTGAAGTTATAGAGGTTGTAAGTTGATCTGCAGGTGCTTGGAACTGAATCCAAGTTCTGTGGAAGAGTGATAAATACTCTGAATCACCAAACTATCCAAGCCATCTCTCCAGGCCTTAATCATTCATTATTGATAAATAATTGGCATTGATGATAGTAAGTAGTATTAATTTTGGATAGTCAAAACAAGCATTTACTATATATTTTTGGTATTTCTCTGAAATATGAACATTGGGTAATTGTGGAAACACTTCAATCCTTTAACACATATGGAGTTCTATATCCCTACCAGCATCATTACCCATACATAGTGTTGGCCCACATCACTCTATGAAAACTCTTCTGGTGAGAACCGTTCTCGTCTTCATGGCTGAAGACCAACAGTGATGCATTATCTCTCATTAAAAAGTCTAGGAGTCACCATTATTAGACTTATTCTTTACATAAAATCCTATCCATCCCACAATTGGGTATTGCTAACATCAGAGTTTCTTCCCACCTCAACTCACAATCAAAAAATCTTCCAAGACATAACCACAGGCAAACCTGAACTAGACAATTCCTCTATTGAGTCTTTATTCTCAAGTGACTCTAAGTGTGGCAAGTTGGCATTTAAAAGAGTTTCTTCTTACATTTGTCTTCTTTGTTTTGTTCTGTGTCTTTGTCTCTCACTCAAAAGATCTTAAATGATATGTCTTCACTTGCCTTTAGTGATAATATAGAGACAACTTTGCTATCTATTTCTGAGATGTTATTTGTCTAAGAAATCAAGTCATTTCTTGTCTGCTAGGAGCTCTTCTCCCGCTCTAATGCTTCTCCTCAATTGCAAACCCATATTTTGTTTTGAATCTATCAACTACACAGTTTTGGTAGAATTATTTTCTGAATTTTAACATTTCTTCTTGAATTTTTCCTCTGGCTATTTAAGTACATACACTACTTTATAATTTCCAAACAATTGATCATCTGTTTTAACAATAGCTCTTGCATTTACTGAGCTAAGAACAAATATAAGCAAGCAAAGTTTCCAGTCATTAAAACATGATTTGAAAGGTAAAAAAAAAATCCACTTGAAAAATGAAGAAAACTACTTTAATAGAAAATATTCACACTAAGGTTAGACAAATCATCTACTCAGTTACATAAGAAAAGGGAAAAAATAATCAGTTGAACAACACAAAATCAAATTAAAATCAAACATTGATAATAAATTTAAATAAGGACAACTATTAAAAGAAGACAGCTCTCTGGTTATATAATAAAACAAATTCCATTATCTTTTAGGCAAAAGATAAATACAATTATTTTAAAAAATACTGAACAATAGTAGCTGTGTATTTAATAAACATTAATGTAAAGTATGTGCATAATAATGCCACTGTATATTAATTTAGAATGTATTAGCCAATACAATTAGACATGCAAATAAAATAATTTGCATAAGTATGTAAAGATTAAAAATATTTTATATAAAAGGATTTTATGAGTGTAAAATCCAAACATTAAATCAATTGAAAATATGGTAATTCAACAGAATCACTTTAAGTGCTCATATATAAAATAAAAATATGAGCAAATTGTCCCCTTAGAAGCTCTGCCAGCCCTACTAAGACCAATGAAGATGCTTGAAGCTAACCATTGGAGTGAACAAGGGGACTCCAATGAAGGAGTCAGAGAAAAGACTGAAGGAGCTGAAGGGTTTGCAACACCGTAGGAAACACAACCATATCAACCAACCAGACCCCACCAGAGCTCCCAGGGCCTAAACCACCAACCAATGAGTACACATGGAGGAACCCATGACTCCAGTCACAATGTAGCACAAGATGGCATTATTCAGCATCAATAGGAGGAAAAGCCCTTGGTCCTGTGAAAGCTTGTTTCCCCAGAGTAGGGGAATGCCAGGGTGTTGAGGTAAGAGTGGGGATGGGACTGGTAGTATCCTCATAAAAGCAAGGGGAGGGGATGTGGGAGACGGGGGAATGGGGGTAACATTTGAAATGTTATACATTTCAATGTAAGTGTAACCAAATAAGATACAAGTGAACTATTTCTTTCATATTTACAATAAAAGGTGAATATTTAAAATCATTATGCATTGCTACTAAAAACTGACTCACCTATTTAACAGCCTGAAGCAATGAATTTTTTGTGTTTACAGTGAAAAGGTGACCATTCTTATTATCCATTTCTACTAAAGACTCACTCTCATATTGAATGGCCTGAAGCAATGCATTTGTTCTTGTGACTAAACTGTGTTGGGTTCAGTTGAATGGTTATTTTTATTTGTTTAAGACAGGCTCATACTCTGTATTCCTGTTTGGTCTGAAATTTACTAAGTATAGCAGAGAACTTCAACCTTTTGTGATCTTCCTGCCTCTGGGATTACAGACATGTGTTATCAGTGTGCAGTAACCCTGAAGACCCAACTAGGCTCAACTTTCAAGATGGCTGACTGACTCACATGGTTGGCAGTTGCTTGAAGTGGAAATTTCTGGTTTCTTTGACAACATACCTATGTCACATGATGTTTTTCTGGAAGCTGTTTTGTGGAAAAGCATGTGATGATTTGCTGAAAACAGACACTTGAGGGGGTGTGTGTTTTCACAGACAGTGAAAGGACACTCTTGCATTGCAATGCTTTGCTTCCTTGCTGGTCTTTACTGGTCTTTGCTGATCTTCTTCATAGAAGCATGTCAACGATCTTCTTGTGATAGTCTGGATGATTGTATCTGCTTTGCTGACATGTTTAGATCTGGGCGGAGCATTGCTGTTTCTGTTGGACTGTGCCTCTGCTATTGATCCATGTTTGGTTTTTGCTATTGAACTGGAATGCTAGTTTCCTGACAATGAAGAGTTGAATCACTCCAAGGAACTACTTCTAAACAGGACCACAACTACCTTTTCCTATTAACCTTCTTTTTCCTCTATCTCTGGTTCATAGGTTAAAAGGGAAGTTGAAGTGTTTAAGAACTCCAAATAAAGTAGCTTTCAAAAAAAAATATCTAAGCCTACAGTTGCTACCTTCCCCATGGCTACATCTCAGTTACAATGATTTCTCAAAATATGGTGATTGCATTTTGACTTGTGAATGAGATTCTAAACAACAAAAGGAAAAGGATACATCAGATACAATTTATGTC
Source organism: Rattus norvegicus (assembly GCF_021556685.1). Lineage (NCBI taxonomy): Eukaryota > Metazoa > Chordata > Mammalia > Rodentia > Muridae > Rattus > Rattus norvegicus. Next base: position 37,821,348 of record NC_141536.1, read on the forward strand.
CATAATCAGTGTTATTTTGTTAAGTTCTATTGAAAGGCAAGTGTCTTACTCAATATCAGAAAGTAGAATCATAGGCTCCAATTTTCTATGCAGACAGCTTTATAAAGATATGATAAAGGAGGATGTTATATAAAGATCTATTACCATAATTTTTAATATATAGCCTTCATTTCTTAGTGATAAACTTAGTGGGTATATAAACAATCTAAAATAGAGAATTCTGGATGCAATAATGAAAGATATTAAAACATTGTTCAGAACAAGAATTTGTTTAATTAAAAATATTTGGTGTTAAATTGTGGCAACTATTCCTAAGTTAACATACAATTTCAACTCAATCTCAATCAAAGTCACATGTTCCTGTGTTTAACTTGACAGATTTTTATTTAAAATTTATATGAAAAACCTACCTGATAAATTTTAGGCAAATAACAAAAGAAAAAAATGTAGCAATTCCCCGTCACACATGTTAACAAAAAGGTGTGTGGATATATACAGATGGAAAAATATGAAGGGGAAAAGTAATAGAACTCCAGAAAATGTAGCAAATCATGAAGTTTTATTTCAAGGCAATGTCTAAAATGTATATCACAACAAATGATGTAGCAACACTTACTGTTGCCCATCTAACCTGGATATTACAATCTTCCTGAATTAACCTCCTGATTAGATTAGGTTATAGACCTATAGTAGTGTACTTGACATGAGTCAAAAAACAAAATCAAAGTTAGGTAAAAACTTACAATTATCCCATGTAGAGGAAAATGAGAAACACACCCAAATTATTAACAGAAAGCTTTTAATGTACATGTATGTGTCAATATTGTGTTGTGTGTGGGTGTGTGTGGGTGTATGTATGTGTATCTGTGTCATGTGTGTTTAGATGCTCCCAGAGATCAGAAAAATATGTCAGAACCTCTGGACTTAGAGTGATAGATGACGGGGCTGGGCATTGGACTCAGAGTGTTTTTAAGATCAGCAATTGCATTTCACTCCTGAGCCTTCCCTCCAGCACCAAATTAAAAAGTATGAATGAAGCATCACTTTTCTACTTGTATGGTTTGAATATCATTGTATGGGTATATTAGGGATTCTGTTATAGAGCTGGGTCCTCAGTATGGTGATGCCTTGTGAAACCCACTTAAGACATAACCTTTGGAAGAGTTTATGCTGTTCTTGTGTGACAGAGTTAGTTTTCAAGAGAGAGATTTGTAAGAATGAGTTGATCCCTGAATTTTTCTCTGGTTTCCTATCTCAAGATGAGCTGTCTTCTTCCGACATGGACTCTCACTGTTGTGATGATATTGATCATGAATTCCTGCACAGTCTAAGGAAAAATCACTGCCAAGGTATGAAATTTTCAGAACAAGATGAATAATTATTATATGTATGTATATATGTATGAATATATACACTCTCAAGCAACCCCAGGTAATTTATTATAGAAATAAACATTGATTAATATGTTATCTTTATTTCATAATAAGTTTATAACTAGGTCCAAGGTTTTTATTTTAATCCCTATGGTCTTTCTATAGAAAACCAGTCATGTGACTTTCAGAGAGTCTGAAATGAAAATCTGGGGCTTTATTCAGAAATTAATTTAAAAATTTAGCATAATTGTTGCAGAATATTAAAGCAAATTATGGTACAAACTTTGTAGACATAAGGGCTTAGTAACAGTGTACAATTCGCTTGCTATAAAGTAGCCTTCTCTTTCTGTGTGTGTATGTGTATATATGTGTGTGTGTGTGAGTATAGTCTACATGCATGTGTGTCTTCGTGGTTATCTGTGTGCGGAGTTCACATACCTGTGAAGCAAATGTTGGCCTCGCATGCTTTTCTTGATCACTGTCCACATTGTACATTGAGGCAGAGTTTTTTGCTAAGCCAGGAGCTCCCAAATTTGAATAGTGCAGCTATTTTCCCACAGATTCCCTATCATTGCTTCCTCTATGCTGAGATTACAGGTGGGCTGTCAGGCCCCTCTTGCTTTTATAGCTCTAGGGGTCTGAAATCTCATCTTCCCATTTGCAAGGTGAGTGCTTTACCTGTAAATCCATTTCTTTATAACCCATAGCATATTTGTAAAATATTATTTTTGACAATATTCATACAAATAAATGGGTGGAAGAATAGGCTTTTCAGCAAATGATACTGGACAACTGAATAGCTATGTACAAAAATAAATTTATACTATGGTTGTAGATCTTATGCAAAAAATGCATTGAAAATTAATCACAGAACTGATAGCTAAAACAAAATTCTGGAAAGACAATATAACAGTAAATCTTTATGTTTGTGTGTTAAACAAAATATCAAAGCAATAAAAGAAAAAGCAGGAAAAGTGAGTATCAAAAGTTTTTAAATTGTGTGGCAAACAATAGCACCAGCAAATCAGAATTGACAGTAGTGCATATCAATAAAGACCTTGTATCCAGAACACATGCCTGGTGTATTATTTCAATTCACTGATTTAAAAAAATGTGACAGCCCAATTAACCATCAGCAACTCCAAAGAAAGACACCAGTGGCCAATGTGCACAGGAAATGATGCTCAATATTACTCATTCACAAAGTCCTGAAACCACAATCAGATAATTATCATAAAACCATTAATGTGGTTGTAATGCTAGGATTATGGATGATGTGAAGAAATTAGAGGACCCAAACACCGCTGGCAGAATTTTAAAGTAGCACAACTGCCATGAAAAACAATTTGGTCATTCCTAAAATATTAAATATAGAACCAGCATATGACTCTACAGTTCTTTTCCTTGTTATATTTCCAAAAGTAACACAAACAATTATCTGCAAGCAGACTTGTATATGAATGTTCATAATAGCACCATCCAAATTACTGAAAGAGGAAAATACTCAAGCACCCACATATGGATGAGTGGATTGCTGAGAACATAAAATTAAATATTTGAATATAAGAAAATATGAACTATTGATACTAGCTGAAATTGATACTAGATGAACATTACACCAAAGGGGAAAGAAGCCTATTAGAAAGGCCATAAACAATGTTCTCTGTTCATATTAAAGAGCCATCCATCTTTGTTAGGGTTTTACTACTGTGAACAGACAAAATGATCGAAGCAACCCTTATCAGGACAACATTTAATTGAGGCTGGTTTGCAGGTTCAGAATTGCAGTCCATTTTCCTCAATGTGGGGGCATGGTAGAATCCAGGCAGGCATGGTGCAGGAGAAGCTGAGCTTTCAACATCTTGTTCTAAAGGCAAACAGGAGAAGACTGGCTTCTAGGGAGCTAGGATGAGGCTCTTAAATCCATGCCCACAATGACACACTTCCTCCGGCAAGGTCACACCTATCCGACAAAGCCATACTTTCTAATAATGCCACACCCTGGGCCAAGAATATTCAAACCATCACAACATCAGATAGAAATTCACTGATATAGAGACATATCTTCCTTCTGGTCCACAACTAGGCTGGGGGCAGAACAGGCACTCCAGCCCCTTCCCATACCCAGAGAGCTTGTCTCCCCGAGGGCTGTCACAATTAGGGTCACAGGTTCACAGAGGGGCCGGGATCCAGTCACAGACAGCAAGATGGTGAGAGGCAAGTGCAAGAACATTAGCAACAAAGCACACAATGGATTACTGGAACACTTCTAAGCTATTAAAAATGACAACTTCATGAATTTTGCAGGGAATAGATAGAGGAACTATAATATATCATCCAGAGTGAGGTAACCCAATCTCAAAAGGACACACATGATATATCCTCACTGATAACTGATATTAGCCCCAAAGCTCAGAATACCCACAATACAACTCAAAGACCATGAAGCTTAATAAGAAGGAAGGCCAAAGTGTGGATGCTTCAAACCCACTTAGAAGGGAGAACAAAATTATCATGGGAGGAAAATGGAGGGAGGGACATGGTTGGAAGAGGGGTTGGGGAGGAAAAAAGGGGGATATAGGACTAGGTATTAAAAGAGACAGAAGAAAAGTTCAGGGGACAGGAGAATGAATAGAGATAAGTAGGAACAGGGTGTGGGGAACTTGAAGAACCACTAAACCTGAAGAACCACTAGAGCATCCCAGACACCAGGGATGCAAGAGTCTTCCAGGACCCAATGGGAATGACATTAGTCAAAATACCCAACAGCAGGGAGATAGAATCCAAAGAGACAAGTTCTGGTAGATAGAAATGGCACCCAGTGGAGGGATGCAGCCACTCACTGAACTGAAAGTTTTTAGCCCAGAATTGTGTCTAAAGAAAATGCAGGGACAAAAATGGAGCGGATGTTGAAAGAAAGGGCATCCAGAGACTGCCCCACTGTACAATCTGTTCCATCATCAGATATCAACCCGAACACTATTACTGATGCTAAGATGTACTTGTGGACAGGAGCCTGGTATGGTTGTCTTCTGAGTGGTTCTGCCAGCACCTGACAAAGAAAGATGCAGATACTCACAGCCAACAACTAGACTGAGCCCAGGGTCCCTAGTGGACAAGTTAGGTGAAGGGCAGAGGAAGCTGAATGGGATTGCAACACCATTGGAAGGATGACAGTATCAACTAACTGGACCCCTCAGAGCCCCTGGGACTAAGCCACCAGCCAAACAGTATATACATGGGCTTGTCTATGGATCCCATTACATATGTAGCAGAGGACTGCCTCATCTGGCATCAGTGGGATGGAAGCACTTGGTCCCCTGGAGGTTTGATGCCCTAGAGGAGGGGGATGCTAGGGAGGCAAGGCAGGAGTGGGGGTTGGGTAGGGGAGCACCCTCTTAGAGGCAAAGGGGAGGGGGTTGTGATGGGAGGTTCATGGGAGAGATGGGGAAGGAGGATAACATTTGAAATATAACAAATGAGTAAATTAATTAATAAAGAAATAAAAAAGAAATTCACTGAGACAAAGGAAGAGAATGATGTGTAGGTGCAAATGGGTGTGGGATGAGGAATGATATGCACACTTATGAATTGGATATTTTAGGAGGATAAAAACTATGGTGTGTGAAATACACCTTAATAAATTGTTAAAAATAGTCAACCCAAGGCCAGGGAGATGGCTCCATGCATAAGCAAATTTGCCATGCAAGCCTGTGGACGCATGTTCTAATCCCAGAACACATAACACATAAACAGCTCTCATCTCAACAGCAATGAGATGGTTTATTTTGGGCCCAAGTACGAGTAAACACAGCTCATGAAAACTAGTTAAAGTCACCCCATGCTTCATATTCCAATATGGTAAACAGTTTGAAAAAGGAAATCAGAAACAAAGGTTTTAAAAATACTTTGGTGACTTTATCAGGGTACGTTGGGGGTTTGTGCTTTAGGTCTCGTACAATTTGACAGCATTCTTAGCCTCTTAGTTGGTGGAAGCTTGTGGTCTGTAATACATTCCAAAAGGTTTTACCTATCAGTTACAAAGACATCAGGTCAGAAACAGAGGTGGGAAAGGAATTGCTGTCCAGGGGACTGAAAATAGCCTAAGATAAATTGTAATTGGGTTGTGGATCTGGAACTTCCAACTTCTTCACCGCCACTGAGGCTCCAAAAAATCAATCAGCTTCTCAGCAGGTTCAGTGAAAGAGACGTTCGTTCCAAGGGCACGATTTCGTAGGTGGAGAAGACAAATCTTCCTCCATCTCAATGCGGTGCATGTCCACCTCTCCCCACTCACCATACCATGCACGCCTATGTATAGCAACAGTGACGTTTTAAGTAAAGCTAGGAGTGGTAAGAGGGTGCGTGTGCACACGAATGCTATCCTACCATTCACACTCACATCTCTGAATTTGGTTTGCTGTTGCACTGTGAGTGTCCCATATATTTTAGTAGGACCAAATGTCTACTTCTTTCTCTCGTCCCGTCTCTTACTGCTGTCTGTCTGCATCCTTTGCTACAGCTATTCTGGCTTCCCTGTGCTTCCTGAAGTTGCCGCATGGATTCTTTTCTGTGCCAGAGCCTTCATATATTTCCACTTAGTCAATCTAGAAGTGTTAGAATTTTGTCTGAGTTCTGCCCCACAGTTACCTGGCAATAGCCAGATATGCCCAACTCACTATAAAAGGTGCTCCTAGTCCACTCCTCTCTCTCTTACTCTCACACTGTCCTCTCATCCTTTTCCCCATCCTACCATTCCCTTCCCCACTCTCTTTCCACATGTTCTTGACCTGTTTCTACTACCCCTCTTCTCTCTCTCTCTCTCTCTCTCTCTCTCTCTCTCTCTCTCTCTCTCTCTCTCTCTCTCTGCCTTTCCCTGTCTCCACTACCCTCTCAACTCCCCTCCCCATGCTCTGAACAAACTATTCTATACTATACCATCAGGGATGCCTCATCATGGGCCTGCAGAGGCAACCCCTTACCCCACACCTTACTACACATCCACCAAACACATTCCTTCTCTCCTTAACTTTAATAAAAACACAACAAGAAGTCTGCATGGTTATGTTTTCTCCTCGGTTTAGGTAGATTTCATTGTGAAACACTAACTTATCTATAGGATGCCTTACTCTTAACCATGTCTACAGCACTTACATTGATGTCTGGCATGTTAAAAAAAATTAACACCATTAGTTTAACCAAACAAGGAGGGATTTTGACACATCTCCAAGAAAAATAACAACACACATATGACTTTGCTTCTATCTGAATTACAACATGACCTGAGTATTACTAATACTACATAAGCTTATTTGTTATTAACTAAAATTTGGGAACTTAGAGAAAAGAAAGAATGCTCAAATTCAATATATTACCCTCTTCGGGAGGCAAGCAGTGGTTCCTAGAATTTTATTTTTCATGGAAGATGGCAAAGCTGCTCTGATACATTTATCACGTCAACTCCCTATACCAGGTGATTCAGGTCTACGGTTACTTGCTTTTTATCTCCCATTCTTTTTATAAATAACTTCTTTCTGAACCGTGCTTGCAGTAAACACAGGAGGTGCTAGCATCAGTGATCTTAGAGCTCAAATTATAAAGACATGGAAGACATTGTGACTTGTCATAAAACTATAATAATAATTTAAACTCATAATTAACTACTGTTTTGAAGTGATAGTCATTGTGTAATGCTTTTAACATGTAAAGTATCATTAATAAGTTCTTATGAAGATATTTATTACATGCATTATACTGACCAACTATATAGCTTAGAAAATAAAAGAGGTGGAAGTTAAATGAAAGCCAGACCTCAAGCACACATTGACAGCCATCACAAAGGCTGTTCTTTAAGGTCTCATGACTACCATATGAATTTGTCCATTTATCCATGAGGAAGTAAAGACCAAGATATGTAGCATACCCCTTTTCTTCTAGTTATGCTGGGATGCTGCCAGAAGTGAATGGACACAGAGCAGTAATTGGTCAGATACACTTCATGACTGCTCTTTGTGGTTTCTGTACCAAGGAACACATAGCCCACACATGCCTCTTTATTGTCTTTGCACACATCACCGGTGAGTAGGTGCTTGGTGAGATTCTATTCCCCCTGTTCAGAGCTGCCACTAAATCACCAAGGCTATCAAGAACTTCAGCACTGTAAATACAACCCTGGGACACGTCTAGCAGTCTAAATGAGGAGAAAGAACCGACTTTACATCAGCAATCACCTCTATGTGACCACCATTCCAAACCCAAAAGAGACATTTAGAGAAACTCTGTCCCCATTTGTTTCAAAATATGGTCACCCTTCAGCTAACACGAAGAGAATAAAAAGCATAAAACACAGAAATCGAGGAGTTTCAGTGTTGGCCTAGCTCAAGCCACACTCAGGCAGCCTGCTTTTACCATGTCCCCATTTCCTGTTTGTGTCTGGTAAATTTCTGAGTTAAACATGTTAGTAGATCACAATTTTTTAAATGTGAATTCAAAATAAATCAGATCATCTCCTAGTATTTAGCTTTAACTTTTGCATCTAAAATTTGCTACAAATTAGTTTACTTTATGTTTTTTAAAATATCTGAATATCTTTAAAGAACCACTGCTTAAGTGTTACTGTAAACTAAAGTTTTGGATTAATTCAGTACTGAAGGTGTAACATAGAGAGCTATGATGTGAGCTACATCATGCATCTGGACCTATTCTCTTCCTGGTTTTATGCTTTATTACAAGTCTATGTTTTTTATCCCTTTCTTTAATTCTTCAAGCCAACATTTCTCTGTGCAATCCTGGATGTCTTATATTTCAATCTGTAGCCTAAACTATCCTTAAACTCATAGAGATCCACCTGCCTCTGCCTCCAGAGTACTGAGATCAAAGTCACTCAACATCCACCAACTATCACTCCTACCAGAATCTAATTGCTCAAGCACTACATCCCTCAATCTCCTAATCTTCTACTACTGATAAATTTTTTCCTTCTACATTATTTTTCCATAAATTGAGAGATATCTGTGCGAGTAAAACAGACAAAAATCCGTGTAAATATTTATGTCTCAGAGCTAGGGTGATCGCTCAATGGTTAAGAGAGATTGCTGTTCAAGAAAGATTATCTGTTTGAATTTCTAGCCTCAACGTAAAACTGCAGGTATGACTATGAATGTATTTAACTCCAGAATTGACAAGCACAGACAGAAGAATCTTGTCAGTCACCCTGGTCAAATCTGTAAATTTCCAGGTTAGTGAGTGGCATTGCCTCAAGTCAATAAAGTGATGAATGATAGAGGAAGACACAAGTGTTCCCTCTGGCCTGTGCATGCATAAGAATTGACATGCATTCACATTCTTTGTGACGGCTACTCTTAGTTGTCAACTTGATTACATCTCTGGAATTAACTAAAAGTCAAAGATGGCGGACCACACCTGTGAATGTTGTTTGCTTAATTTAAAGTGGAGAAATCTCTTTCTAATCTAGATTTATGAAGTGGGAAGACATACCTTTAATCCAGGTCTTTTGAGGAAGACTCACCTATAATCTGAGCCATGCCTTCTGCTGGAATTCTACATCAAGACATGGAAAAAGGAGCATTTTGATCTTTGCCCGCATATTCTTGCCTTGTTAGACAGTCCATTCTTTCACTGGCATTAATTTCTACGTCTCTGGAATTCTGTCACATACTGAAGACCAACTGAGACATCCCCCCTCATGAACTGAACAACAATTAGGTTCTTGGACCCCTACCCCCACTTAAAGGCAGTCATTGTGGGACTACAATCTGTGTAATAGCCCCACCACCACCACCACCACCACCACCACCACCACCACCAAATATTCTACAAGCTTTATTTCTCTGAGAGAGAAGAGAGTTTCATTCTATAAGTTTTGTTACTCTAGAGAACCATGACTAATACATTCATATTCAGGCCCTCCCTAAACACACACACACACACACACACACACACACACACACACACACACACACACACACACTGTGATGAAATTAGAAAGAGAAATGTTTAAGAGGGCATTGGCTCAATATTTAAGAGACCTCAGTGCCCTTACAGAGGACAGGGGTTTTGATGTCCTTTTTTGGCCTCCAAGGGCACCTGCAAAGATGCATGCTTGCAGTCTAAGATATACCCATAAATAAAAATATAACAAATTTTTATACAGAGATAAAGGCAACAGATCTCTGTGAATGCGAGCCCAACCTGAGCTAGTTTTGGCCAGCCTGGATGACATACTGAGACTGAGACCCAAATTCTAAATATCCTTTGGTTTAAAAAAGAAGATATGTTTAGGAGGGAGATAAGAGTACAAGGACAGAGAGTAATCAGAATATATCATATACATGTATAGAATTATCAAAGAACAAGATTAATTTTTAAAATTCAGGTGCAAAAAAGAAAATATTTAGGATAAATTTGAGTCAAAAGAGAGCTATCATGGCTATATTAATTCCAGATGTTTTATTTTAAAAAGAAAAAACCCTATGTATGAACTTTCTCTTGGTTATTGAATTGAACTGGTTTAGAATCCACTTACCAAAAATCTTCCTAATTTATATGAACATCTCTGATTGAGAAAAGCCTGGAGGCGTTCTACAAATATCCAGTTCTAACTCCTAATGCTTACAAAGTTTTGAAATCACTCCCCAGAGGTAGGTAATGATGACCAGACAGGTGAAATGTACAGTGCAGGCAGATCTAGCGACTTTATGTGCATAGAATTCAGGATTGGATAAACTCAGCTGGTAGAAGCTGGTAGAGATGATTGTCAGTGCAAGAGGCAAGAATAGTGGTGCTAGAAGGAAAGACAAGTCCTGGAAAAGCAAAAACAAGAAGGAGATGGTGAACCAGTAGAATTAATAACACCAAGGACACTATCCTGAGACATAAACCTGAAGTTCATTTATCTCATATGCTTCACTACTCTTAGTTTAGGGGACAGGATGGGCCAGAAATTCATTGGTAAATTAAGAGTTTAATTTTATGTGTCTTGACTACTGATAAATGTTTTCCATGACTTGATAGTATGTATTCCAAAGTAGAGTTTGTGTTAGTAGTGATGATAAAATGTTGTCTTTAATGATTTGAAACCCTATAACATAATGAACATAAATTACACTAAGTAAACTGTAATGAGAATTCTTAAATGATGACAATATTCTTAATTGGTAAAGAACATAGTATTTCTCTCTTGGAGGAAAGGAGCAAAGAATTCCATTTATCCCTTTGGTAAATTTTTCTTTTTCTTCTTTTCAACATTGCCATATATTTCCTTTCATTTTCTGTCAGATGCAATTTTTCAAGCTGAACAGGGGTAAACTCTATTCATTTCCACATTGTCACTCCTCTTCAGTTTAGCTATAAATGAAGTGAAAGCATATTGTGCAGCCAGAACCCACATGTCCTGAGATGACAGAACATGCTCTCAGCATACACAGACAAGTGATGTGTATCTACGACATTTTAGTTACACATGGGCATGAGGTAGTGCCTGCTTATTACACTAATGAGAGTATAAACAAAAGTAGGAAAAAGGAAAGAAGACTTCTCCGATAAAAATAAAATACCAATTTGAAGATAATATGTATTAAAACGTTCTTGGCAGGAACAATATCTACAATGCGGCTCTAGTCCCATGTAGACAAATGGGATTTAGCTATGGGGAGTTATTTGATTCATTGAGCCATGTGTGATAGGTCAATTAAAATGCTTAAATTGGCAAATTCTCAATAGAGTAAATATTTACTCCAATGTGGATCATTATCCAACAGATCTATTTCACTATATAAATAAAACAAAATCAGTGAAAGGCAAAATGCAGACAGCAGAGATTTAAAGATCAGCAAGACTCCATTAGTGATGCAGCTGGCATAAGAACTGAACAGTACACACAAAGAGTGGACATGGCTGTTATGCTTTTTCACAAGCTAAGACATATGTTTCTAATTTTAAACAAATAGCTGTGCATATTCTATGCTCTAAGAATTGCTCTAGGCATTAAATCTGTGTTAAGAACAGTTATCCCTACCTGGTTATCATGGTGAATGATAAATACAGAAAAAAAAAAAACATCACCTTGGTAGTAGGTAGAAACAGGAGTTAGAACACAGGGTAAGAAATAAGTCACTGGTGGTGGATTTGGACAGAGGGGTGATTATAATTAGAGGATCAGACATATACCTCTTTTGGTGATGAGAAAGGCATAAAAGTGATGTTGATACATAGGGCAAGGAAGTTTTAGAAATAAGGACATCAAATGTGAAGTGCTTGAGGACTGTCATAGAGTAATGAATAAAGAGATTGGGACAAAGAGATAACCATGGAGATTGTTTACAGAGGCTTTTGATGTTTATCATTGGCTTATGTCTTTGTGTGCTTGCTTTCTAGCTTGTAGGACTAATTTTGAAGGTTATAGAGTTCAACATTTAAGGTCTAGATGGAGAAGTATGACACTGTGGTGGGCTTTTGGAGGTTATGTCTATCCCCAGGCTCTTAGATTATTCTTTCTGCTTCCTTGGTAGGTATGAAGCAAGCAACTCTTTTACTACTCACCACTTAGGCCTGTTTCCACTTTGTTTTGACAACATGTGTATGGTCAAACACACATGGAGTGGACCTTATGAAAGTAATAGCTTCTTGTCTAGAATGCACCTCTCAAATTTAAGTAGTTTCTATTAGAGGTTTTGTCACAGTGAGCATGACAAAGCTAAGCAGTATAAGATTGTTGTAGAAAACGGCTCTGTGGGACTAGAGAGATGCTTTCATCAGCCAAGCATCTGCCACACAAGCATGAGAACCTGAGTGGAGCTCCTGATCTCACACAGAATGCTTGGCTCAGTGGTTCACGCCCATAGTCTGAGATATGGGAAACCCAGACACAGAACTCTGGGGTTCAGTTTCTAGCCTCGCCTACCAGGAGAGTGAGACATGTCTGAAATACAAAACACCTGAGGAGTGACACTTCTGACCTCTACACAAAGAGGCACATGATATATAGACACGCATAAAAATATCAGTAAAAAAAGAAATTAATTCTCTGCCAAATGAAGGAAATATTAGAAAACTTCTGTCGTATGACTGGTACGCTGTGGTATTTTAATAGGAATTTTGGCTGCCATGTGATAGTGGAAAACGTGGAAATAATCCATAGGAATTTAAAGATAAGCAAGTCTCTCCAACTTTGCAGAAACCATTATAGAGTTGATAATAATTTGGAAGTTGAAAATAATAATGGCAAGAAATCCAAAGGGAGCGGATGTCCAATTTCAAGGTGTGTGCTGGATGTATTAATGACAAATGAAGTAAAAAATTATCCCAGAGGATCTTGGTTTGAGACACACACCAAAAAAGATACGATACCAGCACAAATAATGGAAAAGACTATAGAATAGGACAAGTAACTAAAGCAGAAATCTTCATCTGGAGATGAGCTTCAGATGTCTATATTTCATAGGAACTGTGAAGGCTACAGGTGTCAAACACTGGGATTAGCAGCTATTTCCTTACAGCCAAGACATATTTTTAATATATTATTTTTATTTATTTTTTCTCCCATTTTTATTAAATTGGGTATTTCTTATTTACATTTCTAATATTATTCCCTTTCCCAGTTTCCTGTTCATCAGCCCCCTAGCCCCTCCCCCTCCTCTCATTTATGGGTGATCCCCTCCCCATCCACCACCCATTACCACCCTCCAACAATCCTCTACACTGGGGGTCCAGCCTTGGCAGGACCAAAGACTTCTCCTTCCACTGGTGCCCCAACAAGGCTATTCACTGCCACCTATGCAGTTGGAGCCCTGGGTCAGTCCATGTATAGTCTTTGGGTAGTGGCTTAGTCCCTGGAAGCTGTGGTTGGTTCAGCCAAGACATTTTATATCATGAGAACAATGTCCACAGGCAAAATTAAGAATAGATAAAAAGAAACGGAGCTATAGTCACTTAATTTTTTGTGTTTTATGCTCAGAAAAGCAAAATATAACCATACACAGTAATGAGTATTGATAGCTTACCATTCTGTGATTCGATTAGACCCACAGTGCCCTTTTGAGTGTAATGAAGGCATTGAGCCTTGTTAGAATGGTTGGTTTTGCTGTTGTGCTAAATTTAATATTCAGGCCTGGTTTTCTTTATGATCAATGAAAGATGTATAGGGTAGATTTTGAGGATTATGTGCTTTTAAATATAGAACTGAAGGAGCTAGCTTAACAGAGAGGCAGGCTATCTGGGTGGAGCCTAGTAGTCCCTACCTCCCAGCTTGCATTCCCAGGACTAAAACAAAGTAAACAAACAGAACAATTAAAAAAGAACATTATCTTATACATCAAGGAGCTCAGCATTTAGTGTAAAGTGTCTCCTTTTAACTTCTAGGTTTATGTTTAAAACTATGTATATAAAAAACTTTGAAGGAAGTGGGGCTTTTGTGTATGTATAATCTTCATTGGAAGAGTTCTTCATTTTCCACGCATATACTTTAACTTGGTTGTTAGTATTTTCTTTCGTTGGCAAATGACAATCATCACCATCAGCAAATTAACTGTTTTCAGCACAAAAATGGCTGGCTACTGTGGTGGTTTGAAGATGCCTGACCCATGGGAAGTGGTACTCTTAAGAGGTGTGCCTCTATTGGATTAGGTATAGCCCTTGGAGGCAGTTTGTCACTGTGTAGGTGGGCTTTGAGGATTCCTAGTGCTAAAATTCTGCTCAGTGCAGAAGAGAAAGTCTCCTCCTGACACTGCCTTTGTATTAAGATGTAGGCCTTTGGGCTCCTCCAGTATTATGCCTGCCTGCAGTATGCCATGCTTCTGGACATGATGATAATGGACTAAACTGTATGACAGCCACAGTAAAATGTTGTCCTGTATAAGAATATCCATAGTTATGGTATTTCTTTACACAATAAACCCCCAAATAAGATAGACTCCTCACAGCAGCAAAACCCTAATTAAGACAACTAGCATTGAGATGATCACTAAGAGGGCACTTAGATAATCATAGAATTTCTTTTTTCTCTCCATCTTTATTAAATTGGGTATTTCTTATTTACATTTCAATTGTTATTACCTTTCCCAGTTTCCAGGCAAACATCCCCCTAACCCCTCCCCCTCCCCTTCTATATTGGTGTTCCCCTCCCCATCCTCCTCCCATTACTGCCCTCCCCCCAACAATCCTGTTCACTGGGTGTTCAGTCCTGGCAGGACCAAGGGCTTCCCCTTCCACTGGTGCTCTTACTAGGCTATTCATTGCTACCTATGCAGTTGGAGCCCAGGGTCAGTCCATGTATACTCTTTGGGTAGTGGCTTAGTCCCTGGAAGCTCTGGTTGGTTGGCATTGTTGTTCATATGGGGTCTCAAGCCCCTTCAAGCTCTTCCAGTCCTTTCTCTGATTCCTTCAATGGGGGTCCCATTTTCAGTTCAGTGATTTGCTGCTGGCATTCACCTATGTATTTGCGACATTCTGGCTGTGTCTCTCAGGAGAGATCTACATCCAGTTCCTGTCAGCCTGCACTTCTTTGCTTCATCCATCTTATCTAGTTCGGTGGCTGTATATGTATGGGCCACATATGGGGCAGGCTCTGAATGGGTGTTCCTTCAGCCTCTATTCTAAACTTGGCCTCCCTATTCCCTCCCAAGGGTATTCTTGTTCCCCTTTTAAAGAAGGAGTGAAACATCCGCATTTTGGTCATCCTTCTTGAGTTACACGAATCACAGAATTTCTAAGGGGTTTCCCTTTACTCCCAGCACAGTATCCTCTTATTAAATTATATTTTGACTAGATCTATATGTTATTTTTTAGCCATAGTCATTGCCTGGTATCCCCTGTTATTATTTAACACACAGTGTGCCTACTTGTCTGAAAGGGATATGGCATACGTTAGAAAAACAAAGAGTATGTTTATTGGAGCTGTGTGGAAATTTGTACAAGAATACTTTTCTGATCTTTGTACCTTTCTCTTATCTCTACTAGTGTACCCACATCTCTTGTATGTAGGACTTGATGAGAAAAATTGAATTTCATTTACTCTAATCAATAATCTTGCCTTATCCTTCAGTTACTTGACTTTAGGCTGCTGTTATGACCAAAGAGTAAGTTAAAATTTACCGACCATGATACTCATTGAATTTGCTAGCTGTATAAACACTGTACAATAGATATTAGTCATATCATTAGTAGGAATTCATGTTCAAGTACTATCTTCATGAACTCAGCATTTGCAAGGTGGCTCCTTCAATTATATGCTTTTATACTCTCGTTATTCACTGCATATTATTGGTAAGTTTTATAAATTGTTTAAATCTTTAAACGTGTAAATATAATATAGTTCTAATTTATTAAAAATTTTCACTGATTGTTCTGTTCACACAAGCAATTTACTAGTTAATAAGAAGTGCATAGACCTTAACTTCCTGAAGTTCAGATACTAGTGTTTAGAAATTACCTAGTTCAATTGTAAACTTTATAGGTGAGAAAAATAAAGACCCACCACCAAGTTTAATAAATCTCTCAGAATTTACACTCCAAGCTAGAGGCCAAAGTCTATCTGCTGTCTTTCAAGTGAGTGTGATTTTTACTTGTATAACATTCTGACTTCCCGTCTGTCCCAAGTGGTTTAAAGCAAGATGGAAGAAAAAAAGGGTTTAGGTGTTTGGTCCATTATTCTCCTTTCTTGAAATGCCAAATAGCTTTGTGGCAGCCTTCTATTCTGCTAAGTCTAAATTCCATTCTTTTTGCTATCAGGTAGCTGGTAATTGATAGGTGGTTTTTGAAACTGGTGATCACACTTTGATTGACTCCAGACTAGAATCAAATACTCTTGGTAAGCAAGCTCATTTTAGGGACAGGGGCTTTGCAATTATTTGAGACCATCACACTTGCTCTTGTATTATCTTGTTTCCTCTCTTAATAAAAATGAATTCAAAACTTGCAATAAGCTGACAGCTTTCTAAAAATTGAATTTTCAAATGTCTAAAATATAAGACTGTTCTTTGAGACATGGAATACTTAAAGAAAGCAGTTTGGTTGTTTTTTCTTCTCTTTGTTTTTGGGGTTTTTTTTTGTGGGTTTTTCTCCCTCTTTTGTCCAGATATAAACAGTCTGCAATCAATTCCTCAGGATCCACTTGTCATTTCTTGTCTTCATTTTCAGCAGAGTGGGTGAAGTCATGTCAGAATTTACTTTTACCCAGAGGTTTAAAAAATTGCTTATCACTTCTTGGCCTTGCTTCAACTGCTATATAAAAATAAACTGGATTCTCTCCATATGTTTAAGAAGACCTATTTTCAAGCAAGGCTTGTCAGAGACTGCAGGATATTATGCAGGCAAACAAAATATCATTCATGTGTTTGAGGGATTTTGAAAATATTCTGAATTAAGCCACTTTGAAAAGAGCTCAGCGGAGAAAAAGGAGGTATCTACATTATTACTGTGGTTTCATGAGGTGGCACTATGGACATTATGAATTTCCACAATATGTCTGTGATGTAGCCATGGTCCTCATGAGTAGGGAAGTGCCAAGAAGGAGTAGAGAGAATTCTGATACAGGCAGTATTGTTTCCCTGTTGACAAAGGGCATCAGAGAGAGTGGAGAAGTTATGGATGGCCTGAACAGACTACATGCAGGGAAGAATAGGATAACACTCAGAAAGAGCTCCCTTCTAAACTGTTTGGGACAAGAAATACTATGACCTTTAGAATATTTTCATATATATGCATAATGAATCTCATGGAGATATGAAATTCATTGATGTTTCACACAAACCTTGCATACATAGCATTTACATAAATTTACATAGTAATTTTTGTGTGTCTACGTGTTCACTATGCGTTATCACATGCAGTCAATTGTAGAAACTTCCACTTGTGATATTACATCATAACACTTTGGATTTGGGTTTATAGACCATGATAAACTAGACATTCCAGTGGATGGTTCTGTATCATGCACATACATGCAGCAGCCAATAGAAACATTGTGTGTATTCTACAAAAGATATGAAATACAAAGGGAATAGTGGAAGGAGATGGGGTGGTGGTTGAAGGAGATGGGGAGTGAATTTAATCAAAACGCAATGTATACATGTAATATTCTCTCAAACAATAGCATTGTTTCAAAATATTCAACTTTAGAGCATTCTTAGTTTTCCAATTACAGAGACTCAACCTGTGTTCTACACACATACACACACATGCATGCACACACACTATGTGTGTATGTATACACACATGTATATACAAGTATACACATACACACATATAAACATATATGGAGGGAGTTTTCATAGGTTATTTCTAACTTCTAGAAACATAGATATGTCTACTATAACAACTAATATACCTTAATTCATGATGGTGTTTCAGAGACTAGAGGCTATAGCCTTTAAGTGTCAAGCCAAAGCTTATATTTGTGATAGTTTTCACCTGTAACCTCTTATGTGATACAACATGTACCTGGATTTAAGTTCTGTCACATTCTAAAGAAGGAAATCAGGTGGCTCTGCAAGCTTAGAGGCCAGATTGAGTTTTGTCTTAGTTACTTTTCTATTGCTATGATAAGACACTATGACCAAGGCAACTTAAAAAAGAAAAGATTTAGTGGGCTCTTTCAGAGGGTGAATCCATGACCATTATGGTGGGAAACATGGCAAGAAGCAGGCAGGTATGATGTTGGAGCAGTTGCTAAAAGCTTAAATTTTGGGATACAATTATGAGACAGAGGGCTAATTGGGAATAGTGTGGGTATTTGAAACAACAAGGCCCATGTCACAAGACCACTCTACCTAATTCTTCCTGAATGTGAGGGCAGCTTTTATTTTTTTTTCAGGATCTATTATCTTGACTGCCAGCAGAATCTGTCCTCATATTCAGGCTTGAGTCTTCTCACAGCAATTAAACCAATCACCCACAGATATGCCCACAAGCCAATCTTATGTAGACAGCCCTCGATGAGACTCTCATCCCAGTTGATTCTCAGCTGTGTTAAGTTGACAATTAAAGCCAAACATTACTATAATCATACTCATTTTCCTAATGTACCAACTTGAAAAGCAGACCAACTTTCAAATAAACGTGCACCATTACAGGCACTCGAGCAAGAGGAGACAACAGAAAAATCAAAGTTATTATTTAATCTTCACCAAATATTTTTCGCCTTTTCACCCACGTGTCCTTGTGTCAATGTTGGTTCTAAGTTCTTTTCCAGAGTAAAAGACCAGGTATAGGTTAAAGAAGAGCTGTGGTAAAGGAATTGGGTTTTCTCTGGGTCTCCAAAGCATGATTTCCCTTGATTCACCCATACACCTCTCATTTTAAAATGTTTTCTCTGGTTAGATCGCCACAAATACTTTTCTTTGGATTTTTCGGGAATCATCTGTCCACTGAGAGGATCAAGGTCATTTCTGAATGAGCATCAGAGACTTTAGTCTGACACAGCCAACTCAGAGGTGTCAGACTGTTCTCTGTTGGTCAGAACTTGATGTAAAGGAGGTTAAAAGATTAATAACAAATGAATCACACTTTAAACATATTCTAACAAGCTATATTTAAATGTGTGTCCAAGTTCATAACATATAAAAAGGTGTTTCATTTCTCTGAGGGCTTAATAATAGGCATGAGGACAAGTGTTACTTTTTTAATCTTACCACATCCTTCCTCTCCTATATCCCACACATAGAGGTAGATTATATTGAGAAAATAATGAGATTGTATAGAAATTTCAAAGCAGGTAGAAGATAAAAAGGAAAATTTTCAGCTGATTTTCTTTCAGATTCACAATTCTGTGAGTCACTTGCTTACAAAGTCCTAAAATGCTACCAGAGTGTCTAACAAAATAGTAGAGCTTTATGCTTTAATAGTGGGTTTTGCATGATAAGATCAAGGGGAATTGGAAACGATTTATGATTTAGTGCCTTCCTTTGCTATCTTTATTATTTATATAAGACCCACAGAGAAAACAATGAAGGAACAAAAGTGCACAATACAATATTTTTCTTTCAACTTTGTTTTTGATGTATCTCTTAAGTCAAGGTCTTCTTGCCAAGAATGCCTTGCATCTAAGTGTATTCAGTGTCAAATATCTGTAGCTCTGTTAGTCCATAATTACATCTGACAATTCCTGATAATAGCTATCTACTGTAATTGTTTGAGAGTTTTTGCCACTACTGTTGACTCCTCTGTTCTTTCAACATTTCCTTCACCTGTTGCATATAAGGACACTCTTATTTCTCATTTGTTCGGATAGTAGACCTTGTCCTACTAGGCTTCTTCTCACCCAATAAAATCTTTTCTGGCAGCTGCAAACCATTTGCAGATGATATGATAGTATATTAAAGTGATCCCAAAAGTTCCACCAGAGAAATACTAAAGCTGATAAACAACGTCAGCAAAGTGGCTGGGTATAAAATTAACTCAAATAAATCAGTAGCCTTCCTCTACACAAAAGAGAAACAAGCCGAGAAAGAAATTAGGGAAACGACACCCTTCATAATAGACCCAAATAATATAAAGTACCTCAGTGTGACTTTAACCAAGCAAGTAAAAGATTTGTACAATAAGAAGTTCAAGCCTCTGAAGAAAGAAATTGAAGAAGTCCTCAGAAGATGGAAAGATCTCCCATGCTCATGGATTGGCAGGATTAAAATAGAAAAATGGCCATTTTACCAAAAGCGATCTACAGATTCAATGCAATCCCCATCAAAATACCAATCCAATTCTTCAAAGAGTTAGACAGAACAATTTGCAAATTCATCTGGAATAACAAAAAACCCAGGATAGCTAAAACTATCCTCAACAATAAAAGGACTTCAGGGGGAATCACTATCCCTGAACTCAAGCAGTATTACAGAGCAATAGTGATAAAAACTGCATGGTATTGGTACAGAGACAGACAGATAGACCAATGGAACAGAATTGAAGACCCAGAAATCAACCCACACACCTATGGGCACTAGATTTTTGACAAAGGAGCCAAAACCATCCAATGGAAAAAAGATAGCATTTTCAGCAAATGGTGCTGGTTCAACTGGAGGTCAACATGTAGAAGAATGCAGATCGATCCATGCTTATCACCCTGTACAAAGCTTAAGTCCAAGTGGATCAAGGACCTCCACATCAAACCAGACACACTCAAACTAATAGAAGAAAAACTAGGGAAGCATCTGGAACACATGGGCACTGGAAAAAATTTCCTGAACAAAACACCAATGGCTTATGCTCTAAGATCAAGAATTGACAAATGGGATCTCATAAAACTGCAAAGCTTCTGTAAGGCAAAGGACACTGTGGTTAGGACAAAACGGCAATCAAGAGATTGGGAAAAGATCTTTACCAATCCTACAACAGATAGAGGCCTTATATCCAAAATATACAAAGAACTCAAGAAGTTAGACCGCAGGGAGACAAATAACCCTATTAAAAATGGGATTCAGAGCAGCAGCTCTCTGCTCCCAGACCCGGTGAGAGAGAGACCCAACCGCCTGGTCAGGTGGGCACTCCTGAGGCTGTAGAGCGGAAGAGACCACCAACACTGCTCAACCCTGCCCACATCCCTGGCCCAAGAGGAAACTGTATAAGGCCTCTGGGCTCCCGTGGGGGAGGGCCCAGGAGAGGCAAGACACCTGCCTGAGACACCTCCAGAACCTGAAAGAAACAGACCGGATAAACAGTTCTCTGCACCCAAATCCAAATCCTGTGGGAGGGAGAGCTAAACCTTCAGAGAGGCAGACAAGCCTGGGAAACCAGAAGAGACTGCTCCCTGCACACACATCTCTGACGCCAGAGGAAAAAGCCAAAGACCATCTGGAACCCTGGTGCACTGAAGCTCCCGGAAGGGGTGGCACAGGTCTTCCTGGTTGCTGCCGCTGCAGAGAGCCCCTGGGCAGCACCCCACGAGCGAACTTGAGCCTCAGGACCACAGGTAAGACCAAATTTTCTGCTGCAAGAAAGCTGCCTGGTGAACTCAAGACACAGGCCCACAGGAACAGCTGAAGACCTGTAGAGAGGAAAAACTACACACCCGGAAGCAGAACACTCTGTCCCCATAACTGAATGAAAGAGAGGAAAACAGGTCTACAGCACTCCTGACACACAGGCTTATAGGACAGTCTAGCCACTGTCAGAAATAGCAGAACAAAGTAACACTAGAGATAATCTGATGGCGAGAGGCAAGCGCAGGAACCCAAGCAACAGAAACCAAGACTATATGCCATCATCGGAGCCCAATTCCCCCACCAAAACGAACATGGAATATCCAAACACACCAGAAAAGCAAGATCTAGTTTCAAAATCATATTTGATCATGATGCTGGAGGACTTCAAGAAAGACATGAACACACTTAGGGAAACACAGGAAAACATTAATAAACAAGTAGAAGCCTACAGAGAGGAATCGCAAAAATCCCTGAAAGAATTCCAGGAAAACACAATCAAACAGTTGAAGGAATTAAAAATGGAAATAGAAGCAATCAAGAAAGAACACATGGAAACAACCCTGGATATAGAAAACCAAAAGAAGAGACAAGGAGCTGTAGATACAAGCTTCACCAACAGAATACAAGAGATGGAAGAGAGAATCTCAGGAGCAGAAGATTCCATAGAAATCATTGACTCAACTGTCAAAGATAATGTAAAGCGGAAAAAGCTACTGGTCCAAAACATACAGGAAATCCAGGACTCAATGAGAAGATCAAACCTAAGGATAATAGGTATAGAAGAGAGTGAAGACTCCCAGCTCAAAGGACCAGTAAATACCTTCAACAAAATCATAGAAGAAAACTTCCCTAACCTAAAAAAAGGATACCCATAGACATACAAGAAGCCTACAGAACTCCAAATAGATTGGACCAGAAAAGAAACACCTCCCGTCACATAATTGTCAAAACACCAAACGCACAAAATAAAGAAAGAATATTAAAAGCAGTAAGGGAAAAAGGTCAAGTAACATATAAAGGGAGACCTATCAGAATCACACCAGACTTCTCGCCAGAAACTATGAAGGCCAGAAGATCCTGGACTGATGTCATACAGACCCTAAGAGAACACAAATGCCAGCCCAGGTTACTGTATCCAGCAAAACTCTCAATTAACATTGATGGAGAAACCAAGATATTCCATGACAAAACCAAATTTACACAATATCTTTCCACAAATCCAGCACTACAAAGGATAATAAATGGTAAAGCCCAACATAAGGAGGCAAGCTATACCCTAGAAGAAGCAAGAAACTAATCGTCTTGGCAACAAAACAAAGAGAATGAAAGCACACAAACATAACCTCACATCCAAATATGAATATAAAGGGAAACAATAATCACTATTCCTTAATATCTCTCAATATCAATGGCCTCGACTCCCCAATAAAAAGACATAGATTAACAAACTGGATACGCAACGAGGACCCTGCATTCTGCTGCCTACAGGAAACACACCTCAGACACAAAGACAGACACTACCTCAGAGTGAAAGGCTGGAAAACAACTTTCCAAGCAAATGGTCAGAAGAAGCAAGCTGGAGTAGCCATTCTAATATCAAATAAAATCAATTTCCAACTAAAAGTCATCAAAAAAGATAAGGAAGGACACTTCATATTCATCAAAGGAAAAATCCACCAAGATGAACTCTCAATCCTAAATATCTATGCCCCAAATACAAGGGCACCTACATATGTAAAAAAAACCTTATTAAAGCTCAAAACACACATTGCACCTCGCACAATAATAGTGGGAGATTTCAACACCCCACTCTCATCAATGGACAGATCATGGAAACAGAAATTAAACAGTGATGTCGACAGACTAAGAGAAGTCATGAGCCAAATGGACTTAACGGATATTTATAGAACATTCTATCCTAAAGCAAAAGGATATACCTTCTTCTCAGCTCCTCATGGTACTTTCTCCAAAATTGACCATATAATTGGTCAAAAAACGGGCCTCAACAGGTACAGAAAGATAGAAATAATCCCATGCGGGCTATCAGACCACCACGGCCTACAACTGGTCTTCAATAACAATAAGGGAAGAATGCCCACATATACGTGGAAATTGAACAATGCTCTACTCAATGATAACCTGGTCAAGGAAGAAATAAAGAAAGAAATTAAAAACTATTTAGAATTTTATGAAAATGAAGATACAACATACTCAAACTTATGGGACACAATGAAAGCTGTGCTAAGAGGAAAACTCATAGCTCTGAGTGCCTGCAGAAAGAAACAGGAAAGAGCATATGTCAGCAGCTTGACAGCACACCTAAAAGCTCTAGAACAAAAAGAAGCAAATACACCCAGGAGGAGTAGAAGGCAGGAAATAATCAAACTCAGAGCTGAAATCAACCAAGTAGAAACAAAAAGGACCATAGAAAGAATCAACAGAACCAAAAGTTTGTTCATTGAGAAAATCAACAAGATAGATAAACCCTTAGCCAGACTAACGAGAGGACACAGAGAGTGCGTCCAAATTAACAAAATCAGAAATGAAAAGGGAGACATAACTACAGATTCAGAGGAAATTCAAAAAAATCATCAGATCTTACTATAAAAACCTATATTCAACAAAACTTGAAAATCTGCAGGAAATGGACAATTTCCTAGACAGATACCAGGTATCGAAGTTAAATCAGGAACAGATAAACCAGTTAAACAACCCCATAACTCCTAAGGAAATAGAAGCAGTCATTAAAGGTCTCCCAACCAAAAAGAGCCCAGGTCCAGACGGGTTTAGTGCAGAATTCTATCAAACCTTCATAGAAGACCTCATACCAATATTATCCAAACTATTCCACAAAATTGAAACAGATGGAGCCCTACCGAATTCCTTCTATGAAGCCACAATTACTCTTATACCTAAACCACACAAAGACACAACAAAGAAAGAGAACTTCAGACCAATTTCCCTTATGAATATCGACGCAAAAATACTCAATAAAATTCTGGCAAACCGAATTCAAGAGCACATCAAAACAATCATCCACCATGATCAAGTAGGCTTCATCCCAGGCATGCAGGGATGGTTTAATATACGGAAAACCATCAACGTGATCCATTATATAAACAAACTGAAAGAACAGAACCACAATATCATTTCATTAGATGCTGAGAAAGCATTTGACAAAATTCAACACCCCTTCATGATAAAAGTCCTGGAAAGAATAGGAATTCAAGGCCCATACCTAAACATAGTAAAAGCCATATACAGCAAACCAGTTGCTAACATTAAACTAAATGGAGAGAAACTTGAAGCAATCCCACTAAAATCAGGGACTAGACAAGGCTGCCCACTCTCTCCCTACTTATTCAATATAGTTCTTGAAGTTCTAGCCAGAGCAATCAGACAACAAAAGGAGATCAAAGGGATACAGATCGGAAGAGAATAGGTCAAAATATCACTATTTGCAGATGACATGATAGTATATTTAAGTGATCCCAAAAGTTCCACCAGAGAACTAATAAAGCTGATAAACAACTTCAGCAAAGTGGCTGGGTATAAAATTAACTCAAATAAATCAGTTGCCTTCCTCTATACAAAAGAGAAACAAGCCGAGAAAGAAACTAGGGAAACGACACCCTTCATAATAGACCCAAATAATATAAAGTACCTCGGTGTGACTTTAACCAAGCAAGTAAAAGATCTTTACAATAAGAACTTCAAGACACTGAGGAAAGAAATTGAAGAAGACCTCAGAAGATGGAAAGAACTCCCATGCTCAGGGATTGGCAGGATTAATATAGTAAAAATGGCCATTTTACCAAAAGCAATCTACAGATTCAATGCAATCCCCATCAAAATACCAATCCAATTCTTCAAAGAGTTAGACAGAACAATTTGCAAATTCATCTGGAATAACAAAAAACCCAGGATAGCTAAAGCTATCCTCAACAATAAAAGGACTTCAGGGGGAATCACTATCCCTGAACTCAAGCAGTATTACAGAGCAATAGTGATAAAAACTGCATGGTATTGGTATTGAGAGAGACAGATAGACCAATGGAATAGAATTGAAGACCCAGAAATGAACCCACACACCTATGGTCACTTGATTTTTGACAAAGGAGCCAAAAGCATCCAATGGAAAAAGGATAGCATTTTCAGCAAATGGTGCTGGTTCAACTGGAGGGCAACATGTAGAAGAATGCAGATCGATCCATGCTTATCACCCTGTACAAAGCTTAAGTCCAAGTGGATGAAGGACCTCCACATCAAACCAGACACACTCAAACTAATAGAAGAAAAATTAGGGTAGCATCTGGAACACATGGGCACTGGAAAAAATTTCCTGAACAAAACACCAATGGCTTATGCTCTAAGATCAAGAATCGACAAATGGGATCTCATAAAACTGCAAAGCTTCTGTAAGGCAAAGGACACTGTGGTTAGGATAAAACGGCAACCAACAGATTGGGAAAAGATCTTTAGCAATCCTACAACAGATAGAGGCCTTATATCCAAAATATACAAAGAACTCAAGAAGTTAGACCGCAGGGAAACAAATAACCCTATTAAAAAATGGGGTTCAGAGCTAAACAAAGAATTCACAGCTGAGGATGCCGAATGGCTGAGAAACACCTAAAGAAATGTTCAACATCTTTAGTCATAAGGGAAATGCAAATCAAAACAACCCTGAGATTTCACCTCACACCAGTGCGATTGGCTAAGATCAAAAACTCAGGTGACAGCAGATGCTGGCGAGGATGTGGAGAAAGAGGAACACTCCTCCATTGTTGGTGGGATTGCAGACTGGTAAAACCATTCTGGAAATCAGTCTGGAGGTTCCTCAGAAAATTGGACATTGAACTGCCTGAGGATCCAGCTATACCTCTCTTGGGCATATACCCAAAAGATGCCTCAACATATAAAAGAGACACGTGCTCCACTATGTTCATCGCAGCCTTATTTATAATAGCCAGAAAATGGAAAGAACCCAGCTGCCCTTCAACAGAGGAATGGATACAGAAAATGTGGTACATCTACACAATGGAATATTACTCAGCTATCAAAAACAACGAGTTTATGAAATTCGTAGGCATATGGTTGGAACTGGAAAATATCATCCTGAGTGAGCTAACCCAATCACAGTAAGACATACATGGTATGCACTCATTGATAAGTGGCTATTAGCCCAAATGCTTGAATTACCCTAGATCCCTAGAACAAACGAAACTCAAGACGGATGATCAAAATGTGAATGCTTCACTCCTTCTTTAAATGAGGAAAAAGAATATCCTTGGCAGGGAAGGGAGAGGCAAAGATTAAAACAGAGACTGAAGGAACACCCATTCAGAGCCTGCCCCACATGTGGCCCATACATATACAGCCACCCAATTAGACAAGATGGATGAAGCAAAGAAGTGAAGACGGACAGGAGCCGGATGTAGATCGCTCCTGAGAGACACAGCCAGAATACAGCAAATACAGAGGCGAATGCCAGCAGCAAACCACTGAACTGAGAATAGGTCCCCTATTGAAGGAATCAGAGAAAGAACTGGAAGAGCTTGAAGGGGCTCGAGACCCCAAAAGTACAACAATGCCAAGCAACCAGAGCTTCCAGGGACTAAGCCACTACCTAAAGACTATACATGGACTGACCCTGGACTCTGACCCCATAGGTAGCAATGAATATCCTAGTAAGAGCACCAGTGGAAGGGGAAGCCCTGGGTCCTGCTAAGACTGAATCCCTGGTGAACTAGTCTATGGGGGGAGGGCGGCAATGGGGGGAGGATTGGGAGGGGAACACCCATAAGGAAGGGGAGGGGGGAGGGGGGAGGGGGATGTTTGCCCGCAAACCGGGAAAGGGAATAACACTCGAAATGTATATAAGAAATACTCAAGTTAATAAAAAAAATTTTTTTAAAGATAAAAAAAAATGGGGTTCAGAGCTCAACAAAGAATTCACAGCTTAGAAATGCCGAATGGCTGAGAAACACCTAAAGAAATATTCAACGTCTTTAGTCATAAGGGAAATGCAAATCAAAACAACCCTGATATTTTACCTCACGGCAGTGAGAATGGCTAAGATCAAAAACTCAGGTGACCCAGCCCCGAAAAAAAAAAAGAACCAAAAAAAAAAAAAAAAAAACTCAGGTGACAGCAGATGCTGGCAAGGATGCGGAGAAAGAGGAACACTCCTCCATTGTTGGTGGGATTGCAGACTGGTACAACCATTCTGGAAATCAGTCTGGAGGTTCCTCAGAAAATTGGACATTGAACTGCCTGAGGATCCAGCTATACCTCTCTTGGGCATATACCCAAAAGATGCCCCAACATATGAAAAAGACACGTGCTCCACTATGTTCATCGCAGCCTTATTTATAATAGCCAGAAGCTGGAAAGAACCCAGATGCCCTTCAACAGAGGAATGGATACAGAAAATGTGGTACATCTACACAATGGAATATTACTCAGCTATCAAAAACAATGACTTTATGAAATTCATAGGCAAATGTTTGGAACTGGAAAATATCATCCTGAGTGAGGTAACCCAATCACAGAAAAACACACATGGTATGCACTCATTGATAAGTGACTATTAGCCCAAATGCTTGAATTACCCTAGATGCCTAGAAGAAATGAAACTCAAGACGGATGATCAAAATGTGAATGCTTCACTCCTTCTTTAAAAGGGGAACAAGAATACCCTTGGCAGGGAATGGAGAGGCAAAGATTAAAACAGACACAGAAGGAACACCCATTCAGAGCCTGCCCCACATGTGGCCCATGCATATACAGTCATCCAATTAGACAAGATGGATGAAGCAAAGAAGTGCAGGCCGACAGGAGCCGGATGTAGATCTCTCCCAAGAGACACAGCCAGAATATAGCAAACACAGAGGCGTATGCCAGCAGCAAACCACTGAACTGAGAATAGGACCCCCGTTGAAGGAATCAGAGAAAGAACTGGAAGAGCTTGAAGGGGCTCGAGACCCCATATGAACAACAATGCCAACCAACCAGAGCTTCCAGGGACTAAGCCACTACCTAAAGACTATACATGGACTGACCCTGGACTCTGACCTCATAGGAAGCAATGAATATCCTAGTAAGAGCAACAGTGGAAGGGGAAGCCCTGGATCCTGCTAAGACTGAACCCCCAGTGAACTAGATTGTTGGGGGGAGGGTGGCAAGGGGGGAGGATGGGGAGGGGAACAGCCATGAAGAAGGGGAGGGGGGAGGGGGATGTTTGCCCGGAAACCGGGAAAGGGAATAACACTCGAAATGTATATAAGAAATACTCAAGTAAATAAAAATAAATAAATAAATAAAGGTAACTTTAATGTTTTCCATGTATGGAAAGAACTTAAATAACCACTTGTCTAAGTAACTCATTCCTTTTGACAAATAAATACATTAAAAACAAGAGAAACCTGAACACACTCAAATGCAATTTCTTTCATCCCTGTGCCCTATCCACATATGCAATCCCCATATATGTATGCACCATATCTGAAGAGGAAATTAGAAAGTAGATCCAAAGACAGCTCTGGTGTCTCTCCAACATACTATTTTGCAACAAACCTTCATCCTTAGATATAAGTTAAATCACCGATCAGTACACTGCATCCTGTCATGGGAAATTAGCTAAAAGAACTTTGACACCTTTGTAGACCAATTTATCTGTGGAGTCCCAGATGATGACTGAAGTTCAGTTGATGGTCTGCTGACAAGCTTTGGGGATTTGTTGAAACAAATGCTTAGTGCTTCTTAAGTGTTTTGCTTATAGGCTGTTTTGCCCAGTATCTAGCAGGACAGCAAAGGTGGAAGACAGGGAATTCTTCCTAATGGACCACAGACAGAAACACTTTCTCTTATTTGTGAACAAGCAATCAGCTACACCATGAGGCTTTAAAAATCAGAACTTTGGTTTCAGAAGGGCTTTTGGGATTGTTATTGGATCCTTTTTAAAAAGTATTTAGTTGTACAAGGTATTGAGGTGGTAAATAAATGAATATATTAAATTCCATCCTAATGAAATTTATTAATATACTTTTAACATAAAGAAAGAATGAAATTTCTGGCAAAGAGTGATGACTTGATTCACCTTTTACAGTATGAGAAAGAGAGAGAGAGAGAGAGAGAGAGAGAGAGACAGAGACAGAGACAGAGACAGAGACAGAGACAGACAGAGGGAGAAAGAGAGAGACAGAGAGACAGAGAGAGACAGAGAGAGAGAAACACAGACAGAGAGACACAGAGAGGCAGATCATTAATCACCTTCTCAGGGATGAAAGAGTCCACAAGGGATGCAGGAATAAGGATTTCTGGAGAGCTCTTACCTTCACAGTCCTGGAGAAGGAAGTTGACAGTAAACATGGAGGTGCTGCTTAAACAAAGGCAGCCACAGCCCAGATTTGTTTTTCTGTTGTATAGTTGTGCTTACCTATTGTACTTACCTATTGTACTTACCTATTGTACTTACCTAGTCCACTTACCTATTGTACTTACCTAGTGTACTTACCTATTGTACTTACCTAGTCCACTTACCTATTGTACTTACCTAGTGTACTTACCTATTAGTGTACTTACCTATTAGTGTACTTACCTATTAGTGTACTTACCTATTAGTGTACTTACCTATTAGTGTACTTACCTATTAGTGTACTTACCTATTAGTGTACTTACCTATTAGTGTACTTACCTAGTGTACTTACCTATTGTACTTACCTGTTGTACTTACCTGTTGTACTTACCTAGTTTAGTCCAATTTAAGGAGGCTAGTGAACATTGTGATTGGATACTAGTTTTCTGCCTGCCTTCATATAGAAGTTCTTTTCTTCCAATAAGTCTGTGAATCTCTCAGACAGATGACCAAAAGTGCCCTAAGTCCTCTCTTTTCTCCCCCCTCCCCTCCCCTCCCCTCCCCTCCCCCCTCCCCTACTCTCCTCTCCTCTCCTCTCCTCTCCTCTCCTCTCCTCTCCTCTCCTCTCCTCTCTTCTCTTCTCTTCTCTTCTCTTCTCTTCTCTTCTCTTCTCTTCTCTTCTCTTCCCCTTCTTTGGCAAAGGGTTCTTCTTGTCTAGCTTTGTGAGGACCAAGATATAGTATGCCACTTTACTACCCTAAATGTTTTGAAGTCTAGACCAGTTTCTGTTCATTCTTTTATAGACAATGGTATCTTCAGAAGGAAGGAGGCAATTGCTTTAGTCGTGGTAGACATTTCTTGATCCTCTAAAGCTGTTTTGTTTCAGAGCCTGGAAGTCTTCTCAAACTTATAGTGAAAGGTTGCTGTGGACCTCAAGAAGTGAAGGAAAATCTCACACAGTATTCTTCGGTCATATCACTCACAGTGAGTCATGTCAATCATTTTTATCAAAGTCTGGGGATATAACAATAAGAAATTGAGCATATTGAAGCATATTGAGCATTTAAAGTTAGTAGTACAGAAAATGGCAATGAGTCTGACTATCCACATACTACTAAACCATAAAAACAAGCACATGGGACACAAAACAGAAGTTGTTTATTACAAAAGTAAAAGTGTAACAACAACAACTTCAATATATTCTATTAAAAAACAAACACGAGAAAAAGATCCTAGCATTTACAGATGGGGTAAGGAGATATATCCTTAAGTGAGCTACAGCAGACTCAGTCAAAAAGCAAAATCTAACTATAGACAGCATATATTAAACACAGATAAAATGAAATGTTTTAGAAATAGGAAAGTAAAAAATAATTTAAAGCACAATGAGGCACATAGTGGTAGGAAAATGCCAACTGTATACTTTAGAAAAGATTGCTGCAAAGGCAAAATTTTCAAAGAGGAATATAAATTTTTAAGCGATTAAAAATACAAATCACAAATAAATGTTTTTGGACTAAGAATCATGTAGTATACCATGAAGGTGAATTTTTAGGAAATACAAGGAAATGCCTTGAACAGAAAACACAAACCACCTCAAGAATAGTTGGAAAAATTCTATATTAAAATATCAGAAAAATAGTATTTGATTTAACCAACTTTGAAACAACTAGATAACAACCAAAATACAAAGTTTTGTTCTTATGTTTTATGTATCTTAATGTAACTCCTAATTAATTGAAACTTTGACTGTAGAAATGTGTGATAAGTACTAGAAGAAAAATTGCACATTCGTGCTGTGACTTATCCAAATAGTCACAAATATTTAATTAAGGTGTTAAAGTAATATATAATGTGTATGAAACTAGAATTTGAATCCAAGCAAACTTATTCTAGGGCAATGCTCTTTAAATAGGTTTCTGAAGCATGCACACACAGAAAATAATAGCAATAAAAATAATGCACATTATCCAAGAGGGAAATTACAAATATTTTAAAGTGGCCCAGAAGCTTATTTCTAAAAGTAAATCTTGGGGCTGGTAAGGTAGCTAGCTTGGTTGGTGAAGAGTGAAGTCCTTCCTTTGCAAGTATGAAGATAAGAGTTCAGATTTCTAGCACCCTAGAAAAGTTAGGCATATACTGTTATTTCAATATTTGACACGGGAAAGAAGCGGTATGGACTGATGAAGTTGCTGTCTTGCCACCCTGGAGGAATAGTTGATGAGTTCCAGGTTTACTGAGAGATCTTGTTATATAAAATAAGACTGCGACTAAAAAAGACTGTTGATACCATCCTCTGGCCATCCAGTTGCAAATACACCTCCATCCACATGAATATTCACACACACACACACACACACACACACACACACACACACACACACACACACACCTTAACAAATCTGACTGTCTGAAAATTAAAATTCTTTTTGTGTGAAAATATGAGAAAATGAAATTCAGAACTTTATTATAGTTATAATACAAACAATAAAAATTAAAGTGTAAATGTAACTTTATCATTTGAAGTTTGATAGAAGAATATATATACACATATATATACATATATACATATATATACATATATACATATATATACACACATATATATACATACATATACATATATATGTACATATATATATATTCTCCTGCAGAGTATTATGTTACTGAAGGGGAATTTTACAAAAGTAAGAGAAAAGAGAATGGGTCACATTTACTTCTGGTTTTCTACTAAAATTTATGTTTCCTCTTCTTTCAAAGCTTGCCAGAAATTTCCCCTTACTAGTCAAGCTCTTCAGCATTTTATGGGAAGTGTCTTGAATAGTCCAGTAAATAATAATTAGTGCATTTCATCTTGCCTATGAATAACTAATGTATGAACCTGTAGCAAGATTTTATATCATAAAATAAAGAATATGAGTGTGTCTGGGAAAAGGGTCTTCAGTTTTAAACTATGACACAAATCAGAGCTCTAATAGACACTGGGTGCTCTGGAGTAAGGTGGCAACATTCAGGAGCCTGCAACCACCTTATTGCTGTGAACAGAAAATAAATAAAACTGAAAAACCTCAGAACTGAAGGCCTCCTATTATTAAGCTTTCAAAAAGCCACCTTGACCTATATCCTTCCTGTGTAGGGAGATACATTTCTTCTTACACATGTGATTTGGAAGAATTGGAGCTGCTATCAAAAAAACAGATTTAGAAGTTGATAAGAGAAAAGGATCTAAGAATGAAAGAATCAATGAATAATTTCAAGCTTTATTACAAAGTTTTGAGTGCAAAAGAATGAGGGTAATTTTATACATGTAGCTAGCAGATTAGATAAATTATACCAGCAGGACACCCAGCTTTTGTAGAATCTTTGCTGCCTGTTAATTAAATGCAATCACACCTTTGTTACCTAGTTTAGAAAATTCTATAAATGTGTGTATTAGTCTCTGAATATAATTTACATTTGGTTTTTGGGTAGATTCCATGCCTTACACCCAGATATCTCCATACCTTGACACACAGATATCTCAACTGCATGAAGGTTTTATGTGAAAAAAGAGAGAATGGGTATCCTTGATGAATGAGCCCTGAATATTTCCTGGAGATACTCCATGATCATATTGTTTCAGCATACTGAGTACACTCTTGATTTCTTAGAACCACAATATGCCAACGGTTTAGAAAAATATGGGAAAGGTATTAGGCTGAGCATTTCATGTAAAAAAAATGTCTATGGGTAAAGGAATTCCTGGAACTACACTATGAGTGTGCCCAGGTGGATGCTTGAGGGACAATTCTTCCTTTACAGTGGACTCTAAATGCTGTCGTAGACTATCCTTGTTATGACCAATGCCAAACCAAACAGCATTACAGTGATGAAGCATCTCATCTTTAAAGACATGAAATATAAGTGGAATGCACACCATACCGCTGGGAGCATCATTGTAATGATTAGAGGAAATATTCCATCTAAAAAGTTTTGGCATCAGTAAGCATTGTAATCATATTATTACTGTTATAATTGCCACCATTTCCTGAAGAGAATAACAGAAGCAGTGATTATGGGATCCTTCAGTTCAGTGGAGAAAGTAATTTAGCATCCTTAGCAGAATGCACTTGACTATCTGCATCAGAGGAAGACACCAGACTCCTTCTGCCTTAGCTTATTATGCCTGGGCACGAGGACTTGATGGTATTTAGCTGCCAAGAAAATTTTGCAACTATATTTTTACTTTACTGTGATTTTATACTTATCAATAGCTCTCTCCTCTCAAGATTGCATGTGTTTCTACTTGGAATTCCTACCCATCCCACAACACAGTGACTATAGTTTCTAAAACAGAGGGAAATGTCTAGGATTGCCTTAAATTTTAAAAACATAAGCTAATATGGTAAAAAGCATATAAAATTTACAATTAAAGACTAAAGGGACAAATAACAAGACCAATAACTGGATAATTGTATTAAAGAAAGAGTTCTAAAAAAGGACAAAAGCCCAATTTCAAGTGAAAATAGGTTCACAATCTTTGTTCATTAGAAAGTCTATGATCGTCTAGCAAGGACATCATCCTTGAAGAAATCTGAAATTCTCCTTCACCAGCAGGGATCATCTGGCAATAGCTTTCCAGCCAGGGGTGAGATTTTGGAAGAATCTTCCTCGAACATGCTGAGATTTTGGATAGTTTGATCTTGTACATGGAGTCAAGCCACTGGGCTGTGAGTTCATGTGTGCAGTGGTTCTGTTTTGCTCAGAAAGCAGTTTTTTTCAGGCCTGCATCCATGTACATATTGGCAACACAAAGTAGACACATTTGCTTAAAAAAGTTGGAAACAAAAAATATTGTGGTTATGTGCATAGTTGGGGGGAGAGAGTGGAGAATGGGTTTGATAAAAACACATGATGATTATGAATAAAATTATCCAACAAAATTTTGAAAGATTAGAAAACTTTTTTCTTTAAAAATTAAGGACATGCAAATCCAGAGGCTATTGCTGTTTATTACTACAACTTGATAATACGATATTGCTGAAGACATCATGCACTTTCAACACAGAACTTTGAAGAATTAAGCAGGAAGTAATATGGAGGCATCTGGACTGGTTCTCTTGTATCCAAAGTTGTTCTGCAAGCTGCCAAAGAAGAAAAGCAATCAATCAATAGTGCTACCCGTCTGTAAAACTTATGAACTACAACAACGGATGGATGGCTAGTCAAGATATCCAGAACAGAACAATAGTGCCAATAATATCTTAGTGGTAACCAACAGCTGCGAATAGGACTTAAGATCCACTTAATTAGAGAGAATTGTTACTGGTCTTATAAACCGGGTCAAATGCCTGTGAGTGCTAAGTCATAAACTCCAGCGGAGAACTTGCTATTATCACTAAATATTTCTCCTTATACCTACAGATAAGTGTAGCTCTCACACTTCATCTAAGACACCTATATTTTTAAGAGATGGAGATTACTATAGAAATCTATAAGTAGCCAAAATTCAGAGAATGACTCATGAGGTGCTCATCTTCCCTTGATACATCTATACTACACCCCCTCCTGCTAAGGCTCAGAGGATACTATGGGAGATGGTTAGAAAGATTGTAGGAGATCTACCTGATTGCTCATACAACTAGGAGAAGCTGCCTAGGGGTGCCACCACCCAGCAGGTTAGGTGCTCCCACATCAATCATTAGTGAAGAAAATCCATGACAGCTCACCCACGGCTATCTAGTAGGACCAATCCTTCAATGAAGGTTCCTTCTTCCCAAATGTTTTCTGGATAGCTTGTGTCAAGTTGACAAAAAGAAAAAAAAAGCCAACCGGAACAGTGGATTATTAATTACTAAACCATTTAAACTCGAATTGTATGCTAGGTAGATGTCTTAGCTCATCAGCTAAGAGCATCGTGGGAACAAGACCAAGGACTGAGGAGTGAGAGGCAATGGAGGCAAGTGATGAATCCCAGGAAATCAGATGTTTCAGACCAGCATCAGGGTACAGATCTGAGTTTACGCCTAAGAAGGAGATGAGGTGGGGAGGGAGGATGTGAAGGGGATGACCGATATCATTACCTATTAGGACTTCCATGGGTATGGGGCGGGGAGAGGGAATTAGCCATTGCCCTGGCCTCTGTGGGTTTTTACTGTCCCACCGTTGTTCAGGGAGCTATCTTAAATCCAGCAGATCAGGACTCTTTGTGAAGTCGTAGGAGCCTGTGGCATTTCACTCTCCATGACCCTTTTTCATTCACAAGGTTGACTTCCACATTGATCTCAGAGCACAGGATGCTTTTCCAGAGGTCTAGCGTCTAGAGGAAGCTCATCATTGTCTGTAAGTACAGTTTTCAAGGAATCAAACACCATCTTTTGACCTCTGTGGGCACCAAGCTTGCATACAGACTAATCATCTACAAACACAAATGAATAGCATAAAATAAAAACACTGAACTGAGAAGAGGACACCTTTGGGGGAAATTAGAGGAAGTATTGAAAGAGTTGAAGGAGTTTATAACCCCATAAGAACAACAATGCCAACCAACCCGAGTTTCCAGGGACTATGGAAAGACTATACATGGACTGACCCAGGGCTCCAACTGCATATGTAGCAGAGAATAGCCTTGTTGGGGCACCAGTGGAAGGGGAAGCCCTTGGTCCTGCCAAGGTTGGACCCCAGGGCAGAGGAATGGGGGGCAGTAAGTGTGAAGGATAGGGGTAATACTCGTATGGGGGAGGGGGAGGGGATGGGTGCTTATGAACAGGAAACCAGGAAAGGGAATAACATTTGAAATGTAAATAAATATTGCTAATAAAAGATTAAAAATGAAAATTTAGCATTTTCAAGAACATGAATGGAGAAGGACATTATCGTCAATGAAATAAGCCCAACCCCATAAGAAAAATATTGCATTTTTTTTCTCAAATGGGAGATTTAAAGAAAAAAGGCAAGACGTTAAAAGGGGAGTTGATTGGAAGCTGGCGTAGAACCAATGTATGTCAAAAGTGGGGTGGAGGGGAGAAAAGGGGTTAAAAGAAAGGGCCAAGCATTGTAAAACAACATTAGACAGAACATTAACTACTGTCTGTTTAGCATAATTAGCCAACCTTTGGCTGTATTGTTCCTTTGGTGTTCAATTTGTAAAGTCTTTTACATATTTTCTGTTACTCAGAGGAAGGGCAAGTGATTAGGGTACACTGTCTGAAATAGAAATGAGAAATGATTTAAAACAAGATATAAAATGGGTGAGTTTTTGCTGTCATGTTTTATATTGGTAATATCACTAGTTTCATAGAAAGCATTCCAAGGAAACACTGAAAACTAGGCTGTTAAGGGTATGCCAATTTTCATGTTTTTATCTTTATAAATCTTATAACTCCTTATTTCTAGTTTCTCCTTCCCCTTACATACACTGTGGGTTGTGTACTAATATTAAATATAGAATTTATTGTTTGAATTTCAGAGATCAAAAGGTCTTATTTACATAAACTTTTGGTGATGTTTTTCAGGATCTGACTCATATTCTTGTGTCAGTGAGATTCAAGGATAAGGTCATATTTTGAAATATTCCAGAGATCTGCTAAAGTAGTTGTTTGAGTCATAATGCATTAAGCTAGCCACAAAAAAGCAGCTTCTTTGGAACTTTTTTTTTAATTAAATGAGTATGACCTCTCAAGGTTGAGGTGAAGCGAAGATGTTTGTGTGTTTAATTTATGTCCTAGCTGAGGGCCAGGGCACAGGGCTTATTGGTGGCACACACACAAGTGATAGATATGAAAATGGACCCTCCATAAATTCTCCCTGAGAAACAGGCAAAATTTCTTGGGGAGATCCAAACGCAATGCCACTTACTTCTGTGCTGGTGATCATATGTAGTACTATATGTAGAGTCAGACACAAATAAATCAAAGTCATTAATAAAGTTATCTATTTAATAGGTAACCAGCCACTTTTCAGTCTTTATAGGCTTCCGGGCTTATTAAACCAGGTTCTTAACTCTAACTTTACCTCAAATGTTGTGTTACATTAAGTTGTATATGGCTAACAATACAAATTGTTTTATTTACAAAATTAAGGCATAAGTATTCTGAACTCAGAATGATTGCTCGTTGAATAAATTAATTATCGTGAGCAGCTGTGTGGAAATAAGCCAGCCTACTGTATCATCCATGGCGATATAAATTCTTTAGTTTCTATGCTTCATGTGTGCCGGGAAGCGATATGGGTATTGTGACCATTCTTTATTCCAATCCTCGGCTATTTATATTTGTGTTTCCTATTGAAATAGACTCTCGTGACAGAGCCTATTTATCCCTGCAGTAGCAAAGCTGCACTGTGAATGAGTGGTCGGTAATTTCTGTAATTCTCCTTTTCAGTGTAACCTATTAAGGCCCTTTTCCAAGTTGTGCTTCTGACTCCTTTGACATTGGGAAATTACTTTATACTCTTCCTCAACTCGGCTTGCTTCATGAGTGGAATGAGAGCACTCAGCTCTACTTATCTCAACAGGAAATGTGTTTTATTAAAGGTCTACTTGCTTCTTAAGCATGAAGTTCTAGTCTGGGTGTTTTTTTGCTTTGCTGTGGCTCTTGGCATCAAATCTTGTTTTTGAAATCTTTATAAATGCCTGTCTCTATAAATGTTCTCTCCAAGGTTAGAGGGAGAATAGTCGCTGTGCCACAAAAGAGGAAACTGTGTTTATTCCACACACAGCTGAGCCTATGCAGGATCCGTTTGAATGATGGCAGACATATTTTACGCATTTAAAATGAAATAAAATAGAATAGCACCTCTAAACATAGAAGATGAGAATAAATATGATTATTATAAAAAGGCTGTGGAACTTTGCACAACTGTATGTGACCTATGTAGTAATACCCTTTGATTTATTTACAATGTTTAACTAAAGGAACTCAGGAAAATGAAAATTCTTTTCGTTCCTGTGTGGAGTATACTTAAAGGAAAGCATAAAGATCAGTGACATCACTGTATGCACTGTCACATTGGTTCTCTAGTTTTGATTCCTACATAAAAATATGAAAAAGCAAATAATTGGTTTATAGAGGAAGAATTAAAGAGCCTTTATTTAAAGTATTACATCATACCTCATCGGACAATAGACATGCATCCTTCATCCATTAAAGGATTTTATCCTCCATACACCATCCCTGGATCATATTGTGTCTTTCTGATCTAGATAGTTCCTAATCTTTGGGTAATGGAATGTGGACAAATTTAACATCTAAAAGTCACATATAAGCAGACACTTTCGAAGATAACACATGAATCATCTAGTTTCCCTGCTCTGTTCCCTATCATTAAACCAGTCCTAAGCCAGACTTGGCCTTCGTGATGGATGGGGACACTTACATCAGATAGTCAGAATCCTAAGTGTCATGACAGCTTAAGCCAGAGGACAGTTTATGAGGAGCACATCCACTGAACTAAAGGTGGTATTTGTTATAGTAACAAAAATGTCCTCTTTAAAAAGTATATGTGAAACCTCATGGCCTACTCAGTAAACTGGCTAACACATGCTCATGATAAAGGTTTTGTTGGGCACTAAATGAAGGCAGACTATTTTTGTAAACTGGAAAAATGTTATAACCGTGGCAAAATATTTAGTATCATTTTCTGTAGCAGATGATTTGGAAAGCACTTTCTGTACTATAAAGCATTGTAGCTTTAGGGAAAAGGGCTTCAAAACAGTATGTTACTGGCATGAGCTGGTGGTTGTTGGCTGCGTCTGAAAAAGTTCTACAAGAAAACTGAGATCTGAGGAGAACTAGAGAATTGCAAATTAGGGATGGAAGAAAATAGAGCTGCTGGCAATTCTGGAACTTGTGTAATTGGGATGTAGGATAGTCTTTGTTGCAATGAAAAAATAAAACAAGGAAGTTCTTGAACCATAGTCTTAGGGTCACTTTCAAGTAGGGCTTTGTCATGCTTTGGGCAAATATTTTTGAGTATGTTAAGACTATTCTTAAGTTAGAAAAAGTGGCTTTAGGGAAAGAGAACAGTGAAATTCTGTAAAAACAAAATAGGTGCCAAGCACCTGAAATTAATGCAGGAGTTGGGGCAAGTCATACTTAAAAACAATGATGGGGCTAAGTGAGTACACAGGAATGTGTTGTAATGAAATAGAAAACAGGGCCAGGGCTGTAGCTCAGTGGTAGAGCATTTGTCTAACTTGTGGGAGCTCCTAGAATTGAAGCTACAAAGGAAAAAAGAAGAAGAAAAGAAAAAAAAAGAAAACTGATAAAAACAGAAAACCACTGAAAGCGCAGCAGGGTCATTTAGGACAACAGTTAATTCTTGGGCTTCCACATTCACTTGAATAGAAAGAAAACACTTGGAAGACCAGAAAAAATATCAGTGCAAAATTAATTGTAAAATATTAAACGTGTAGGCCCACCTTAGAGCATTGCAGGAAGTACTTCTCACTGGCTCTATGTTTTCTCCCCATTGTGTTTCTCCATGGACTTGGTCTTCACACACTATGACATTCCTCTTCTTTCCTCTTGCTAAACTTTGAAGAGGCATGCATTCCTGTGTGATCCTATCATTGTCCATTTCATCCTGATTTTCAAGTTTTGTTGAATATAGGCTTTTGTAGTAGGATCTGGTGATTTTTTTGAATTTCCTCAAATTCTGTTATGTCTTCCTTTTCATTTCTGATTTTGTTAATTTGGACACTCTCTGTGTGCTCCAGTAAGTCTGGCTAATGGTTTTTCTATCTTGCTGATTTTCTCAAAGAACCAGCTCCTGGATTTGTTGATTCTTTGTATGGTTCATTTTGTTTCTACTTGATTGATTACAGCCCTGAGCTTGATTTTTTTCCTGCCTTTTACTCATCCTAGGTGTATTTGGTCCTTTTTTTCTAGAGCATTTAGGACAGAGACCTGCTCCTGGGTTTGTGTGACCTGTAGCCTCCAGACAGGTTGCTTGGAGCAGAAGAGTTGATCTTACCTCTGCTCTCAGGTGTGTAGGCACTCCTGAAAACTTACTTTTGTCTCTTGGTGCAGGCAGAAACTTGATGGGTCCTGCCTTTGAATGCTCCTAGGTTCCTGTGCCCAAAGTCCACAGGGGGCTCTAGGCAGGTTCCTCTTGGGTCAGGAATGTGGGCAGAGAGTAGTTGTTTCCTCTGAGTTCTCAGGATTTTCTGCATTTCTGAGAGTCCAACTCTCTCACCCACAGGATTTGGGTGCAAGGACCTGTGGGACCAGTTTAGTTTATTTCTGGGTTCTGGCAGAATCCAGAAGGTTCATGTGGCTGACTGCTCCTATATTCCTGTATCCAGAAGTCACTGGGCAGGTTCCTCTTGGGCCAGGAATGTAAGCAGGAGTGGTGATCTCCCCTGAGCTCTCAGGATTTTCTACACTTCTGAGAGTCTAGCTCTTTCCCCCATTGATTTGGGTACAGAGAGCTGTGGGAGAGTTCAACTCTGGGCACATTCAGATACCCTAAGTGTCCTGTCCTAGATGTCTTCTGCCATTGTGTGTTCTGAGGCCACCATGCAGGTCACTTGGAGCAGAAGAGTTGGTCTTACCTCTGATCTTATGTATGTCAGTGCTCCGGGTGACTGGCTTTGGGCTCTCAGTGCAGGCAGAAACTAGAAGGGTCCTGCCTCTGACTGTTCCTAGGTTTCTGTGCCCAGAGTACACAGAGGGCACTAGGCAGGTTCTTCTTGGTTCAGGAATGTTGGCAGAAGTAGTTGTCTCCTCTGAGTTCTCAGTATTTTCTGTACTTCTGAGATTCCAGTTCTCTTCCCCACAGGATTCGGGTGCAGGGACCTGTGGGACTGGTTCAGTTCAATACTGTTCTGGGTGCAGGCAGAAACCAGAAGGTTCTTGTGACTGACTGCTCCTATATTCCTGTACCAAAGGGCACTAGGCAGGTTCCTCCTGGGCCAGAAATGTGATCAGAAGTGGAGGTCTCCCCTGGGCTCTCAGGAATATCCTCACCTCTGAGAGTCCTGCCCTCTTCCCCACCCTTGGTCAAAAATTTTATCTGTGCATTAGTAACCTAGTCCCTCCACTTGAGATCCTGTCTATATACTGAAGGTAGACTCTGTTCCCAATGTTGGGCATTTTGGCTAAGGCCACCCCCATTTAGTCCTGGGAATCTCTCAACTCCCATGTATCTGGTATGTTCTAGAGGGTCCTCCCACCTCCCACCTCCCACCCTCACCCCGAGGCTGCTTATTTCCATTCATTGTCCAGGAACTCTAGGCTTCTCTCCTGCCCTACACCATTCCTTGTCCTGTTCTCCTTTTTCCCTCTGCCTCCCCTCTCCCACCCAGCTCTCCCCATCTCTCTACCTCCTGTGATTATTTTCTTCCCTCTTCTAAGTAGGATTGGAACATCCTCACTTGAGCCCTTCTGTTTGTTACACTTCTTATGATCTGGGAGTTGTATCCAGGTATTCTGTACTTTTTGGCTAATACCCATTTATTAGTAAGTACATACCACACATATCCTTTTGGATCTCATTTATCTTGCTCAGGATGATATTTTCTTATTCCATTCATATGCTTGATTCATATTACTAGATGAATAGTATTCATCTTGGTTTCCCCTCCAGAAACCCGCTATCCCATCCCCCTCCCCCTGCTTCTATGAGGGTGCTCCTTTACGCACCCACCACTCCCTTCTGCCTCCCCAGCCTGACATTCCCCTACACTGGGGCATTGAACCTTGACAGGACCAAGGGCCTCTCCTCCCATTGATGCCCAACAAGGCCGTACTCTCTTACATATGATGCTGAAGCCATGGGTCCATTCCTGTGTTCCCTTGGGATGGTGGTATATTCCCTGGGAGCTCTGGTTGGTTGATATTGTAGTTCTTCTTATGGAGTTGCAAACCCCTTCAGCTCCTTCAGTCTTTTCTCTAACTCCTCCACTGGGGACCCTGTTCTCAGTTCAATAGTTGGCTGTGAGCTTCCACCTCTGTATTTGTCAGGCTCTGGCAGAGCCTCTTAGGAGACAGCTATAACAGGCTCCTGTCAGCTTGCACTTCTTGGCATCAGCAATATTGTCTGGGTTTGGGAAAAATTTTTCCCAATATGTAATTTGCTGATTTGTCCTATTGACTGTGTCCTTTGCCTTGCAGAGCTTTTCAGTTTCATGAGGTCCCATTTATCAATTGTTAATCTTACAGATGAGCCACTGGTGTTCTGCTCAGGAAATTTCCCTCTGTGACAATGAGTTCAAGGATCTTTCCCACTTTCTCTTCTGTTAGATTCACTGTGTCTGGTTTTATGCTGAGATCCTTGATCCACTTGTATATATATATATATATATATATATATATATATATACATATATATATATATAGATAGATAGATATAGATATAGATATAGATATAGATATAGATATAGATATAGATATAGATACAGATATAGATATAGATATAGATATAGATATAGATATAGATATAGATATAGATATAGATGAATGACAGGAGCTATATATATATTAGCTAAAATATATGTAACTTAAAACGTTTTTCAGTTTGTTTAATGAAGGAAATCAAAACACGAAAGAAGAATATCTTGTTATAATAAAGAAAACCTCTGCAAAGATGATAAAACAAGAACACAGTTCGCACACAATTCTTTACGTGAATACGGAGCCTAGTCAATCAAAATGAGAACTTACTGTGAAATATGTTTTTCTGAATATGTGCTTTTCAAAAGACAGCATTTTCAGTTGGAGTAGTATTTATAATGATGGAGATCTCTAGTGTAAAGAGTGTATTTGGTGACTCTGTACAATCTTTCTCAGTTTAGCACTCCGTGTAAAGCAGAGCAAACCTTTTCTGTTTCCAAGTTCATGAATTCACAGTTGTGATTGTACCAAATGCATTAAAAGTGCTATATAAACATGTGTTGAATTAAATCGTATCTATGATAAAACATCAAACATCATATAATTGATCAAGTGCTTGTGAAAATTTACTGGCTACATCTGGAATTGTGAGGCTACCACTTATAAGCCAATATGATCCTGCTGTCAGATTAATTTTTAAAGCCCTTAAGCTAGGCATGGTTAAAACATAATAAAAGAAATAATATTCAAGAAACCTACGATATCCACCAATGCTAAAATATTTACTCTCTGGAAATTTATATCAAATGTTTGAGGATCCTTGCTCTAAATTGAAAGAATAGTTCCTGGATATAATCCCAGGCATGTGCAGAAACATATGTAGTAATGTTTTAGATTGGGAAACATTATAAATAGAGGAAACACACCCAGCATCTGACAAGATCATCTGGGAAAACTCCTTTAAGTCTTCCAAGTAGATAGATATAATCTTTTCCTTTTTCACAATCTTTGAATGTTGTCATGTGAGGCCATAACTCCTAAAGCTATATGTAGCCATCTTGATACAATGAGGAGTGACCTGTTAATTAAAAATAATACAGAGGTTTGTAGAAGGAAATGATAAATAAAATTATTTTTCCATTCCTGCATCTATAATGATGTCATTAAACCTCAGAGTTGCTGA
The DNA here is from genome assembly GCF_021556685.1 of Rattus norvegicus. Classification (NCBI taxonomy): domain Eukaryota; kingdom Metazoa; phylum Chordata; class Mammalia; order Rodentia; family Muridae; genus Rattus; species Rattus norvegicus. Next base: position 37,865,507 of record NC_141536.1, read on the forward strand.
ACCTAAAAGTATTACCATTATCCATCTTGTAGTAAGTAATATTATAAAAATATTTTCTCTCATTGTTTAAGCACATTGAATCACATTTTTAAAAAGTTTAATGACTGATATTAGAATTTGGAAACAAAGTGTAATAAGCATTCTTTTATAGCTTGAAATACATGGCTAGGATTTGTAAGTTGCTTAGAAAAAAGAGGACAGGTATACAAATTAGTCCACCATGTATCATGGGCTTCTAATACAAGAAAAAGAACTACAGGTAACTAATGACCCTGGGAGGAGAATTAACAAAAAGTTAAATCCAAGATGAACCATTTATTGGTTGCCCAGTGCAGAATACTCAGCCCTCAAAACATATACACATGAACCAGAGTAACTTATTTAGCAGGTTGTAGTTAATACATTTGTATATACAGGTAGATAAGCATACATGCATGGAACAATGATAATCAAAGTAAAGCAGGCTATCAACTTGAGCATAGGAGGTCATAGGAGGAGTCTGAGGAAGAGTTCCCAGAAGGTGCTTGAGGACAGAAAGGGAAGGTAAAAACTGACACAATTCTAGTTTAATTAAAAATATACTTTAAAATCAATTTGATAATGGCAAGAAGCAGGTAAGTGTACTTGTGTACATCCTAAGTTTATGACACAATTATACAAAGACTATAGTACTGTCAAAAGATATAAAAAAGAAAAATGTGAGAATTGACATGGTTTGTTTAATTTATAGCAAGTTATTATAGTAAACAAGTAGATAATAGTCCTAGTAACATGTAAGCCATGATCTTCCCAAGTCAGCATAATTGATCAAATAACAGAAATGACATTCAGACAAGGATGTGATGTACTCATATTTGGGTACAGAGACAAAGCCCTTCAGAAACTATAAATATAACTTGGCCTTGGCCCAGAAAGTCAAACACTATGTGTTCTCTTTAATTCATATTTTAGTTTCAAGTCTTTAATATTTTGTGGGTATAACTCGAAGGACAGCTGAAAGTCCAGAATCTTGGGAGGAGACTTAAGACAAATATTAAGGGAAGACAAATAAAACATATAAATATAACTGAAGTAGAGATTTGGGAAACTATGGATAAAAAGACTTAGGCAGGGGAGACAGTGTAACTGTGGAGGAATGTGGAGATTAAACCAAAAGAAGGGTATCTAGGAATTCGTATGGAAGCCTACTATTTTACAACCCAACTAAAATGTAATCAGAGGTACAACAGAACATACATAACATGAAAGAAGGGAAGGACCCCTGGAGGGTAAAGGATTGAGATGGAGTAGAGGTAGTAGGAGAGGGAAAGAGCAGGAGAGTTGGTAAGTTTCCCCAGTGTTGCATCTTAATTTAATATGTTATATGTTTTACAGTTTAAAAATGTCCATATATTATTATGTTAAGTACTACTATGGGTTTAGCTTCTCTATAGACTTAGCCAGGTAGAAAATATCACATCTACATCATTATTATATCATATCCAATATTTTCACTGACTGAGAAACGACCTGTGCTCTGCCTATTCATATCCACAAGGCCTAACTCCAGTTACAGAAACCATTGCCTCTGTATCTTCATTGTCTCTATAATTTGTTCTTTATGCACAGTAGTTTAAGGTATAGTTGGCTCTTTGGGGAGTCCCTGCAAATGCTATGGTCAACAGAGAAATGAACCAGCAGAGGCAAGAAGGAGATCTGAGCCAGCCTAGCTTAGGTGAACTGGTTTAAACATCTATAGTCTAACACCAGTCAGGTTTTTTTTTAAACTATATTTAAGCACAGCAAATTTTTCAAAGTTCCCTGAGTGCAATTAACTCAGTTGTGTGGTTCAACAAGCTTAAAACATGTTTACATTGAAACTTTTTACAAAGTAACATGGCTTCTTCCATAAAGATGGGTTCTGTTGAATGAGTACTGAGAAACAGTGTTTAAGATAAGGGTATAGGGAGGATGACAAAGGTTATCACAGTAGCCTGTGGGACTCAAGATCAGTTTGGCCCTAAGACAACATTGAAGTTACTTAGGCTGTTTTAAAATACAAGTGACATTTCACATAAGGAAGGATTTTATGGACTATGAGGTAATGCCGAGGAACTAGGAGGAAAAGTCTAGGATAAACAACCATAATATTCTGGAGGACTCAGGTGATGAGCTTACAGATAGCAAAAGACAACCAGGCTGTAAACTGCAACCATGCCAGCACTCCAGGTGGGAAACAGGTGATCACTTTTTTTCCTCTGAAAAGATAAGCATGTATGCTTAACTTTCCTGGTTTTCCTAGTATTTATAAGTGTGCACAAGAACCTCATATACTCTACAAGCCAAAGAGTGTGAGCCTTTTCAAACTGACTTCCCGCACTTAAAATATGCATTTCATATATTTCTATGCATTTTTTTCTTGAAAGTTAATTTCTAATTTCTTAAGAATAATATTTTATTGTATGGATATCCCAAAATGTGCTTATCCCTTTAACCTTTGAAAAGTATCTTGGTTAGTTCTAATGTTTGTCAGTCTTGGATTATATCATTTATGAGTAGTATCTTTTGAGTAAAAATTGATTTCTAATGTATTTGCATGGATGGTTACCAAATAGAATCACCACAGGGTATCATATCGAAATTATGTTCAGCTCTGCAAAGATCTGGCAAACAATCTTTCAAGATAAATAAAGAGTTCTTAGTATCTTACATGGCAAGGGTCAATGAATAGTAATTCATGTCTCTCCACATCTCCACCAGCATGTAAGACTGTCAGTCAACGGTTCCCACAAAAACCATAGACAACAAAAATTCCACTACTGGACAGAAAAAGCCTCCTTTTAAATGGTTGGTCAGGGTAGTCCAAGTGACTTCCAAGAGGTTGAGGTCTTTATTGATGAAAACAGTATACACAGACCCTGATGATTTAAACTAGATCTAACATGTAAACCACTTGCCTGCAGTCTAGCTTTCGTGGTACCAAAAACTACTATGCAAGTTTGTCGCTTCCAGCCCGGACCAGCAGGAAAGAAGGGACACCACGAGACCGTTCTTCTCAAAGCAATTTATTCAGTAACCTTCTAGCATGAAAGCAGCAACAATCTCTCTCCAGCCCCCGAACGCTCTCCCTTATAACCTCCCTCAACTCTGCCTCAACCGTCCAGTCTGCATAACCTCCGTTCATAGGTCCATGTCACATGGCCTGATCTATCCTCATGGTGCGCCTGCGCAGCTCTCATGATGGGGATGTGGCTTACTTTCAGGTGCTAGTCATAAGACTCGGCAGCAGTCCGGGTGCCATCTTGGGATTGCCGCTACACCCACTCCACACACAAGCTTTCAAAAACGAGAAGAAATTAAACAGCTCTACTTAGTTGCAAAAATTATGACCCACAACAATTACCAACATGGTATCTGTAAGGTGTAAGAAGTAATACTCACTTATCAGTAGCAATCAATAGCTATCTAATTGGATTTACAGCCTACTCACCATGAGGGAATCATTCCTGGTCCTGAAAAGCTATTCAGTTTGACAGGGCTAGTGAGGTCATGGGCATTAGAAATCAATCCACTGCCACCACTTTGCTAGACCAAAACTAATTTTTACTATATTCTAACCTATTTTTATAGTCACGGATAAGTGGAGCAGCAATCCCTTCAGAAAGAATTTTCTCCTTACATCAAATGGAGATCATCACAGAAAACCAAACCAGACAAAATGCAGAAATTAACAGACCACTGTGGAGCCAAATACACAGATGTATCTATATCGTAGTTCTAGTATTTTTGGCTCGGGGAATAAGACAAGCTGGGAGTGAGGAACAATAGTTTTTAAAAATTAGAAGACCAGAGATTTCCTGTAAAACAGTACTTCTGAAAATAACTGCACAAATAATATGGACCAAATAGAAATATCAATGGGACTATTAACATGGAAGGGGGATATTTTCTTGGGGTTCCAGGCTTAAATGATGAACTACAAGTGACTAGTAACTGCAGAGAGAAGAATTAGTTTCTCCTAAGGATGAGCTTCACTTTTGGTTGTATAATGCAGAATGGTCAGCCTTGAAATCCACAAAGGACAAAAGTGGACTCAGTATGGCATATTTATATATTTGTGTGTATCAGTATACACACAATAATAATACTTAATAATAATAATAACAACAATAATAAACAGAATAGTAACTTGAGTTTGGTTCAAGAAATAGGAAAGACAGAGGGAATGTATCTGGAAAAAGCTAGAGAGAAAACAAGGGAAGAGTGCAATGTAATTCTATTTTAATTAAAAAAATTTTTAAATGGGAAAATGAGATTGCCAGTGTTTAGGATTTTGTTTATCCTAATATGTAACCATATTCAATTATTTAGTTTACAGTTCTTTAACAGCATACAATATTGAACATCTTTTCATATGCTTATTTTATGTTTGTATATTTTTCCATGTGTGTGCTGTGCATTAGTGTGTGTAGGTACATGAGTCCATGTGTACAGTTGAGTGTGCTCAGTAAACATAGAATATTTTTGCTATTGTTTTCTCTCTTATTGTTTGAAAGATTTTTGAGCTTAGAAGATTCACTCAGAATGGCAGGAAAGCAGGTCTCAGAGATCCATGAGATTGTAGATAGGAACTACTTGTAGTAAAAGAATGGCCCCCATAGGCTCATATATTTGAATGGTTAGGGGATGGCATTAAGAGTTGTGGTCTTGTTGGGGTAGGTGTGCCCTTGTTGGAGTAAGTATGTCATTGGGGTGGGCTTTGAGGTTTCAAAGGCTCAAGCCCGGCCCAGTGGCACTCTCTTCCTGCAGATCTGTATGCAGAACTCTCAAGCTACTTCTCCAGTACCATATTGTCCTATGTGTATCCAAGCTTCCCATCATGATGACAACGGCCTAATGAGCTCTGAACTATAAGGCAGCCCTGATCAAATGTCCTTCCTTCATGAGGGTTACCTATGTCATGGTGCCTCTGACACAAAACATGGACTAAGATATGAGTACCCTTGGCTTCTTCAGTGAATTCTAGTTATCAACTCATGCTGGTATAGTAAGAACTTTGTCCACTATGCTATCTTTCTAGGTTTATATTTATCATTTTTACAGAAAATACACTCATAAATTCAATAGTCTTATTTGTTTCCTTTTGTTGCAGTTTTTAAACTTCTTTGTTTTGCATCCTCTTTTTCAGATGCAGCAGTTGGAACTGGCGATCTTTTGTTGTTGAGCTTTGATTTCAGAAAAGTGAACCACTCTCAGAACAACGTACGCATCTTGCATGCAACACAAAATCTGAAGGCATGGAACTACCAGAAATGAGTGAAGGAAGCATGTTTTCTACCATTACACCATCAAAATGCTAACTCTTAAGTATCCTATCTTTATTGTTTCCATGGGAAGAGACCATTTTATTTGTCTTTCTTGCTTGCTGTAATCTTTTGAAGTTTTGATCCTATCATCCAAAGCATTCTGCACACATTTCAGTTGTACATTAACAGTGAAAGTAAAATACAGAATTGTACAGATTTCAGAGTGGCCATACTTTTTGCTTTTCATGAAGTCATTCCACCAAATTTCAAGGAAATTGGCAAATATATCTTTAAATTCCAACACATATTAAATGGGAAAAATAATCTATGCCTCCCTCTTGCCTATAGATTGAATATTTGTGCAGTTCAACCCATATATTTGTGAATTACATAATAAGAGACTATAATACATTTTTAGGAAAAATATTTCTCTCAAGTTGGAGGTTTTCCCTAACACCCGCCTCCTTTTTGTCCCTCATCCACTCCCTTCATTTTGTCACTCAAGATGATAACATATAAATACCGGGCTGTTTTTCTCCTTTTGAGGTTTAAGAGCATTCTATATAAAGACTAGAAACATTTTTGGAAATCTTCTATTATTTTTAGACACTATAAAACCATAGCCTCTTCCAAGAAACACAGTCTCTTTTTTGCCGACTGTAGTTATTTCCCCACTAGGAAACATCCATCTCTTGGTGCTAAATTACCTGCTGTAGTTTCTTAACAAGTCAGTCCTTTGCACCACATTTTTAAGGAGTGACTAACTAATGGTTCCAGTGGGTAATCTCCTTGTAAGCATAGTGTTCACGCTACATTCAGACTACTTTTATCCTTGGATCTATGATGCTGATGATCTAAGAAATTTTTTAAAATATTTTTGGCAAAAAAAAATAATTTTCATAACACAGCATCCTGTAACCTGTAATACTGTTTTCTCATGTCTTGTGATTTATAAATGTCTCATTATAATCAATAAAGACTGGGACAGAGCTGTCAATCTCTTTTCTTTTAATAATTCTTGATGTCTGACTTTTAAATCCTCCATACCCTAAAGACTTAAAAATCTAATTAGCTACCTTTTGAATGCTGTTGACTTAAGGATCATCATTTTCCATCATCTCATTCAAAGATGTCAGGTACAATGCTAAAGGATTTTCATAACTTCTGCTGGCATATTGACAAATTGTCAGGAAAATAAACAGAAGTTGTATGGGGCTGTGGTAGTCAAGAACCCCCGGGAAAATGCTTCAATAAATGAGTCAAGCATCATTTGAATTTTATGACTTTACCCAGAAGAAATACGTGGGGAGCATAAAGAACTAAATATAAACCATTAACCAACTAGAATTCTTACCTTGTATGCTGCCTATGGTGACAGTTCTGGGAGATTTGGTCTGAGACAGAAAGATATTCTAATGTAATAGATGGTAGTAAATGAACTCTCATTCTTGCAAGTTTTATTTTTCAGAATTGTTCTTCATAGTAACATGCTTTGAGAGGTCAATTCATGAATTCCCCACTTAGGGGATCTTGTTTCATACAGAAACATTTGTGAGGAATGAGACAGCATGCTATTAACCTGAGTTCAATGTAATGGTCAGATAAAGTAAGGTCTTGATTGAACATAATTTACAGACAAAGCCAGTGATGGATCTTTTGTGTATGTGGTCTTATCTCTTTGCTCTAAGTGACCTATGGAATCAGACACCTGGACTTCCAAAAAACAGGAATGTAAAATCTGAAGTGTGAAAATTCAAAATCAGTCTCATAGCTTCTGGGTCAAACTGGACCTTGAGAGACAGGAAAACAGATTGTATAGGAAGGGAACTAAAAATGACAGCAGATGCTCCATCCTTCTTTTTTGTCTGTTCTTTAATAAGAGACCTAAGTAGCGGTGGTACCCAAAGAAAACACCTTTGTTCCTTAAGATTTCCTCTCACCCCTAAAGTGATAGGTCTGAGAGAATGTTATCTTTCCACAGTGCTTCAGGTAGTTTGAAGAGATTTCCTGTTATTTGCAACCAAAGAACCTTTAACAGGATCTTTTCAATGTTTATTTGAATAGAAGAACAGGAAAAATGCTTTCAATTTATCTTTTTAGACTTTCGAGATTTCAAGAAACTATTATTTGGGTAACTATAAGCAATTTCGTGATACAAAAAGTAAACTAGGGCAAACAGTTGGAAATGTGGATATATAAAAATGTATGCCAGGTGTTTAGCCTCAGGAGGAGTTTTTGCAGCGTCGAAGAGGTACATCCCTAACTCATGAGGGAATGAAAGGTCAAGAGCTCTTTGTTCCGGTTTGCTGCCAGTACAGGTAGAAGACCAGTGAAGGCTACCTGCTCCAGCAGTTTCCGCACTGAAAGTCACTAAACTTCAAAAGTTCCTCAGATTAATGTGTGGCTTAATTTTTTGTACCACTATATTTTGAGAAATAAGCCTTTAGATTTTATTTCAGGCTTGATGCAGCCTAAAAAACAAAGACTTCATTTCAATAACAGATTCAACAGAAAACGAATAGGTAAACATGTAGCCGCTTATGTGTGCTGATGGGGTTGGGGGAACTCTGTGAAAGAGAAATTCCAGACTCTATGCCTTTCTGTATCTCATTTGTTGATTACATTTTTAGCATGCTGGGAAGGAAATCAGGCACTAAACACTGATTATGTAACATCCCCCACCCCCATTACTCTGGAATCCTTTTGAATGCACACCCACTTATGTATAATTCCACACATTCAAAATGCAGCCACATTCCAAATGGAAAAGAGCTTAAATAGAGACTAGCAGTTAACAACTAGTATTTATTTAAATTCCCTTCTGTTTCCAATTACCATCTTTAATGTAGAGAAGAACAGTACAGTACAAGTTTAAATAATTAAACATGCCCCAATAAATAGTTCAGAGCATCATATTTTATTTCATAGCTTATAACAGTCTAAAAAGAGAATTAAGAATCTCAGTATAATGCCTAAATGTACTTCTTCATAGCTTTTGTCTAGAATCTGACATGGGAATGTGTTTCCATGGCAGAGTGCTAGCATATATGCATGAGGCCTAGATTCAATTCTCCACATTATAAGAGTTAATTAATTTAAAAAAAATCAGATTTTCAATTGTGATATTATTGTTGGAAAGTATTTTAAGTGACTACAAAATATTTTCTAGCGCCCTGAAGTATTTCCTACTTTCAACCAGAGTCTGTTAGATTAAAAATATATGATTCTGATTTTTTTTTTAGAAATTAAGGCTTTTGTAAGTGGGTTTTTAGTGCAAGGCATCACAAATCAATATTTGAAACAATATTGGAATCCAGGTTTCTATCTCCTTCTGAAAGCTGAAGCTTTTGGTCTCCACCATGTATCATTTAAACCTCTTGAGAAAATGAGCACAATTATTATTCCAAATTCCTATGAACTTAAGAAAAGCAATGGAAAATCCAAAGGCTCTGGTATGGTTAGAATGCACAGTCTGTGCAGGAAAGATAATGCAGTTGGCCTAGTTTGCCCGGAGAAAAGATAACTTTATGCATTTGAGCAAAATATTACTTTGGAAAGGTAGTAAATATGTCTCTGTGGATATGGTAAATTGGAATGGACAACTGGATTCAATATAGGTAGCTTCTACTGGTAGTAAGTACAGTGAATTCACAAATAGACAAGAGGAGCAGAAGAAACTTCTCACCACAGAGAATCCTTTAAGAGTTTTATTATCCTTTTTATATTATAAAATAGCGTTTTCAAGCTTGTAATGTTATAGCTCAGATCATGTACCAATTTGCTTAATTCCTAAAATGTGCTAACCTCATATATGAAGATATCTGTATGAGGTATTAATTCCCTTTGAAGTCCACCTTGCCTCATTGCAATTGAATTGAATATTCTAACTGGAAGGAAACTCACGATATTGAAATGTATCACACAATCTTTAATTACCCATGGTACCTTAGGCGAAACTCAAACGTTCCTCCTGTGCAATGGGAGGTCCCATTCCAGTTTCCTTCTGTCTTAGTTTTTTTTACTTCAGTTACTCTTCTGTATTTCCTTACATATAGTGTATCTTTGCATGTAAAGGCACAAGAGAGAGCTCAATATCTCCTAATGCTTCTATTTCTTAACATGCTTTTCAAAAGCAAAATACATAAATACCAGAGGAAATATTTTGGATTTTCTTGAGGCTTTTAGGACTCTACTGTTACTAAGTTTTTAACATTTATACAATATTTTATAAACACTTAAATTGAGCATTACTAAAGAATACAATTACAACAGTGTTTAAAACTAATTTTTTACAATAATGTACTAACTAACAGGGTAAAGAGGAAAATCATTGATATAGTCATTCACCAATAATTGAGCATGAGCAAATACTATGCACAGTCCTTCATTTATACATTACTTCATTTATACATTCAGTAAAACCATTTTGCAACCCCTGTCTTACTCCCAGCATAGAGAACTGCGAACTCTTTCCATCATGAAGCTTCAGTTTTAATGAGAGTTAAGACAAGAAACACAGCCCGCATTGATGAGTTTTGTGACACTAAAATACAAGAAAGTTAGAGAAGTATAGAACAGTAAGACATGAAGAAAGTTGTTATTAATATGACTAGCCAGAGAGGACTTCTTAATTTCTTAAAGACACAGAAGGAAATCTCAGATTTCGTGGAAAGACCTTTTCAGGAAGAAGGAGTTACAAGAGAATTAAGACTGCCGCGTGCCCAACATCCCGCCAGCAGGAAACGCACGCGCGGACACATGAATCCATCTGCAGCAAAACGTTTTTATTGTATCTTAAAGAGAGGGCCTGGGGCGCCAGCATGGCGTGGCTTATATACACCCTAGCGCGGCGCATCCACACCTGATTGGTTGCTTACCCATGATCTCATAGGCATGCCCCGGAGTGGGCAAAGACCTGGCATGAAGACACTCTTGCACATGCGCACACAGTTAACTTCCTGAAAGGAAGTTGGCTGGCGTGGCGGAGGCCAGCGCCATCTTGTAATGGGAAAAAGCTATCCCGGCTTTCCACGTGGGGCGCAGTAGAAGCCAGTGCCATCTTGTGGTGGGGAATGTTATTGTGTCTCTCTACATAAGAGTATATTTTTAATTTTTCTGATGAGAATAAACTATCAATGAAGAAGAGGAAAAAGAGCTTAATTATGTATCTCTAGAGAAACAGAAATGATAGAAGAAATATATATCATAAGCGGGATGTACTGTACTGATTTACATGATACAGGCTTAGTAGTCCAAGAATGACTATCTGTACTTTGGAGAAACTGAGAATGTGGCAGCATCTCAGTCCCTGAGCTGAGCCTTGCCTCTTCAAAAGTCCCAGTCTAGTGCCAAAGGACAGATGACAGTCAGAGAGCTGGTGGCTTCAACCTCTGTTAGAAGAAGCTGAGTTCTGATGTCAGTGGAGAATGGCAGCAGCTTAGGCAACAACAGAGTTGATTAAAATATAGGCAATCCAATCTTCTTCCTTCAGACCTCTTTAAATCTGCCCACCACCAGAAAGGGATTCCTAGTGAGGAGAGATCAGTTTCTCCATTATGACCACAGCAAGGGGAAAATACATGTCCTGACTTTGACTTAGCTTACAGATAATTTGCATGAGCACAGCAAGCAGAGATGGGGAGGTCAAGGAATGGGAAGAAGCTCTCTTCTGAAGTGTATGCTTCCTCTTTTGGAGGAGAGATGACACTAAAAGACAAGAGATCATAGTGATTTGAAGAAAGCAAAAAAATGTGCCATTTTCCTAACAGCAGAAGAATGGATTCACTGGCACAGTGAGATGTTTTACTGATCAGCAGTAAGACTCCACTTGACGTCATGAAATTAATGTCTCTATAGAGCAGTCTTGTATATTTTTGTCCAATCCTCCTCCATTGTGTGGGTCCCAAGAAGTAAGTTGACAGTATACTTTATTAGTAATTATTCTTCAGCATATGTGAAGGCAACAATAATTATTTAATGCTGTTGCCTGAGTGAGAAAAACAGGTATGAGTATATTGGGATCAGCAAAAGGGCATTCAAATTTGTAGTACTATGTCAAATTAGTCATTTGTTGAAATTGGAAAACAAAATCATATTATAGAAAGGAAGTTTTAGAAATACAATTTTATGAAAATATCTTTATATTCTATAAGACTGGATCCTTGGCTGAACTCACAGTTGAGTTAATAATAACCCATGAGATTACTTGAGACTTAAGACTGATGCTCTGCTGTGTATCCTGTTTGTTGAACCTGGCTTTAAGAGATCAATGTAATGATCCACCTTTCTTGCCTTGGTCTTTCTGTTGTAATCAGCTTTCAGAACTGTCTCAATTAGTTCCCATCACTGTGATAACACACCATGAGCAATAGCTAATTAAAGAAGAAGGATTTATTTCATGTTTCAGTTTATAGACCAAAATAAAGGGAAGTCAGGACAGAAAATCAAGGTAGGAACCTGGAACGAAGAACTGAAGAAATGTTGATGGATAAGTGTTGCTTACTGGTGTGCTCTTTGTGACTTGCTCAACCTGCTTTCTCATGCAACTCAGAGTCAACCATCGGTGGTACCATCAACAAAGGGCTGGGTTCTCCTGACATTTGTCACTAATTAAGAAAATGCCTCCCAGATTTGCCATTGCTCAATTGAAATTGTCTGTCCCCCAAATGTTTCTGTCTTGTGTCAAGTTGACCTAAAATTGTCCAGTTCAACAACTTGTCAGTGAATAACTGTAGTTTTAATTTATGTATTCTTCTATAATCCTGATTTAGCAATATGTGAACACACCACACACACACACACACACATATGCATATATTATGTTAATAATTTGCTGAAAACAGCAAATGTATCAGAAGTGAGCTTAGGCAACAAGTGCCCACCAACAATGTTAAACACAATGCATCTACTCTTGATAAAAATCTGTTATCAGTTGGAATAAATAAATTTTAAAATTCTTCTCATAAAGGTTTCGGTAAACTATCACCAAATCTATCCCCATTTAATACTTTTTGTGTATGTATTCTAATAAATACAGAACAAAGACCTTTGTTAGGAATAATAAGACACAGACAATAGAAACACTCATAGAGTTGGGATACTAGGCAGGTATAGATAGGCACACAACAGACAAAAGATAGACAAGACAAAAACTATAAGCTACAGAAAGGTAGAAGACACAGGAAAAGAAGTGGAGAATTCAAACTTGGGTTCATTCTTATGCAAATCAGACCAAAAGGAAATGATTTGTTTTCTTTCTTTAATGTAACACCAGAACATTTTGGTGCCTCTGAGTCTATCTTTAATTTATTTAATCAATGCAAGAAAGAAGCAAATACAAGAACCAACATACAGTTTTGGAGAGAAGTACAATAATAAATAGGGTCTAAGTTTCTAAGAACATAATCTAAGTATTCCACGCAAGATGGATGCCAAAATTTTATCAGAAAGGAACTCAAGTAACTGAGTGTTTTGAATTTAAAACATTTCACATGTCAACATTGAAATGAACTTCCAAACAAGTTAAATTGTTGTTTCCTTGAAATAAAGGTTAACATGTGGGGGATCGAAATTATCACAGTTGATGAAAATGATTCTGACATATCTAGATGAGGTTTAAAAGTAAGATTTTATAGAAAAGGGAGTATAATTTGGAATAATTCACTTCCTCTAACAGACACAAAATAATTTACCAAACATGAGTATTATTCACTTGAAAAGAACATGGCTTTAAATGATTTTAGTTAAAATGAAAAGATGGAAATTTTGAGTAAAATCTGAGGATGTAGAAGATTTTGCTGATGACTGGCCAGTAGTTCTATAAGTACAGTTGTGAGAGTGTCTCACAGGCTGAGCAGGTTTGGAAGGTAAAGCTAAATAAGAGAATCTAGAATGCATTCACAATCTAAAGATACAGGATGGCTTGGTGATTCTTGGCTTCCTGTAATAAAGAATCAAATTTGTTAGTCAGTCACATTTTGTTGTAAAAATATTCTCTGTAACCAATTTGCCAAAGAGAAGTTTTATTTTAGATCTTGGTTTTAGAGATTGTCTGTGGCTAGTTGTTCCCTTATTTTCTGATCTGTTACAAAGTATAAATCATGTAGTGTATGTATTGAAAGAGCAAACTGCACATGAGATTGAAGGTCCATGACAATGGAAGGAAAATGAAGAAAACTGTCTTAACATTGCTGTTAAGGTCACCTGCTCAAGTAATTAAGTGACAATGAAACCCATCTCCTGAAGTTTCCACCACCCTATAGAATTGCCAAATTGAAGAGTACCAAATGGGATTTCTAGTAAGTTGCAGCACAAAACTATAGTGGTTGAATTTCTCTGAAAGCTGATACTCAGGGCAGACTGAGAGGTGAGGGCAGCAGGAGGTAATGCTATTTCCAGGTACTCTGGATTCTGTAGATTGGACTTTACCTCCTCATAGTAACATGAACTTTTGGGAAAAAGGTTGATTTTAAAAGCTGCACTAACATCTCTGTGGATTCCTCTTTATGCAGAGAAGTTGTAGAGGGGCAGTATAATCCAATGGTATTAGCCATTGTACAGGTGTTAGAACTTTGGCAGATGGGAGGAGCATTTTGCTACCTTGGGGGACATATATTGAGACATAAAAGAGCATAATGTGAGCTTTAAAACAGGCAAATTTCTACTAATTCTTTAAAAGTATCAAATGTAGAGAAAAGATAAAATTATTTCTATTAACTCTGTCTCATCTTGGCAGGAAACCAAAGATGGAAAGAACTTTTTAGAGACATCTGAGTTCTATTCCTTCTGTGCTCATCACAGGAGGGCATACTAGTTGACAGTCCCAGTGGCTAGCAATGTATTCTATCTAGTCTTGAAACATACTTTGACAGATCCTGGTATAGTTGTTCTTGAGAGGCTCTGCCAGCACGTGACTAACACAGATGCAGATACTTATAGCCAACCATTAGACTGAGCCCAGTCAGGGACTCCAATGGATGGGTTAGGAGAAGGACTGAAGGAGCTGTCAGGGATTGCACTCCATAGGAAGAACAAGAATATTAACTCACCAGACCTCCCAGAGCTACCAGGGACTAAACCACCAACCAAAGAATATATATGGAAGGATCCATGGTACCAGCTACACATGTAGCAGAGGATTGTCTTATCTGACAACAATGGGAGGGGAGTCCCTTGGTCCTGCAGAGGTTTGATGCCCCAGCATAGGGGAATGCTAGAGCAGTGAGGTGGAAGTGAGTGGGTCGGTAGAGAAGCAAACTCAGAGGGGCAAAGGAGAGAGGGGATTGAATGGGGGCTTGGCCAAGGGGAGACCAGGAAGGGAGAGAGACACCATTTGAAATGGAAATAAATAAAATAACCAATCAAAAGTTTCATAAAAATATACTCAATGTCGATAAACAAAGTACTTTACATCATTTAAAAGTAGTCTACATACTCTGCATTATTGTTTAGGTTGAGAAAGGGGGAATCTTCTGGATGCAAAGTTTTACTCATTATATGTGCTATAGTCAGTAAAGCCATTACGTTCTTTACTGTTATTGAAGAGATAAATAGATGTATTTACAAAAACTAATCTCAGAAAAAATTTAAAACATTGAATTTTCTCTGGTAATAGCTATTTTCATGCAGACTTATGTAAAATTTCAATATGTTTTCCAACAATTACATTCCTTAGTCTCAATTCAAAATTCATGCACATTTGATTGGCATATTACATGTTAATGCTTGCTTTTTTGCATTCTTTTATGGAAGATCCCCTAATGTTAAACAGTGAGACTTAAAAATGTGGAAGTAATAACATGCATGCATTTTCAATCCAATTCTGTACTTTGGTTGTGATAGAAAAGTATTCATGCAGGCAAACTGCTATCTCCAGTAATGGACTCCAGGCTTACTCAAGTCTGGCTATTCCCAAACCTGCCTGAGGATTACATACAATAGATTAATTTCCTCAATAGAGGTGATTTCAAGACAGCTTAATATTAACTCTGTTATATAATTATTGGTGATCACTCTTATGCAGGTTTCTAACCAAAAAAGAGCAATCCAGGCAAAAGGAAACATAAAATGCCGAGTTCAAGAAGAAAAATAACACCAGGAAATTTAATGTTGGAGCCAAGGCTTGCCCTGTGAGAGATTGGAAGCAATATCTTCCATTCCCCTGAATTTATCTACAAGAAACAGTTCTTCAGTAAAGAATAAGGGCAGTGAGTCCTTCCTGCCACCTCACCTAGGTACAATTGGGCTCTTTCTTTTACAAACCCAGTGCAGTTTAGTCCTTGAACATACTAATCTCCATAATTATTAAGTGTTATCTTGGTTATATATTGACTAGGAGATGCCATTTTACAACTCTCCTGCTCTTACCAATCTTCCTGCTCTTATATAGTCTGTTCTGTGTCCTCCCCAAAGTTCCCTGAGCCTTGCGAAAGATGGCATAAATATCTTACTTAGGGCTGAAAACTCACTCATTATTTATTCTCAGAATGTTGCAGAGACATAAATCTTTGCGTTCATCACATATCAATAGAGAGACTTCTCTGATTAAGGCTTTTATAATGGTAACTGCCCACATTTGTCACACACACACACACACACACACACACACACACACACACACACACACACACACACACACAGAGAGAGAGACAGGTAGTTTGGCACTATGTCAATTTAGCTGAGCAACAGGATTAAGCCATCACCTCAGAGTCCTATGATCTCCATTGTCATGAGATCTTGAAAGAGTTTACGATACTAGTTATGTGCTTTCTTTTCTGAAGTGAGCCTCAAATCCAATTACTGTGCAGTTAGTTATCTTCATAAAAATCACACCGTTAATCCTCCAGTAGGTGCACTTTGTCTCAGAGGTTGTATCATCGTAGTGTATAGGGGTCAGAGCTGGGAAGGACTATTGACTTTTCTCCCTTAGCAGTTTGCTTAACAATTTCCAGCACTCTGAAACATGGCAGTAGAGAAGAAGTCCCGAAGTAACTCCCAGTTTGATTCCTTTTTGTTGTACAACTAAGGCGTGTGATATATTTAGGTATAAGGTGTTTTCATTTAGCTCTGAAGGATGAACCAGTGGAATGGCAAGAACCTGTACTGTGTTTGGATTCTCTGATGCCTCCTTATATGGAGTTATCCTCTATCTGCCGCTGAAGTTTTAGTTCAACAGTCCATAGCTTCAACGATAAAGCTGTTTCTCCAATGCAGCCTGTCTCCCTTTCAATATTCTTAGCTTGATTACAAGACTATCCACTTCCATATGGCTTTTTCATACCTCATTCATTTTGGTTGAATGGTTGTTTATCTTTCTCTATATCATTGGTCCATGGATTCCTCTTCCATTAGAATCGCAATGTGATGCATATTTTCAAGATCAAAAAAAATATGAAGCTTCTATGTTCATTAGGATCCCAGCCAATAATATCTACTGGGACAGTTAAAATTAACCACTTTGTCTTTTAATATTGCTTTTCTACACGTTTCCTTGATGTAGAGATGTGTGAAGATGATGTGCTATATTGTCTTTGTTTTCATTATTTAAACGTTGGTATGAAGTGGTGTCTGAATATTTCTTCTTTAAAATTTATGTAAGAAAAAGATCTATCTGTATATAGTATATCCCAGGATATTTGCTATTGCAAAACATTTTCCCTAATTAAAAACATTCATAAAAATTAACTCTAAAGAGTTAGCGGCAAGGTTACTCCAGATTACAGCCAATAAGAGAATGAAGAAAAATGTGAACTTCATGGTATAATGCTCTCTACTGAGCAAGATGCTAGCTGTGTCTTTGCTCAAGGCTTGAGTTATATGCTTAATTTTGCACATTAAAATTTAATGACCTTTTAAATGTAATATGCCCTTATCAAACAGCTGATTTTTCTCTCTGTAACATCATTTTAGAGAATCACAGAAATAATAATTCAAGCATGGTTCATATGTTTTGGGTTTCCCCCTCTCTACACAACATCTATTTTTTTTATTGATTTTTAAAAAGCTTTCCTTTTAATAGCACAGTTGAATTTTTCTAGTTCTGACAAAAATTCCTAGATGAAACGTTTTAAAATAATATTATGCTCCTTTTTACTTAGAGAAAAATTGAGGTACCAAGCTCATTCATTTTTATTGTCATTAAACTTATCACAACATGTGAACACAGAGCTGTATTTTCCTTATGATTTATGGGTTTTGTACATTAAGATGAACTTGGACTACAGGATGTGTATTTTGAAATATGAGTTTGGAGTCTCTGGAGTACATCTTACACAGAGAAAGCATTCTCACCTGTAGGAGAAATGCTTGTTTCTGATGTACTTGCTTCTAAGTGTCTCTGGCGAGCTCTCCAGGATCTTAATTTTACATTCCTTCCTCTGATGTACATTTTTGTTTTACACTCAACAAATAAGGTATTGCGAAATGGTTTCTGCACAGCAGAAATATCATTTGTTACACGAGGTATCTGTAGGCAACCAGCACCCATGTCAGTGTTACAAATAAAACACTACTAGTCATCTTTGTGGACAGTGTTTTATGCTTTATGAAATAACGTCACTCTTAAATAATCTCTTAACCTCAGCATATGAGCTATGCACGAAAAGTATTATTATTTCTACTTAGTTGTATAATACTATAACATACTATAACAAGTAATGAAGAAAGAATTTAACTCAAGAACCTAAACATCATACTTATTTCTTCTTTTATGGAGTCCCCAGAGAACTTTCAAATAATTGTTTATTAATTGAATGAAAATAATGTTTTCCTATAACTCAAAAGCATCTATAACCAATTTGAGAAAATATTACTACTTGTACTAAATAAAAACAAAAGAAAGACTGTAGGGTTGCTTTATCTCCAATGAAATGGTTATTTTCTTTAATCATAATAATAATGTTCAAAATATAAGTGGAAAATCCATAGAATTAAATAAATTGGAATACTAGGCAAACAGTAAGGAGGGTATCCACAATTCTTAGCTACCAAGTATGTTCAACAAATATCCTAATTTAACTGATTCAAACTATTTCAGAAAAAGGGCTCTCCTTTGAAGTGTAGCAACAGTGTCCCTGGTAACTTGTGTACACTTGCATCTTCTGTAGTGAATCGTGTGCGTTGGGGACTGACTCAACATATGAAAGAGGATTTAATTGAATTATATGAAAAAATCAGCTATATGTCAAAAAAGGTAACAGAAAAACAGGATTATCATTAAATAGACTTGGTACATGATATACTCCCTGTATTAACAACCAATATATTATACTTGAAGTTGCTGTAAAAGAAGAGATCTTACATTATGAGTTGTAACTATAAACAGGTGACATATAAAATGAGGGAGGAAAGGAAATGTTGACATAGAGAAGATGCAGATATAGCATGGAGAATGCTGTAGATCAGAGCAATACAAAGAGGAAAGTGAGGAGGGAAGAAGAGAAAGAAAAAATTAATGACTATTAATGAAACAAGTCAGTTAGAGAAAGCTGGAATTTATACCTTATTATATAGAATAATTTTGGGGTACTTATAGAAGGGTCAGGATAAATAAACTTTACATTAAAACTATTAGCTCGATGGCTGTAAACAAATGATCATAACTTCTTTACAATTTCCCAATATCTCTGTTACCGTTCTCATTCTCAGGTCAGGGTATTATGAGCCCGGCTCCATGCATTCCTGAAATAATTTTAAAACACTTTGAAGAAGATAGTAATTTGGGGATAAATTAACTTCTATGCATGGAATGGACAAATCTTACCTTAATTGGAGGTTTGAGCAGACCTTGGTGGTGATGAGATGGACCAGTTTTAAGGAAGCATTTCTTTAAAAAAATTATATATATATGTATATATATATATGAACAAGGATTATGAAAAAGGATTGTAGAATGGAATGCATCTTGATAGAACATGCAAAATATTAAAAACGCTATCTTATTAATTTTTTGGTAAACAGGTTAGGTGGTACTTTCTCAGTATTTATTAAGGGAAAAATATGTTGCATCTGCATGCATGTTATTTTATAGTCAATGCTAGTTATGAACATCATGATAGCTTTTTAAAATTATTTTTTAAAGTTATCATGTAAAGAGGTGGGATTCATCATTTCCTGCTTAAACCCAACTAAGACAGCAAGAGCATTAGAGAGATGGCCATTATGTATGAGCATTCGTGTGGAAGCAAGAGATGAACACTGAGGCGCAGCTCACTCTCTCACTTTTACCTACTAGAGAACCCAACTCATTGTGGCAATTTGATGAGTAAAAGTTTCTAAAATTTAGAATAAAAAAGGAACAAGAGCTGTGATTGGTACATGTGTCTAGCTGATTGCTTTGAATTCTATGTTTGAAAAATGTTTACTGAATCTAAAATACTATGGAGTGAAAGATCCGATGTTATTGAGGTATTAGTTCTCTTCTGCTACATCTATTAATGTCTGGAAACCGGAAACTAAAACTTCTAAGTGATTACTAGTTAAAATAGAACATGGAATATTTGTCAATGTAAGTATACATTGCTTGGGACGAAGATAAAGTAAGACCTACGTTTAAGCAAAGGATGAGACAGTTTTATGCTCACTTCCACCAAAAGATGACAGAATGAAAAGCCTGTGGAATGTATAACAGCACAGGAGCTCATCCTCATGATTTTAAATAGCTTTATATTGGATGACGCTTGAGTGTCTGTTTTAACTTGAGAATGGATAGTAGAAATTCCTAATAATTTTCTTCCTTTTGTGACCTTCAGAATGCCAAAGGAGAGAGGTTGGGAAGAAGTTCTATTACACATGGGAATTTTATGTAACAAATGCAAAAGTGAATAGTTAAATATATGATATAAATCCTTTCATATTTATGTTATGGAAAATCATAATATAACATAACATTATATAACATAAAATAAAAGATTCCACAATCTTAAGCCAAGTGTGCCATTGAAAACTTAACCAGTGAGTGAAATTGAAATTACTGAAACTAATGATAGATCATACATAGTCAGGGTAATCTTATACTATTTGCTTCCTGACAAGTTAAAACATACATGCCTATCAAGTCCTGTGGGTATAGGCCAAACATTGTAGAGTCAGGTCATATGATAAATCAATTTTTACTTTTTGAGACTGTGATATATGTAAAGAGTAGAATTTTATTCAGGTCCAAAATAAAAGTAAATCATAAAATTTGCAAGTTAGTGAAGGGACCCAGAAAATATTACACTGAACCCAAACTCAGAAAGACAAATGGTGCGTGTTCTCTCCTATCTGTAGTTCCAAGCTCTGAATCCTTAGTAGAGTAAATAACCAGAAGTAATCACAGAATCCTGAAAAGTAGGAAGGGACAGTGAAGGAATATGGAGAAGGAGCTCTAGAGATACAAATGGTAGGATATAGGGAGAGAGAGAAATGGGGGGGGGGAAGAGAGAGAGAGAGAGAGAGAGAGAGAGAGAGAGAGAGAGAGAGAGAGAGAGAGAGAAGAAAGAGACAGAGACAGAGACACAGAGACAGAGTGAGTTTTGCCACATGGAGTTATAATGTTCCCCCTCATGAGCCATAAACAATTTAACAAAACCCCAGTGCCATTGCCTTTCCATTGCCATTGTTTGTCTCCCAGAACTTCAAGGTAAGACTATATTTCTAAAAGTATCACATACTTCTGACATAGGACTTAGGGAAATCGTTCTGGGACTAACCGGAAAGTCTAGTATCCAAGGATTCTATATAAGTTGATGGGGGAGAAAAGCAGTCAATGGTCCTCCCTAGCTGTAAACCCTATGAACCATTAACAAGATATATAACAAGGTATACATAAGGGTGCAAAAGTGGCACTTATATGTGGATTGATATCTACATGCAGGTGAAGGCAGGCACAAGATAAGACAAGGCCTGTGATGGGACAGTAAAAAAGAAGAGCAGAGGCAGAGTTTTGAAAGGCAGAGGAGAATGGAAAAGGGAGAAGAAACCAAGACAGAGGACAAGAAGGATGACACACTCCTGTGTCCACAGGTAGCTATGAATATCTTATAAGGAATGGATAATTACAAAACAATTTGTCTTATTTAGGTGGGCAGTTTATATCAGTATCAATTGACTCTGAATTTATTGTGTGGATGTTTTGTGGAGTGAGAATTTACTGAAATAAATTCTGACTGTTAAATTATAAGCTTCTAGAGTTCTGATTTTACAGGGATAATAGGAATTGTGACTATGGGGCTGGTGTGGAAGCAACTAGCCGAGGAAACTTAGTGAGTCAAGTAGAGATGTTTTCAGAACTCTGGTCCAGAGAGTCTGCCAAGTCTGGCTGGCCAAATGAGACTTCTCGAACCATGTGGCCTGCAGGTGTGGTGCTAGGTACTAGCATGAGATGAACTTCAACTTCCTCCTCTTCCTCCTCTTCTTCCTCCTCCTCCTCCTCCTCCTCTTCCTCTTTTTCTTCTTTTCTATTATTTATTACTACATTTATATCAGGTGAGTATCTAAGAGCTGTCTAATTTAACTTAAAACTACCTCAATAGGAGAAATTCATATGCACTGTACAAGTAGCCAGATACTGTGCCTAAAGAGGTCATAAACCTTTGAGGGGAAACTACTACTCTCATGGTCCTAAATGATGTAACTTCTAACCATATTATGAATATTTATCTTTATACTACAGGTAAGTGTATCTCTCAGTCTTTATCATAGACGTTGCCTTCTACAACAGACAAAGGCTACTACAGAGATCCATAAATGATCAAAACGCAGACAATAGTGATCATGGAGTGCCTAACCCCAAATGGTACTTCTATAATGCAACTGTGATGATAAAGGTTCTGGAAAAATATCATGGAAGACACGATAAAAAATTTAAACTGTAAGGGTCATGATGCCTTATTTGTAGGTAATATTTCCTTGGCATGATTAAAGTGTTTCACCCGAAATTGCAACAATGTGTTTGATTGAACAAGGGATACATAACACCTACACTAGTCAGGATGGCATATGAGAAATTTAAGAAGTCCTCATTCCTAGATAAAGAGCTGTAGGCAATTATGCCTGCTGAGAGGAGTCAGAATCAGCCTTCTTCATGAAAATGCCACCAGATATGTTACCCAAGTGGTCAACCATAAACACCTGTATGAACAAGACTAACTGGGCTCAATGGGTTGAATTTGTGGTGTGTGTGTGTGTGTGTGTGTGTGTGTGTGTGTTTTGTGCTCATGCATGTAAATATACATGACTGTACGTATGTGAGCGTATTTTTCTATGAATGTGTGTATAAGCCCAAAGTTGACACTAAGATTTCTTCTCCACCACTCTCCCTTTATTTACTAAGGAAGGTTCTTTTTCTGAGCTAGGAGATCAGAGTTGCCAGTCCTGATGAGCTATTACATGGGTTCTGGTGATCCAAACTCCAGTCTTCACATTTGTAAGGCATCTGCTTTAGATACAGCACTGTCTCCCCTATGCTGTCTCACTCTATTGTTCAAATGCTTTGGGGGTGAGGCTACTTTATAGAATTGTTAACATAGTCATTCTTTAGACAGGGCAAGGTTTTCCCTGATTTGTTCTGACTAAAATTTTATCCAGCTTATAGAACTGAGAAAAAAACTGAATGAAAGTGAGTAAATGGGAGATGGGATTTAGAGAGAAACTATAGGGGGACAGTGACCCATATGTAAAGTGAATAAATAATTTAATTAATGGAAAAATAAATTAAACAATTTATGCCTAATAAAGTAATACCATAATCCTTTATTAACAGAAAAGAAAATTAGTAAATCATTATTATATAAGATTGCTTGGTCAGTTAAGAATTTTTCTTAGTTTTACAACTTTTAGAGTTCAATATTAGTTCATGAAAACAGAGGACTGAGATGCTGGGGTTTGGAAATCACCACCCAAACCACTCAAACACCAATCTCAGTCAAATAGGGATGATATATTGAATACCACATCCCAAGACTGATCAATTACCATCATGTTTCAGGCTTGGGAGCTGATCCACAAACCTGAGTTAAGGTTTTACAGTGCTTTTTAAGCTTGAGATCTACAAACATCTGTCACAAGATATTCCCAGGAGGAACATGTCTTTGTTCTACACTTATCCTGTTCCCATTGGTTGAGGTATTCAACTGTGACAGAGGACTTGCTGTGTCCAACATTCATGTCAACTTGTCAACTGGGATGTTAGTTATTCCTTTCCATGTCTTTTTTATGCCAAATAGGATATCAGTACCAAGGGAGGTCTTGGGAACTTAAACTTTACTTGACCACTACTCTAAATGGAAGTTTTATGCCAAGTAGTTTCTTATATTGATACAGGTATCTTTTATGTTCAAGTCTATTCCCAAGGGAAACTTATTAAAACAAACACAATAAAAGCTTATTCAGAGAGCAGGAAGTACTGTTGGGTGGTTGGTTCAGGTCCAAGGTTATTGTCTAAAAGTATAGAAAACAGTTTTACTGACTTCTATCATGATTGGTTTCCAAAGGCACAAAGCATAATAGAATATGTACTCAAATTGGACATGAGAAAGTTTCTTAGTTACAGCAGAAACATAAGAGAAAGGTTCCTTAAAATGGAAGACTAGCCAGGTAGTAATTATCTAGGCCTTAACATTTTCTCTGTACCTAGACATTTCTATGTACCTTAACATTTTACCTAGACAGTAACATTCTATCTAGGTCTTAATATTTTGCCTAGACCTTAACAAACATTTGATATTTGTTCAGTAAGATGTCCTAAACAAAGTTTATTTTCAGTAAAGTTATCTATACATTTCATTAATTTAGTTTCTTTTCTCAGGTTCATTGGAAATAGAGGTTTTGCCCCTACTATGCTTTTGTGTTTTATGTTCTATTTATGAAGTCATTTTGAAAGACTTACAATAGGCAGAGAAACAAATTTCCAAATTTTATTCCACCTACAACTATTTGTACTTCATCATACTCCTTAGTCTTGCATATCCAAGTGCTATATAGTGCCTGTATCTTCCACCCTTTCACATTGGATTAAGATTTCTGATAGCAGAAATATCATGACACCTTGCCTACATTAGCTACCATTAATTGTACATTAAATGCATAAACAGTATAATTAAGTGATACCATAACTTGCCTTTTATATAATTGTCTGAGGCCACCAGTACTGAGTTTTCTTAAGGGGTAACGTAAATTTAGATGGGGAGTAGAATTATTTGTAATAGATAATTGATCAATAGTAAAATATCTGAGCTATCACACATTTCTCTGTTTTACAGTATGCTGTAACAGTGGCAAAGAAGAGATAAATTACTCATTATTGAGAAGGCTTGATTGCCTTTTAAGGACAGAATTACTCTACAGGTGCATGTTTCATAAATAAAGTTCTTAAATTTTAGTACTCTCTATCAGCCATTTTTGATCCTTTCATTTAAGAGTTTTGTTTAGAATTTTTCCCTGCCAAGATGATATTCAAATGGTCCATAAAGAGATATATCTTTAGGAGTGCCAATAAATAGATCCAAGTCATAAACATGAGACTGGTGAATAGCCACAGCTTTGAAAATTGCCTGAAAAATGGCACATGTGAAGAATGGCCCATATGAGGCCAGAGGAGAGAATTCAAAGTCACTTAGAACATTGGTTCCTGGAGAGTAGGAGAATAACAAAGACTGACATTTTTGTAGATGCTGGAAATATAGAAACTAAAAGAGTTAAATTATTTTTATAAGACTTTTTTTTACTGTACTCAGTCAGATATTTGATAAATGCTTACTTTCTTATTATATTGTGTTTATGAGAACTGGGTGAATGATCATGGATGGAAACAAGACCTATTATCACAAAGTTAGTAGATTTATAGTAAAAGGTTTATAATGCAATTGGAGACATATCTAAGTATTCTAATAGCTTAATGTTTTCATTTGTATTTCATTTAACCCTATATATCTGATATGCTGTATTAAATAGGAATGGTTGTAACTCTTAAATATTTTAGGTTATGAATAAAAATGAATGATCTTTGCAATAAACACCTAATTCTGAGATCTCTTAAGGATTTATTTATTATTATTTGTATATTTACCTAGCACCTACTGAATGTTAAAGAATAAATAAGGTTCTGTGCACCTAGATACCATGGGAGAGAGAACTGGACTCTCAGAAGGGCAGACAATTTTGAAAACTCTGGGGAGACCACCACCACTTCTGCTCACATTCCTGGACCAAGAGGAACCCGCCTAATGCCCTCTGGACAAAGGAACCTAGGCTTCATACCAATACTATCCAAACTGTTCCACAAAATAGAAACAGAAGGGACACTAACCAATTCCTTCTATGAAGCCACAATTAAACTTATACCTGAACCACAAAAAATTCCCAACAAAGAAAGAGAACTTCAGACAAAGTTCTCTTATGAATATCAACAAAAATACTCAATAAAATTCTCATAAATCAAGTCCAAAAACACTTCAAAATAATTATCCATCATGACCAAGTAGGCTTTATCCCAGGAATGCAGAGATGGTTCAATATATGGAAATCAATCAAAGTAATTGTCTATATAAACAAACTCAAAGAAAAAAAACACATGATCTTCTCATTAGATGCTGAGAAAGCTTTTGACAAATTTCAAAACCCCTTCTTGTTAAAATCTTGGAGTGATTGGTGATTCAAGGCCCATATGTAAACATAGTAAAAAGCAATATATATTAAACCGGTAGCTGACATTAAAATAAATGGAGAGAAACTTGAAGAAATCCCATTAAAATCAGGCTGCCCATTTTCTCTCTATTTATTCAATATAGTACTCAAAGTCCAAGACATAAAAATCAGAAAATAAACGGATGCCAAAAAGATTCAAGTGTGTGACTCTAACCAAGCAAGTGAAAGATCTGTATGACAAGATTTCAAGTCTCTGAAGAAAGAAATGGAAGAAGGTCTCAGAAGATGGAAAGACCTCCCATGTTTATGGATTGGCAGGATTAATATAGCAAAAAAATGGCCATTTTGCCAAAAGCAATCTACAGATTCAATGCAATCTCCATCAAAATTCCAACTTAATTCTTCATAGAGTTAGAAAGAGCAATTTGGAAATTCATTTAGAATAGCAAAAACCCAGGATAGCAAAACTATCCTAAATAATAATTTTAAAAAAGCCTGGGGAAATCACCATATAGTGATAAAAACTGTATGATATTGGTACAGAAGCAGGCAGGTAGATCAATGGAATAGAATTGAAAACCCATAAATGGACCCACACACCTATGATCACCTGATATATTTGTCAAAGTGGTTAAAACCATTCAGTGGAGAAAAAAGGCATTTTCAACAAATGGTGCTGGTTCAACTGGAGCTAAGCATGTAGAACAATGCAAATTGATCCACTACTATTACCCTGTACAAAGCTCAAATCCATGTGGATCATGGACCTCCACATAAAACCAAGTATACTCAAAGAAATAGAATAAAAATTGGGGAAGAGCATCAAAACATGGGCAGTGGGAAAAACTTCCTGAACAAAACACCAATGACTTATGTTCTGAGATCAAGAATCAATAAATGGAACCTCATAAATTGCAAAGCTTCTGTAAGGCAAAGGTCAGTGTCATTAGGTCAAAATGACAACCAACAGATTGGGGAAAGATCTTTACCAATCCTACATTTGATAGAGGGCAAATATCCCATATATACTAAGAACTGAAAAAGTTAGAAATCAGAGTATCAAATAACGCTGTTAAAAATGGAGTATAGCGAGACCCCGTGAGAGAGAGACCCAACCGCCTGGTCAGGTGGGCACTCCTGAGGCTGCAGAGCAGAAGAGACCACCAACACTGCTCACCCCTGCCCACATCCCTGGCCCAAGAGGAAACTGTATAAGGCCTCTGGGCTCCCGTGGGGGAGGGCCCAGGAGGGGCAGGACCCCTGCCTGAGACACCGCGGAACCAGAAGGAAACAGACCGGATAAACAGTTCTCTGCACCCAAATCCCGTGGGAGGGAGAGCTAAACCTTCAGAGAGGCAGACAAGCCTGGGAAACCAGAAAAGACTGCTCTCTGCACACACATCTCGGACGCCAGAGGAAAAAGCCAAAGACCATCTGGAACCCTGGTGCACTGAAGCTCCCAGAAGGGGCGGCACAGGTCTTCCTGGTTGCTGCCGCTGCAGAGAGGCCGTGGGCAGCACCCCACGAGCGAACTTGAGCCTCGGGACCACAGGTAAGACCAACTTTTCTGCTGCAAGAAAGCTGCCTGGTGAACTCAAGACACAGGCCCACAGGAACAGCTGAAGACCTGTAGAGAGGAAAAACTACACGCCCGAAAGCAGAACACTCTGTCCCCATAACTGACTGAAAGAGAGGAAAACAGATCTACAGCACTCCTGACACACAGGCTTATAGGACACTCTAGCCACTGTCAGAAATAGCAGAACAAAGTAACACTAGACATAATCTGATGGCGAGAGGCAAGCGCAGGAACCCAAGCAACAGAAACCAAGACTACATGGCACCATCGGAGCCCAATTCTCCCATCAAAACAAACATGGAATATCCAAACACACCAGAAAAGCAAGATCTAGTTTCAAAATCATTTTTGATCATGATGCTGGAGGACTTCAAGAAAGACGTGAAGAACTCCCTTAGAGAACAAGTAGAAGCCTACAGAGAGGAATCACAAAAATGCCTGAAAGAATTCCAGGAAAACATAAATAAAGAAGTAGAAGCCCATAGAGAGGAGACACAAAAATCCCTGAAAGAATTCCAGGAAAACATAAATAAACAAGTAGAAGCCCATAGAGAGGAGACACAAAAATCCCTGAAAGAATTCCAGGAAAACACAATCAAACAGTTGAAGGAATTAAAAATGGAAATAGAAGCAATCAAGACAGAACACATAGAAACAACCCTGGATATAGAAAAACAAAAGAAGAGACAAGGAGCTGTAGATACAAGCTTCACCAACAGAATACAAGAGATGGAAGAGAGAATCTCAGGAGCAGAAGATTCCATAGAAATCATTGACTCAACTGTCAAAGATAATGTAAAGTGGAAAAAGCTACTGGTCCAAAACATACAGGAAATCCAGGACTCAATGAGAAGATCAAACCTAAGGATAATAGGTATAGAAGAGAGTGAAGACTCCCAGCTCAAAGGACCAGTAAATATCTTCAACAAAATCATAGAAGAAAACTTCCCTAACCTAAAAAAAGAGATACCCATAGACATACAAGAAGCCTACAGAACTCCAAATAGATTGGACCAGAAAAGAAACACCACCCGTCACATAATTGTCAAAACACCAAACGCACAAAATAAAGAAAGAATATTAAAAGCAGTAAGGGAAAAAGGTCAAGTAACATATAAAGGCAGACCTATCAGAATCACACCAGACTTCTCGCCAGAAACTATGAAGGCCAGAAGATCCTGGATTGATGTCATACAGACCCTAAGAGAACACAAATGCCAGCCCAGGTTACTGTATCCAGCAAAACTCTCAATTAACATTGATGGAGAAACCAAGATATTTCATGACAAAACCAAATTTACACAATATCTTTCTACAAATCCAGCACTACAAAGGATAATAAATGGTAAAGCCCAACATAAGGAGGCAAGCTATACCCTAGAAGAAGCAAGAAACTAATCGTCTTGGCAACAAAACAAAGAGAATGAAAGCACACAGACATAACCTCACATCCAAATATGAATATAACGGGAAGCAATAATCACTATTCCTTAATATCTCTCAATATCAATGGCCTCAACTCCCCAATAAAAAGACATAGATTAACAAACTGGATACGCAACGAGGACCCTGCATTCTGCTGCCTACAGGAAACACACCTCAGAGACAAAGACAGACACTACCTCAGAGTGAAAGCCTGGAAAACAATTTTCCAAGCAAATGGTCAGAAGAAGCAAGCTGGAGTAGCCATTCTAATACCAAATAAAATCAATTTCCAACTAAAAGTCATCAAAAAAGATAAGGAAGGACACTTCATATTCATCAAAGGAAAAATCCACCAAGATGAACTCTCAATCCTAAATATCTATGCCCCAAATACAAGGGCACCTACATACGTAAAAGAAACCTTACTAAAGCTCAAAACACACATTGCACCTCACACAATAATAGTGGGAGATTTCAACACCCCACTCACATCAATGGACAGATCATGGAAACAGAAATTAAACAGTGATGTAGACAGACTAAGAGAAGTCATGAGCCAAATGGACTTAACAGATATTTATAGCACATTCTATCCTAAAGCAAAAGGATATACCTTCTTCTCAGCTCCTCATGGTACTTTCTCCAAAATTGACCATATAATTGGTCAAAAAACGGGCCTCAACAGGTACAGAAAGAGAGAAATAATCCCATGCCTGCTATCGGACCACCACGGCCTAAAACTGGTCTTCAATAACAATAAGGGAAGAATGCCCACATATACGTGGAAATTGAACAATGCTCTACTCAATGATAACCTGGTCAAGGAAGAAATAAAGAAAGAAATTAAAAACTTTTTAGAATTTAATGAAAATGAAGGTACAACATACCCAAACTTATGGGACACAATGAAAGCTGTGCTAAGAGGAAAACTCATAGCGCTGAGTGCCTGCAGAAAGAAACAGGAAAGAGCATATGTCAGCAGCTTGACAGCACACCTAAAAGCTCTAGAACAAAAAGAAGCAAATTCACCCAGGAGGAGTAGAAGTCAGAAAATAATCAAACTCAGAGCGGAAATCAACCAAGTAGAAACAAAAAGGACCATAGAAAGAATCAACAGAACCAAAAGTTGGTTCTTTGAGAAAATCACCAAGATAGATAAACCCTTAGCCAGACTAACGAGAGGACACAGAGAGTGCATCCAAATTAACAAAATCAGAAATGAAAAGGGAGACATAACTACAGATTCAGAGGAAATTCAAAAAATCATCAGATCTTACTATAAAAGCCTATATTCAACAAAACGTGCAAATCTGCAGGAAATGGACAATTTCCTAGACAGATACCAGGTATCAAAGTTAAATCAGGAACAGATAAACCAGTTAAACAACCCCATAACTCCTAAGGAAATAGAAGCAGTCATTAAAGGTCTCCCAACCAAAAAGAGCCCAGGTCCAAACGGGTTTAGTGCAGAATTCTATCAAACCTTCTTGGAAGACCTCATACCAATATTATCCAAACTATTCCACAAAATTGAAACAGATGGAGCCCTACCGAATTCCTTCTACGAAGCCACAATTACTCTTATACCTAAACCACACAAAGACACAACAAAGAAAGAGAACTTCAGACCAATTTCCCTTATGAATATTGACGCAAAAATACTCAATAAAATTCTGGCAAACCGAATTCAAGAGCACATCAAAACAATCATCCACCATGATCAAGTAGGCTTCATCCCAGGCATGCAGGGATGGTTTAATATACGGAAAACCATCAACGTGATCCATTATATAAACAAACTGAAAGAACAGAACCACATGATCATTTCATTAGATGCTGAGAAAGCATTTGACAAAATTCAACACCCCTTCATGATAAAAGTCCTGGAAAGAATAGGAATTCAAGGCCCATACCTAAACATAGTAAAAGCCATATACAGCAAACCAGTTGCTAACATTAAACTAAATGGAGAGAAACTTGAAGCAATCCCACTAAATCAGGGACTAGACAAGGCTGCCCACTCTCTCCCTACTTATTCAATATAGTTCTTGAAGTTCTAGCCAGAGCAATCAGACAACAAAAGGAGATCAAAGGGATACAGATCGGAAAAGAAGAGGTCAAAATATCACTATTTGCAGATGACATGATAGTATATTTAAGTGATCCCAAAAGTTCCACCAGAGAACTACTAAAGCTGATAAACAACTTCAGCAAAGTGGCTGGGTATAAAATTAACTCAAATAAATCAGTTGCCTTCCTCTATACAAAAGAGAAACAAGCCGAGAAAGAAACTAGGGAAAGGACACCCTTCATAATAGACCCAAATAATATAAAGTACCTCGGTGTGACTTTAACCAAGCAAGTAAAAGATCTGTACAATAAGAACTTCAAGACACTGAGGAAAGAAATTGAAGAAGACCTCAGAAGATGGAAAGATCTCCCATGCTCATGGATTGGCAGGATTAATATAGTAAAAATGGCCATTTTACCAAAAGCAATCTACAGATTCAATGCAATCCCCATCAAAATACCAATCCAATTCTTCAAAGAGTTAGACAGAACAATTTGCAAATTCATCTGGAATAACAAAAAACCCAGGATAGCTAAAGCTATCCTCAACAATAAAAGGACTTCAGGGGGAATCACTATCCCTGAACTCAAGCAGTATTACAGAGCAATAGTGATAAAAACTGCATGGTATTGGTACAGAGACAGACAGATAGACCAATGGAATAGAATTGAAGACCCAGAAATGAACCCACACACCTGTGGTCACTTGATTTTTGACAAAGGAGCCAAAACCATCCAATGGAAAAAAGATAGCATTTTCAGCAAATGGTGCTGGTTCAACTGGAGGGCAACATGTAGAAGAATGCAGATCGATCCATGCTTATCACCCTGTACAAAGCTTAAGTCCAAGTGGATCAAGGACCTCCACATCAAACCAGACACACTCAAACTAATAGAAGAAAAACTAGGGAAGCATCTGGAACACATGGGCACTGGAAAAAATTTCCTGAACAAAACACCAATGGCTTATGCTCTAAGATCAAGAATCGACAAATGGGATCTCATAAAACTGCAAAGCTTCTGTAAGGCAAAGGACACTGTGGTTAGGACAAAACGGCAACCAACAGATTGGGAAAAGATCTTTACCAATCCTACAACAGATAGAGGCCTTATATCCAAAATATACAAAGAACTCAAGAAGTTAGACCGCAGGGAAACAAATAACCCTATTAAAAAATGGGGTTCAGAGCTAAACAAAGAATTCACAGCTGAGGAATGCCGAATGGCTGAGAAACACCTAAAGAAATGTTCAACATCTTTAGTCATAAGGGAAATACAAATCAAAACAACCCTGAGATTTCACCTCACACCAGTGCGACTGGCTAAGATCAAAAACTCAGGTGACAGCAGATGCTGGCGAGGATGTGGAGAAAGAGGAACACTCCTCCATTGTTGGTGGGATTGCAGACTGGTAAAACCATTCTGGAAATCAGTCTGGAGGTTCCTCAGAAAATTGGACATTGAACTGCCTGAGGATCCAGCTATACCTCTCTTGGGCATATACCCAAAAGATGCCTCAACATATAAAAGAGACACGTGCTCCACTATGTTCATCGCAGCCTTATTTATAATAGCCAGAAAATGGAAAGAACCCAGATGCCCTTCAACAGAGGAATGGATACAGAAAATGTGGTACATCTACACAATGGAATATTACTCAGCTATCAAAAACAACGAGTTTATGAAATTCGTAGGCAAATGGTTGGAACTGGAAAATATCATCCTGAGTGAGCTAACCCAATCACAGAAAGACATACATGGTATGCACTCATTGATAAGTGGCTATTAGCCCAAATGCTTGAATTACCCTAGATCCCTAGAACAAACGAAACTCAAGACGGATGATCAACATGTGAATGCTTCACTCCTTCTTTAAATGAGGAAAAAGAATACCCTTGGCAGGGAAGGGAGAGGCAAAGATTAAAACAGAGACTGAAGGAACACTCATTCAGAGCCTGCCCCACATGTGGCCCATACATATACAGCCACCCAATTAGACAAGATGGATGAAGCAAAGAAGTGCAGACCGACAGGAGCCGGATGTAGATCGCTCCTGAGAGACACAGCCAGAATACAGCAAATACAGAGGCGAATGCCAGCAGCAAACCACTGAACTGAGAACAGGTCCCCTATTGAAGGAATCAGAGAAAGAACTGGAAGAGCTTGAAGGGGCTCGAGACCCCAAAAGTACAACAATGCCAAGCAACCAGAGCTTCCAGGGACTAAGCCACTACCTAAAGACTATACATGGACTGACCCTGGACTCTGACCCCATAGGTAGCAATGAATATCCTAGTAAGAGCACCAGTGGGAGGGGAAGCCCTGGGTCCTGCTAAGACTGAACCCCCAGTGAACTAGTCTATGGGGGGAGGGGGCAATGGGGGGAGGGTTGGGAGGGGAACACCCATAAGGAAGGGGAGGGGGGAGGGGGATGTTTGCCCGGAAACCGGGAAAGGGAATAACACTCGAAATGTATATAAGAAATACTCAAGTTAATAAAAAAAAAAAAGAAATACTCAAGTTTTTAAAAAAAATGGAGTATAGCGCTAAACAAAGAATTCTCAGCTGAGGAATATCAATTGTCTGAGAAGGACCTAAAGAAATGTTCAACACCCTCAATCATCAGGGAAATACTAGTCAAAATAACCCTGAGATTCCACCTCACACCAGTCAGAATGGCTACGATAGAATAGTCAGGTGACAATAGATATTGGCAAGGTTGTGGAGAAAGTGGAACACTCCTCCGTTGTTGGTGGGATTGCAAGCTAGTACAATTATGCTGGAAATCAATCTTGAGGTTCCTCAGTAAACTTGACATAGTACTACATGAGAGCCCAGCTACACTACTGGGCATATACCCAAAAGTTGCTCCAACATATAACAAGGACACGTGCTCCACTATGTTCATAGCAGCCTTATTTACAATAGCCAGAAGCTGGA
This sequence comes from Rattus norvegicus, assembly GCF_021556685.1. Lineage (NCBI taxonomy): Eukaryota > Metazoa > Chordata > Mammalia > Rodentia > Muridae > Rattus > Rattus norvegicus. The sequence continues at coordinate 37,899,428 of NC_141536.1, forward strand.
AAGAACCCTGGTGAACAGAGGAATGGATACAGAAAATATGGTGTTTCTACACAGTGGTGTTTCTACACAGTGAAATACTACTCTGCTATTAAAAACAATGACTTCATGAAAGTCGTAGGCAAATGGATGGAACTAGAATATATCATACTGAGTGAGCCCATATACCTACAGCCAGCAAAACCAGACAATATTGCTGATAGCAAGAAGTCCTGCTTTCAGGAGCCTGATAGAGCTGTCTTCTGAGAGGCACTGCCAGAGCATGACAAATACAGGGGTGAATGTTAGTAGCCAATCATTGAACTGAGAACTGGGTCCCCATTGGAAGAGTTAGAGAAAGGATTGAAGGAGCTGAAGGGGCTTGTAAACCCATAAGAACAATCATACCATACCAACCAGAGCTCCCAGGGCCTAAACCATCATCCAAAGAGTACACATGGACAGACCCTTGTCTTCAGCTGCATATGTAGCAAAGGATGGCCTTATTGGGCACCAATGGGTGGAGAAGCCCTTAGTACTGCCAAGGCTGGATGCCTCCCCTAATGTATGGGAATGTCAGGGTGGGGAGGGGGAAGGTATGGGTGGTTGGGTGGGGGAACACCCTTATTGAAGATTGGGGGAGGAGGAATGGGATAAGGGGTTTGTGTACAGAAAGTGGGAAAGAGGATAACATTTGAAGTGTAAATAAAAAAGAAACAAAAAAAGAACAAGTCAGGACTTTCTAGAGGAATAGAAGCAATGAATAGACACACACACTATATATATATACACACACATATATATATATATGATCACTTTACTCACATATATTGACAGACACATAAGAATTTAGTAGACTTCTTTATACAATACAGTTGAAATAGTAACAGCAGTGGTTTGTACCCAAGAGTCTGAGAAGTAAGGAATTGCTCATTTCGTGAAGCTGAATACCTCAGATGTCCCTGTCTGCTACAAAAAGTAACTAAAATACCACAGGCTTCAGTCCACAGTGGAATTATGAAAATGCTAAAAAGACCATGTAAGCAAAAGTTCCTTGTTCTTTATCTTTATCTGGGCTGCTAGGAGAAAGTATCTCCCATATTTATTATGGGTTATCCCACATTGATTAAGGTAGTGAAAACAATTCCTCATTTGAGATCTTTGCTCAGAGGAGTCTAAACTGTAGCAATTTGACATTTAGAACCAATGATCACAATTCACCCCTTGACAACCTGACACATGAGCACATCACGTAAATGTTATAATGTCCTAGACTGAGACATGAAAGATAGCTTAGGTGTTAATATCAATTGCTGCTTTTTCAAAGACCTAGATTCAGTTTCCTGAACCAATTAAGTGGCTCACAACTATCTGTAGTGCAGTTCCAGCAGATTCATAATAATCTTCTGGCCTATGTGGGTATCAGACACAAGGATGGTAGACAAATACACGTGTAAGCAAATGTCCATACATACAAAATAAAAAGTGCTATTAACCTTTAATCTTTGTTTCACGAATCTAGTGTTTATGTTGTAATATAACATACAGCCAACTTTAAATTGTCCTCCATATTCTTAAAAATTCCAATTCTTTAAAAGTCTTAAATCAGTAGACTGTAAGACACTATAAATATCAAAACCAGATTACATATTTCCAATGTATTATGAAACAAAGCATTTTTATTTCCAAAGAGACTATCAAGGCAAATAATTAATTAGCATAAAACAAAATCAAGCACATCAGAGAACCCACCAAAAATTTCAATTCTAATAACCACCATATGGAGCTTGCAATGTAATAGTATATCCTTCGAAGAACATGGGTAGTAAATTACCTTGAGGAATGATTAGCCCTTTAACCTAAATATAATAATATGGATTTACAACACATAAGAGTCGATGTTACCTCAATCAGTGTTATGAATAAGCAAATAGAGGAATTAAAATACACATACCTATGTAGTGTGTGCACAAGCATGTTCCTAACAAATGGAACAAAAATATTCATTCCAGTTAGAAACCCAACTCCTGTAACAGATGACATGACTGTAGCTTGTATATAATACCTATTTTCCTCTATTACCCATTCTGTATTTTCTCCACTGTTACCATGCACATTAGCTGGTCTTGGTACCTTAGCTGACAGGGTGATTCATCCATGTCTTCACTCATGAAGGGTCTAGGCCTTTTATCTTCTGCCTGGGTTAGGTTGTGGTTATTTCCCTATGACCATAGTCCTAGTCTATAGTTACACTAAGAGGTGCCCTAAAGCATCTCCTTCATTCTTGATAGAATCTTCCTTTTCTCCACTCTGGAGATGCAGTCCAATTTCTCTCTAGTAATCTCAATACAGCATTCCTTTTAAACACTGTTTCCCCTTTTTAACATGTTGAGTAGATAGTATCAGAATCCAAGACCAGCAGAAATTCTTAGCTTCCAATTCAATGGAATATGTGTTGTACCTGCTGTCGGCTGTACTCTGTCCTCTGTAATCAAAACTTCTAGGTAAGTACAATGCAAAATCATAGGAACAGAAAGAAAACATTTCATTCGGGTTCATTAAGGGCACAAGTAAGAGTAGTAGTTCACTTATGAATCACTTAATGCTTGGACCTGTGAACCCTGACTACAGATGATTCAATATATAGTTCAGGAGAACCCTGCTACAGCCCTTCAGGTAATTGCTACTTAATTGTTACTTTAGCTATGCCTTTGTACTCCACATTTCTATCAAGTAGCTGCTTCAAGACTATGAGGAACACAATATGATCAATAAATTCTATGAGGGTGAGCCTACTGCCATATTTCCTTACCTGTGAAATGAGCTCCCTGGTCAGAAGCAGTGGAAAGGCATGATGATGCATAAAGGATCCTATAAGTCATGGATGGTAATTTTAGAAGACACATTATGTGTAGAAAAGGCAAGTACATAAAAAGTGTAAGTTTCTATTCCAGCAATGACAAACTGTCTTTTCCAAAACGAAAGTGGTCTAATTTAGTCAACCTGCCTCCAGATCACTGACTGGTCATTACAGAAAATGATGTCACCTAAAGGGGTTCAGATTTGACTGACACACAGCAGCAGTTGTAGCTAATTCAGTTTTTATAAGTGGAAGTCCATGTTGATGAACCAGCACATAACCTCCTCCTCTGCCGCCACAACCACTTTGTTCATTGTCCCATTGGCAAATGGCAGGGATGAGAGAGAGTGGCTGCCTATAAAAGATTAATATCTACCTGATTATTAAACTCTTCTTCTTCTGAAGTCATTGTTTTCTGGATATTTATAGAACTTTCTTCATGTCTTTGGCCCATTTGAAGAGATCTGTCCGCATCCTGGCAATTTGTAGGTATTCAGTGCCTGTTGAATTATAAGCAGAAGCAAAAGGAAATAGTGTTAGCCATGGGGACCCAGTTCCTACAGCCACTAAGCCTCAGGCAGATGATACCATAAACAATAAAACAGAATTAATTTTTTCCTACCTGTCACCTACTTTTGGGAAAAATTTGAAGCACATTTCAACATAATGGAAATCACCTTTGTCAGGTGATTGTGTTAGATAAGAGCAGTAGGGAGCAGGAACATGAAAGACTAGGTAGGAACTCTTGCGTTGGTAGATGACAGTCATCGAAATCAAGCCTAAACAGTGAAGGTAAATCTGAACAGTGTAAACAATAGAAAACAAAACCCAAACTTCAAAGGGGCTGACTAGGTGTCATCAGCAGTGAGCAAGGAACTGAGGAAGGCAGTGTCAGGAGGGGAGTTACTCAGCTGCCCAAGTGTCCCAGCGATGGAGAAGGGAAGTAAATGAGAAAGGGTTGGGTGAATTTTAGCTGCTCTAGTAAAATCACATTGGAACAACTGACTTGGCCGTAGCAAACATGGGGCATACTGAGATTATATCAGATCTATGTAATTTGGTCCAGGATAAGAAGATATTCTGGGAAAATACACAGTAAACAATGATCTTCAGTTAAGAGGTCCTAAGTAAAGAATATAGCTTGCTCTTTGCAGACACAACAGGGTTGCCAGAATTAATTTGAACGTTAGATGAAATGTGAGCATCACGGGAAAGCCTTCGATGAGGAGAAGAGGGAAATAAATTAAGAACTAAATTTCAGGGAATTGAAAAAAATTTTGAGATGTAGCAGGCTAGCTCAAAGTTCGAATGGACTTTTCCACAAGTCTGAAACAGACACCGAAATTCCTACCATTTCCTAGTGGGGAGGGTAACATAGGGAGCATGTACAGCTTGCTGACATAGTACTGGGAAGTGAAAAAATGAAGCAGGAGGCAAGGTCTCAGAGCGCTGAGCCTTGGTTATATCACACATATCCTCCACAGATGGCGATCTGCACCTAGAATGAGGGTTGGAATATATTTGAGAACACAGTATCTCTTTGAACCAAATTTTTAAAGGTTTATGATAAGTTCATTTAAAATCTCTAATTAGTCTCTTATAGCACAAAACCAATTAGGCATATGTTTGCGACCAAGTTGGCAGATTTCAATATTAAATATTAAGTCCGTGTTCTTATTATCCGTTCCTTGTGTGTCCTTTAGAGACCTAGCTAGATCATCTGGCTGACTTTGGGTATTGATTCCATTTTGCTGCCAACATCCTGCAACTGATGTAGAAAATCCAGGATGATCTATAAATATGCCTGTCTGTCTTCTGTAATATCAGCTGGAAGTAAATTTTTAAAGACGGTGTTTGCATTCAGCTATATTTTGAGACCATTTGCTTCATAGGAACACAGACAACAGGTCCAATAAAAAAATACTACTTTGTTCAAGACTCCTCGCCATATTTTGATATAGCCTTTCCAGCTTTATGTTCCCCATTACTCGCCATAAACATTTCTTTCATCAATTTGGTATTGTATATATTTTTTCTTTAAAATCCTTGCTTCTGTGCTTTCCTTTACATATATTAATTTGACCTGCTAATGTCAAGGTCACATCTCACCACTACAAATGGTCAGAAGCATCAGGTCCTATGCCTTTAGTCCTAGCTGGAAGTAAACCAAGTTAAAATTTTTACTATTGATTCATTTATGTTATTACAGTCATCTTTGTGAAGACACGGATCTAACTTCAGAAGATTATAGAGAGTATTATCCTCCTCAACTGGTTTAAAATTTTAGGCTTAAGATTCATTTATCTTCCTGATAAGCGTACTTCTTGTCATTTTGTATTTAGAGAACAATATTATCTTATTTAATTGGCATCTTTCAAATCTGTAAAAAGCTATCTTACTATTAAATACAAAATTTAATTGTGGATGTTTATTTTAGGACTCAAAAATTCTAGTATAAAATAACATTAAGCAAATTATTAAATGCCTATTTTAAAATGGAAAAAATGTTAAAATATAAGAGTGTAAGCTTAGCTCTAGAAGACATTGATTTTTTATGCCAGAAATCTATATTTTTGTAAAATCTCTTCACTGCTCAATATTTACTTAAATAGAATTAAATACCAGACAAGGTAAAACTAAAACATCTGTTATCTCCTTATTAGCCAATATTTGTACCTTGCAATATGTAAGATACCTTAATGTAATATTTAAAATTCAACTTACAAGTATCAACATCAAATTCAAATGAATTAAAATAGATTAATTTTTACAGTCAACAGTATAATAGAAAGTAAAAGTAGACCTATCCCTGTTGTAAAATTACATTTCATACATATATATATATATATATATATTCAGCAAGGTTTATGAACAGTTCCTATTTTACAGGAATGCACTAGTGATGGGAAATGCAGCCATCTCCTCTAACATGAGTTACAGTATCATTTATAGAAGAATTAATGTGGACATTTGTCAAGCCCTAATAGCACTTGCCAGACTCTATATCTGTAAGAATGAAATGGGTGCTTATGATTCTTAGTTTTTTAATTAAAGTTATCAATTTCAAGTACATACAAGGTAAAAAGGTCAACATAACAAAGAGATAATTGAGTTATGTAGAAATAGAATAAAGATTCTCGTGAAACAATGAAGGCAAGTTTACCAACAACCAACCATGGTGCTATAAGGGATCCTCTATTACTATTTCAATATTTTGAAGATAAAATAAATGTATATGGTTTACCTGATGTGTCCTACGTGATTCGAGATGTTAAGAATACAGTGTAAAATACTCTGACAAGGTTTCTTTCCACTATAGTCATCAAAGCAATCAAATCAAGAATGTCAATTTTGGTTGGCAAAAAATAGCCCGCTGATGAAAATAGAAATCTAGTGTTGTCGGCATTGCCCAGTTGACATTAAAATTGGATGAGTCATTGAAATTCTCTCTTGAGAAGTAGCCAGAGACGTGACTATTGGGAAGCCATGCAGATTACACAAAAGACATGCTCTCTAAGTGCAAAAACCAAGGGTGGAAAGAGCCAGAATGGAGAGAATCCGAGTAGAAGGCACGAACACAAGTCATGTGTGGTCTTCTTGATCAACAGAAGGGATATTTTTTATTATATGATAATATAAGAATTCTCGCTGCAGTCTTAGTTCTGTTATACTGACATAATTACATTTGCACACATACCTTCATACCATATGATAGGTGCTCCTAAGAAGAACTGCTATGCAAAGATGTGTACTTGTAGTAGCTGACATGTCATGTTTCTTAGAACTCCCTCCATGAGTGTGGAAACAATACTAATTAGCAAAAGTGTTGATGGTCTCTTGGCTAAGTTCTTCTTTGGTATTTGCTTTCAACTAATGGAAGCTGAATATGCCAGAATCATGGTCATTTCTAAGGGACGTTCCATGTCTAAACACAGGTTGATGTAGAAGTTTGAAGATGTAGTACTTACTACATATTGTCAGAGTTGTTAAAGGCTCTCCTAGTTCCTAGTCCTTTCATGAGATTCACAGAGCCAATAGTACACCTATAACAACTTATCTTTCTCCTCAATGCTTTATGGGATGTAATGAATTTGAAGGGCTTCTATTCCTACTAAAATTTACCTTTTAAAATGTGTAGAATGCAACAAAATTAATGTTTCCTGGGCCATGTAGAACATATACAATAACATTATTAGCAAAGGAATAATTGAACAATAACTACAATACTAAGCTAGACCATGCAAACTTTTCTTCATCTGAGTAAGAGAAGGCCACTTCAGTTCAGGAGGAATATACTTTTAGTTTGTAGACTTCCTCGCAATGTGCTGACAATAAATCACTATTTAATTTTGACCATGTCAGAAAAAAGAGAGAGAGAAGGGGGGAAGAAAATGTTTACTGAGGTTTAAGCTATTCTAGGAGCTGCACGGAAATACGAGATCAATTTCATTACCTGAAAGTAACTGATTGACATTTTGAATGTCAGTTTGAAATATGACTGTGACAAATCTTATCCAATTAAGGAGTGCCCTCATCAGAAACAGAACAATTTTCCGCCGTTCTGTACTGAGGGGCATCATTGTGCTTATGATAATAAAGTCTATGGCAGCAGCTGACATTTGAGTTCTCCTTTATTGTCTACACTGTGCCCTGCTAATTAGCTCAACTTCACCCTGGGGAGAGCTGTCTACTGAAGGTAGGGGAAGTTATTCTTTCTCGTTGCCAGATTGCTTCTAATTCCTTCCTGAAAAGAAAGTGTCAGTCATGCTTAATTGCATTAAATTATGTGTGATGGTTTAAAACAGAACACCATGTTCTTAACGCTCAACCAAATCATTCAAATTGCCGCTTGTATCTTGAGTCCTAGGTTGAGCTTTAAGTCATGTCTGGAATATTCATCCTAGGGAATTAAATGGTCAAGGTCATCTAAGCAAATTTTATGATGACATGCCATGATCATAGTCAAGAGGAATTAAATACCAAGATGTTCGTGGATCACTCTATGACCAGGCCAGAGTGAGAAGCTTGACAGGCTTCTCAGTAGGACCATACTATATGGATGATCACACTCGGAAATATTAAAAAAAAAAACGAAAAGTCTTTATTAAAATTATTTGGCTTTTTCCTTTCTAATTTGTGTCACCTCGGTCTCCTGTTGTATTTTTCAAGCCAAGATTTTCAAGTATTATGTTAATCACAGATGGAAAAAGTGGAAAACCTTGTATTTTCCCTAAATTTATGGAATCACATTGAATCTATGTTGATGTTGGCGATGGTCTTCCTATAAACTGCCTTTATTAATTGAGGAATGTCCCTTATATCCCAATTTCTTGGGAAATATTATCATGAGTGGGTGTTATATTTTGTCCTAGGCCCTGTCTTCACCTAATGAGATGATAATGTAGTTTTATCTTTCAGGTTTTTTATATGGTGGATTACATTGATTTAAATATGTTGAACTTTCCTGAATCTCTGTTATTAAGTCTACTTGATCATGGTGCATGATATTTTTAACCTGTTCTTAGATTTGGTTTGCAAGTATTTTACTGAGAAGTTTTTCTTTATGTTCATAAGGGATATTGGTTTGTAATTCTCTTTCCTTATTGAATCTTTATGTAGCTTAGGCACTTAGGTTAACCGTGACCTCATAAAATACATTGCACAATGTTCCTCTGTTGCTATTTGTGGAATAATTTGAGGAATATTGCCATTAAGGTTCCACTGAAAGTCTGGTAAAATGCCACACTAAAACCACCTGTCTTTGATTTGGGGGAGGGAGTGGAGAGAATTAATGACTACTTCTATTTCATTACGGAGATTATAGGTCCATTTCATTGCTTATCTGGTCTTGATTTAACTCTTGTATATAGCATGTATCAAGAAAATTATCTATTTCTTTTAGATTTTCCAATTTGGCAGAGTGTGGATTTTTAAAGCATGTTCTTATGATTCTCTGAATTTCTCTCAGGCTCTTCCCCTTCTCTATATTTTTGTCCAAATCCAGTATCTTATTTCATTATTTTATTTTATTATTTTCCTTAAAAGCTTGTTTTTTTTCTCCTAAAAGAGAGAAAGGGAGTATATATGTTTGGGGGGAAAGAAGAAGAAACTGGGAGGAATAGAATGAGGGGAAACCATAAACAGGATGTATTATTTGAGGGAAAAAAATCTATTTTCAGAAATAGGAAAAAAGTCATTATTAACTTATTTACTTGGATAGAATCACTAAAAGTTTGTTTCAAAGACGGGACTTTGAAAAAAGAATTGTTAATGAAAGTAACTAAAATAAGATATCGCAGAGAAATTTCCATACAGGAAGAAATAGCTTTGTAAATGTGCACACATTATTGTTTTAATTTATTCATGTATGTATACATTCAACATTAGTTCAAAGTGTGTTTAATTAATTAATATTTTTAATTATTCAATGTGTTCAATGTTCAGTATAAATATTCTAGAACTAAAAGGGGAAAAATTATAGTGAAGTTATTATAGCCCTCAAGACACTGATCTTTTAAATATTATTAGGAATTTATTGTTAGAATTGAACAAGTTACCAGGATATCATTTTTAAATTTTTATTTCAATTTTTGTTTAATTTTCAAGATTATAGTTTAATTACAACATTTCTTTATTTACTTTTCTCCCTTCAAACCTTCCAATATACCCCTCCACACTCTCTTTCATCTCACGGTCCTTTAGTCACTAATCATTAGTATATGCATATATGCATACACATAGGTTTTCCTAAACATAATGTGTTGAGTTCATGTATACACACACACACACACACACACACACACACACACACACACACACACATATATATATATATATTCGGTACTAGTTTTTTGGTACTGAGAAAACCATTTGGTGAGTCAGCATGTCTGTACTAAGAACCAAATCTAGGTCCTTTTAAAGAGGAACTGATGTTCTAAACTGCCAAGCCATCCCTCCTACTTCAGTTTATTTTTAAGACCTATCAAGTAGAATTTTTGTTGTTCATATACCCTCCATTAGAGTGTACTATTTACGTAGCCTCAAAGCAGAGGAAGCACAGCCCCAGAAACAAAATAATTCTAACCAAGGAAGTGAGAGACTTCTAATATGAAACTCGAAGTCTACTAAGAAAGCAACTGAAGAAAATACTAGAAGATAGAAAGTACTCTCATGATCATGGACTGGGAAGATTAAAAGAGTGAAAATAGTCATCTTACCAAAAGCAATCTTCAGCTTTAAGACAAACTCCATTGAAATTCTATCACAATTTTTTTTCTCAGAAATTGAACAATTATTCCTAAATTTCAAGTGGAAGCACAAAAGACATAGGGTATCCAAAACAGTTCTCAATAACTATGGCAAAAATGCGTGTGGGTTCTCACTATTAAAGACACAGATATGAGCCCACAGTTTTACATTATATCTGATTTTTATCAGAAGCCAATAATACATATTTGAGTAAAGATAGAATCTTTAGCAAATGTTGCTGTATAGGAGTGAAATTATATCCTTATTTCTCAGTGTTTATAAAACTCAACTCCAAATAGAGTAAGGAACTCAATAAAAGGCCCGAGAGCCTAAATCAGAGAGAGGATAGGTCAGGGAGTACCATTGAATTCAATTTTACAGAACATAACTTTCTAAAAAGGAGCCCAGCAGTACAAACATTAATATCTGCAATTCAGCAATAGAACATAATAGAGCTTTACAGATTCTATAGAGCAGAGGAGAAAAATCACTGGAATAAAGAGTTTATAGAATGGTAAAATATTTACTAGAAATACATCTGATGGGGCATTAGTGTCTTGAATATAAAAAAATACTCAACTAAATATCAAGAAAATAAATAAAACTATTTAAAAATGGGACCTAGAACTAACCAGAATGATTTGTTTGTTTGTTTGTTTATATTTACATTTCAGATTTTCTTCTTCTCCCAGACCACCCTTGGACTATTCCATATCCCATGCCTCACACAAAGCCCACTCCTGGTCTCCAAGAAATCTCAGGGGTCCAGGTTAATTGAGACTGGTGATCCTCTTTCAAGGTGGCCCTCCTAATAAGCTTCTCCCTGCTTTTCCCTAATTCAGCCACAGGGGTCATCAGCTTCTGTTTATGGGTTGAGTGCACATATCTGCATCTGACTCTTTCAGCTGCTTCTTGGGTCTTTTGGAGGGAAGACATGCTTGGTCCCTTTTTGTGAGTGCTCCATAGCCTTGGTAATAGTGTCAGGCCCTGGGGCCTCCCCTTGAGCTGGATCCCCCTATGGGCTGTCACTGGACCTTCTTTTCCTCAGGCTGTTCTCTATTTCCATCACTGCAGTTCTTTCAGACTAGAACAATTATGGGCCAGAATTTGACTGTGAGATAGCAACCTTATCACTCACTTGATGCTGCGGCTTTCTGCTGGAGGTGGGTTCAGTAAATTCCCTCTCTCCACAGTAGGGCCTTTCATATAGGGTCCTACCTTTGAGTCATGAGAGTCTCTCACCTCCTGTGTCTCTGGTATATTCTGGAGGGTCCTCGTAACCTCTCCATTCTTTCTACTGACTCTCAGGGCTTCAGTCCTTTTCCCTCAACCAATACTACCAGATCATGTTCCCCACTTCCCCAATTTCCCTCCCAGGTCCCTCCCCCTCCCCCTTGTGGTTGCTTTCTTCTCTCATCCAAATGAGACTGAAGCATTCTCACTTGGCCCCTTCAGCTTGTTGAATTTTTGAGGTCTGTGGACAGTATCTTGGGTATTCTGTACTTTAGTTTTTGGCTAATATCCACTTATTTGTGAGTATATACCATGCACGTCCTTTTGGCTCTGAATTACTTCAGGATGATATTTTCTAGTTCCACCAATTTGTCTGCAAAACTCAGGATATCCTCATTCTTAATAGCTGAGTAGTAGTCCATTGTGTAAATGAACAACATTTTCTGTGTCCATTCTTCTGCCGTGTGACATCTGGGTTGTTTCCAGCTTCTGACAATCACAGATAAGGCCTCTATGAACATAGTGGAACATGTGCACATGTGGCATGGTAGGGCATCTTTTGGGTATACTCCCAAAATCAGTATTAGGTAGATCTATTTTCAATTTTCTGAGGAACCTTGAAATTGATTTCCAGAGTGTTTGTACCAGTTTCCAATACCATAAGCGATGGAGGAATGTTCTTTCTCCACATTCTTGTCAACATGTGTTGTCACCTAAGGATTTGATCTTAGTCATTCGGATTAGTTTAACGTAGACTCTTAAGGGCATATTGATTTACATTTCTCTGATCACTAAGGATTTAGATCTTAGGAGCGTCTCAGCATTTGAGAGTATTTTGGGGAATACTCTAATTCTATACTCCATTTGTTTATTGGGTTGCTTGGCTTTTGGTGGTTAGCTTTTTGGGTATTTTGGATATTAGCCCTCTATCAGATGTGAGGTTAGTGAAGATGTTTTCCCAATTTGTAGATTGCTCACTTGTTTTATTGACTATGTCCCTTGCCTTACAGAAGCTTTCCAGTTTCATGAGATTCCAATAATCAGTTTTTTTATCTCAGTGCATGAGTCACAGGAGTTCTGTTTGGGAAAGTTTTCCCTGTGCCAATGAGTTCAAGGCTCTTTTCCACTTTCTATTCTATTAGATTGAGTGTATCACGTTTTATATTGAGGTCTTTGATCCACTTGGACTTAAGCTTTGGGCAAAGTGACAAATATGGGTCTATTTCCATTTTTCTATCTACAGAAAGCCAGTTAGATAAGCACCACTTATTGCAGATGCTTTCTTTTTTCCATTTTATATTTTTGGCTTCTTTGTGAAAGATTAAGTGAATTGAAGTGTGCGGTTTTATTTCTGAGTTTTCAATTCTATTCCATTGATCAACCTGTCTGTCTATGTACCAATACCATACAGTTTTTAATCACTATTGCTCTGTAGTAGAGCTTGAGGTCAGGAATGGTGATTCCCTCAGCTGTTCTTTAATTGTTAAGAATTCTTTTTGTTATTCTGGGATTTATTTTTTGCCTTTCCAGATGAGTTTGTGAATTGATTTTTCCATGTCTTTGAAGATTGGGATTTTGATGGGTATTGCATTGAATCTGTAGATTGCATTTGGAAGAATGGCCATTTTTACTTTGTTAATTCTGCAAACCCACGAGTATGGGAGATCTCTCCATCTTCTGAAATCTTCTTCAATTTCTTTCTTGAGAAACTTTAAGTTATAGTCACACAGATGGTCCACTTGTTTGGTTACAGTTACCCCAAGATATTTTATATTATTTGTGGCTAATGTGAAGGGAGTTTTCCCCTAATTTCTTTCTCAGTTTGTTTATCATCTGTATAAAGGAAGGCTACTGACTTATTTGAGTTAATTTTGTATCCTGTCACTTTGCTGAAGTTGTTTATTAGCTGGAGATGTTCTCTGGTAGAATTTTTGGGGTTGCTTATGTATGTTATCATATCATCTACAAATAGTGATACCTTTATTTCTTCCTAGCCAATTTGTAACCCCTGGATTTCTTTTTGTTGCCGAGCTACCACCTTGTACTATACTGAAAAGATATGGGGAGAGTAGCATCCTTGTCTTGTCTCTTATTATAGTGGGATTGTTTCAAGTATCTCTCCATTTAATTTGATATTAGCTATTCGTTTGCAGTAATTTTTTTTATTATGTTTATATATGGGCCTTGATTCTTGATATCTCCAATAACATGAAGGGGTGTTGTATTTTGTCAAATGCTTTTTCTGCATCTAAGTAGATGATCATGTGATTTTTTAGTTTGTTTATATAGTTAATTATATTAATAGGTTTTCAGATATTAAACTAACCTTGCATCCTGGGATGAAGCCAACTTGATTGTGGTCAATGTTGGTTCTGTTGTGTTCTTGGATTCGGTTTGCAAGAATTTCATTGAGTATTTTTGCATCAATACTCATAAGTGATATTGGTCTGAAATTCTCTTTTTTGGTTGGATTCTTGTGTGGTTTAGGTATCAGAGTATTTGTGGCTTCAAAGAATGAATTAGGCTGCATTTCTATTTTATGGAATAGTTTGAAGAACATAGGTATCAGGTCTTCTTCAAATGTCTGGTAGAACTTTGAACTAGCTTCTTATTTCTGTCTGTGCCATGAGTTGGCCCTGTGCCATAGCTATCTTTACCCAGATCCTGCAGGAAGAGAGCTGGTCTCTCAGAAGGGCTGACATACCCAAGAGCACAGGTGAGACCACCATTTCTATTCACATTCCTGACCTAGAAGGAACCCTCCCAGGGCCCTCTGAACATAGGAACCAAAAAGCAGTCTGGGACAGAATCCTTCCAGTTTCTGTCTGCACCCTGAACTGACTCTGTGACACAGCTCTCTGTACCCAGATCCCACAGAGAGAGAGTTGGTCTCCCAGTAGCACTTACACACAGGTTTAAAGGAGTGTCAAGCCATTGCCAGAGACAGCAAGACCAGCTAATACCACCAGTGATAACCAGATAGTGAGAGGCAAGAGAAAGAACTTAAGCAATAGAAACCCAGACAACTTGGCATCATGAGAACCCATTTCCCCCACCATAGGAAGCTCTGGTGACCCCAACATATTAGAAAGCAAGATGTAGATTTAAAATAACAACTCATGATGATGTTAGAGAACTTTAAGAAAGAGAGAAATAACTCATTCAAGGAAATACAAGACAACACGGGTAAACAGGTAGATGCCCTTAAAGAGGAATATAAAAATTAACCAAACAGGTGAAGGAATTGAACAAAATTATCCAGAATATAGAAAAGGAAATAGAAACCATAAAGAAATCATAAAAGAAGACAACCCTGGGGATGGAAAACTGTATTGAATAGCAGTAGTGATAAAACTGTATGGTATTGATACAAACACAGGCAGGTTGATCAGTGGAATAGAATTGAAGACCCAGAAATGAACCCACATACCTATGGTCATTTGATCTTTGACAAAAGAGCTAAAACCATCAGTGAAAAAAGATAGCATTTTCAATGAATGGAGCTGGTTCAACTGGAGGTCAGCATGTAGAACAATGCAAAGAGATCCATTCTTTTTTTTTTTTTTAATATTGTCTTGTTTAGTATTACTATTTCTGGGATGAAATACCATTACAAAAAGCAACTTGTGGAAAAAAGAGTTCATTTGGATTATACACTGTCTTAAGGTTTCATTGTTTTACTGCTGTAAATAGACACCATGGCCATGGCAAACTTAAAGGAAAACATGTCACTGGAGCTGTCTTATAGTTCACAGGTTTAGTCCATTACCATCAAGTGGAAAAGCATAGCAGCGTGCAAGCATGGAGGTGGGTTTGTGGGGCTAAGTGTCCTGCAGCATTCAGGCAAAGAATTTAGGGAGGGAGGGATACTTATTCTTTTTTTTTTTTGATGATCATTTTTTTTATTAACTTGAGTATTTCTTATATACATTTTGAGTGTTATTCCCTTTACCGGTATCCGGGCAAACATCCCCCTCCCCCCTCCCCTTCTTTATGGGTGCTCCCCTCCCAACCCTCCCCCCATTGCCGCCCTCCCCCCACCAGTCTAGTTCACTGGGGGTTCAGTCTTTCTTATTGCCCTATACAAAGCTCAAGTCCAAGTGGATTATGGACCTCCACATCTAACCAGATATACTCAAAGTAATAGAAGAAAAAGTGGGGAACATCCTTGAACATACGGTCACTGAGGAAAATTCCTGAAGAGAATACCAATGGCATATGTTCTAAGATCAAGAATTGACAAATGGGACCTAATAAAATTGCAAAGGTTCTGTAGGGCAAAGGACACTTTCATTAGGGCAAAACAGCAACCTACAGATTGGAAAAAGATCTTTAATAATCCTATATCTGATAGATGCCTTATATCCAAAATATAAAAAGACCTCAAGAAGGTAGACTCCAGAGAATAACCCTATTAAAAATGGGGTACAGAGCTAAACAAAGAATTCTCAGCAGAGGAATATCAAATGGCTGAGAATCATTTACAGAAATATTCAACATCCTTAGTCATCAGGAAAATGCAAATCAAACCAACCCTGAGATTCTACTTCACATCAGGCAGAATTACTAAGATAAAGAACTCAGGTGTTGAAAGATGCTGGAGAGGATAAGGAGAAAGAAGAAAACTCCTCCATTGTTGGTGATATTACAAGCTAGTACAACCACTCTGGAAATTGGTTTGGAGGTTCCACAGAAAATTGTGCATAGTACTACCTGAGGACCCAGCTATACCATTCCTGGGCATATACCCAAAAAAATTCTCTGACATATAACAAGGACACATGCTCCACTATGTTCATAGCAGCCTTATTTATAATAGCCAGAAGCTGGAAAGAACCCAGATCCCCTTCAATAGAGGAATGGATACAGAAAATGTGTTACATCTACATAATGAAGTATTACTGACTTATTAAAAACAATGACTTCATGAAATTCATAGGCAAATGGATGGAACTCGGAAAGGTCCTCTTGCGTGAGGTAACCCAAACACAAAAAACACACATGTATGCACTCAAAAGCACAGATTACCCAACATATAATCCACAGACCAAGTGCAGCTCAAGAAAGACAACCAAAGTGTAGCTGTTTCAGTTCTTCTTAGAAGGGGAACAAGAATATTCATAGACGGTAATACTGAGACAAAGTTGGGAGCATAGTGTGAAGGAAAGGCCATCCAGAGCCTGGCCCACCTGGGAATCCAGCCCACATACAGCCACCAAATCCATCAGCACTTGCTAATGCCAGGAAGTACAAGCTAACTGGAGCCTGATATAGCTTTCTCCTGAGAGGCTCTGCCAGTGCATGACAAATACAGAGGCAGATGCTTGAAACCAACCGTTGAACTGAGAACATGGTCCCCAGTGCAGTAGTTAGAGAAAGGATTGAAGGAGCTGAAGGGCTTTTCATCCCCATAGGAACAACAACACGAACGAACCGGTGATCCCAGGGAAGAAACCACCATCCAGAGAGTACACATGGACATACCTATGGCTCCAGCTACATATGTAGCAGATGTTGGCCTTGTTGGACAGCAATGGGAGGAGAAGCCTTTGGTCCTGCCAAGGCTTGATGCGACAGTGTAGGAGAATGTCACAGCATGGACATGGGAAGGAGTGGTTGGGTGAGCGGGGTGGAGGGGGGTTGTGAGTGGGATGGAATAGGGTGGTTATTGACAGGAAACTGGGAAATGGTCTAACATTTGAAATGTAAATTTTTAAATTAAAAAAAAAATTCTGAACTCAGTCCATTTGGCCCTGGGCTTTTTTTTTTTTTTTTAAGGTTGTGAGGTCTTTAATGACTTCTATGTCCTTATGGCATATGGGCCTGTTTAGTTTATTTGCTTTCATTTAATTTTGGTACATGGTATCTGTCTAGATAAACCATCTAGACTTTCCAGTGTTGTTGAGTATATGCTTTTATAGTAGGAGCTGTTGAATTTTTGAATTCCCTCAGTTTCTGTTGTCATGTCTCCCTTTTCATTCCTGATTTTGTGAATTTGGATACTGCCTCTGGGCCCTTTAGGTAGTTTGGACAAGGGTTAATCTATGTTGTTGATTCTCTTCCAGAACTAGATTTTGGTTTTGTTGATTCTTTATACTTTTCTATTTGTTTCTATTTGGTTGATTTCAGCCCTGAGTTTGATTATTTCCTGCCTTCTACATTTCTTCGGTGAGTTTGCTTCTCTTTGTTCTAGAGCCCTCAGGTGTGCTGTTAAGTTGCTAGTGTAAGATTTCTCCAGTTTCTTTACCAGGTACATCTGTGCTGTGAATTTTCTTTTTAGCACTGCTCTCATTGCTTCCCATTAATTTTGATATTACATGTCAACATTTTCATTAAATTCCAGGAAGTCTTTAATTTCTTTCTTTATTTCTTCCCTGATCAAATTATCATTGAGCAGATAGTTGTTCGGTTTCCATGTATATATGGATTTTCTTTTGTTTTTGCTGTTATTGATGACCAGTCTTAATCCATGGTGATCTGATAGGGTGCACTGGATTATTTCAATCTTCTTGTACCTGCTGAGGCCTGTTTTGTGACTGACTGTATGGTCAGTTTTGGAGAAGGCACCATGAGGTGCTGAGAAGTTATGTTCTTTTGTTTTAGGGTGAAATGTTCTGTAGATATCTGTTAAATCCATTTTGTTCATAACCTCTAATAGTTTCACTGTGTCTCTGTTTACTTTCTGTTTCCATGACCTGTCTATTGGTGAGAATAGGGTGCTGAAGTCTCCCACTATTATTGTGTGGGGTTCAATGTGTGCTTTGAGCTTTAGTAAAGTTTCTTTTATCAACGTGGGTGCCATCTATTTGGGGCATAGATGTTCAGAATTGAGACTTTCTTTTGGAAGGTTTTCCCTTTGATGAATATGAAGCATCCTTCCTCATCACACTTGATAACTTTTGGTTGAACATCTATTTTATTGGATATCAGGATGGCAACTCTAGCCATTTGCATGGAAGTCCTTTTTCCACCTTTTTACTCTGACATAATGTCTGTGTTTGTTATTGACGTATGTTTATGAAATGCTGAAAAATGCTTCATCTTGTTTGTGCATCCAGTCTGTTAACTTATGTCTTTTTATAGGTGAGTTGAGTCCATTGATATTAAGAGATATTGAAGACAGATAACTGTTAGTTCCCGTTATATTTGTTTTTGTAGGTGGCTTTATGTGCTTGTGGTTCTCTTGTTTTTGCTTTGTTGTGAGATGTTTAATATCTTTTCTTTTCTTTGCTGTAGGTACCCTCCTTGTGTTTGACTTTTCCTTCTAGGAACCTCTTTATGCCTAGATTGGTAGATACTGTTTAAATTTGTCCTGGAATATTTTGGTGTCTCCATCTACGTTGATTGAGAGTTTTGCCGTGTATAGTAGCCTGGGCTGACATTTGTGTTCTCTTAGAGTCTTCATGACCTCTGACCAGGCTCTTCTGGCTTTCATAATCTCTGTTAAGATGTCTGGTGAAATTCTGATAAGTCTACCTTTGTATGTTACTTGGCTCTTTTCCCAGCAGCTTTTAATATTCTTTCTTTGTTCTGTGAGTTTAGCATTTTGATTATTATGCAATGAAGGGATTTTCTTCTCTGGTCCCCTTTGCTTGGTGTTCTATAGGCTTCTCGTACTTTTATGGCCATCTTTTTCTTGTGATTGGGGAAGTTTTTGTCTATGATTTTGTTAAAAATGTTTTCGGGTCCTTTGACCTGAGAATCTTCACTCTCCTCTATCTCAATTATTCTTAGATTTGGTTTTTTCATTGTGTTCTAAATTTTTTGGATGTTTTGGGTTAGGAGATTTTTATGTTTTGAATTTTTGACAGTTGTGTCAATCTTTTCTAAGGTATCTTTTACACCTGATATTCTCTCTTCTATCTCTTCTGTTCTGTTGGTTATGCTTACATCTGTGATTCCTGACTTCTTTCCTAGGTTTTCCAATTTCAAGTTTGCCTCCATTTGTGTTTTCTTTATTCTTTCTCCTTCCATTTTTAGGTCTTGGTCTGCTTTATGCAATTCCTTTACCTGCTTAATTGTGTTTTCTGTATTTCTTTAAGGGATTTATCTGTTTCCTCTTTAAGGGATTCTACCTGTTTACCTGTGTTTTCCTGTATTTCTTTCACTGAGTTATTTGTATTCTTCTTAAAGGTCTCTATTACCTTCATGAGATGGGATTTTAGGACAGCTTCCTGATTTTCAAGTGCGTTGGTGTATTCAGGGCTTGCTGTGGTGGGAGAACTGGTTCTGATGATGCCCATGTATATTGGCTTCTTTTGCTTATGGTCCTGCACTTGCCTCTTGCTATCTGGTTGTCCCAGGTGTTTGCTGGTCTGGGTGACTCTGTTTGGAGTTCGTCTCTTTTGTCCCTGGATTGGTATAGGTCTCCTGGTAGGCCTGTAGCCCTGGCCGTAGCAGACCTCCTGTGGGGCCTTCCAACTGGAGTGTCTTCAAAGAAGTAGTCCAGCTGCTGTCCTGTGTGAAGCTGTTCTCTGTGAGGGGTTATTTCTGTTTCCCTTTGCAGCTAAACTCCAGGGAGGCTTTCAGTCTTTTGGGCCAGTTGCCCTGCATGCCACAGAGCCCCAAAGAGGTCTTCAGACTGTGCTGTTGGTTACCAAGTTGCCTGGTGTACTAAGGAATTCCTAGGATGCCTGCAAACTGTGGTATCCTGGGTGGAGTGGATCTCCTGGCATGTCTTCAGCTGTGGGGTCAATTTCCTTGTGTGCATCAGATCTCCTAGGATGCCTCACTGTGTGGTATCAAATGCTCTGAGTGCACTGGATCTTCTGGTATGCCTCAGAATATAGCCTCTTCCGGGGAGCAGACAAGCTAAAAGTCTATTTTAGCAGAACGACCAGTGGGAAGGGGTAACCATAACGTTTTTAAAATATGAAGTGCTAATCCCTAAGAAGTATATTTTAAAAATATTCTGGTAAATATAAAATGATGTGATTCATTAAAGCTTTAGCAATGATCTTTAATATTATCTTTTGTGTTCTTACACCTTCACCTTGTGTAGAGTCCTCCCACTTTGCTTTCCTAGTTACAGCTCTGTATTCTATTTTATACTCTTTATCAGCACTAGTAATTTTATTTTCTTGGTTTCTGTGGCTACCTCGGATTACGTATTCACATCAGAAGATTTGGAACTAGATACTACAAATGAAAGATCATTTGATGTTTTTCTTTCTGGGTATGGATAACTGCACCCAAAAAATCAAAGTTTGAGTTCAAACATTTACCTAAAAATTTCATGATTTTATTTTACTTTTGTTTATAACTGAATAATAGAATCTCTCTCTCTCTCTATATATATATATATATGTATATATATATACACACATATATGTGTGTATGAATGTAGCTATAGTATATAATATATTTCATATATATCACATTTTCACAATCCATAATTCAACGAGTCATAACAAATATTTTATTTCTTGGAATTCATTTGAATATTAGACATAACAAATCACTGCATATTAAATTAAAACCAAAATTTTGTTTGTCAAAAATAAACTTAATCCATATGTAAGCAAACCAAACACAAAACATAAGATAGGAATAGCAGGGTGTAGTGAGTGCAAAGGTGCAGTTATGGCATACCTTAGCTTTGGAGCTGTTCAACAAGAGGGAGACCGTGCTTGGTACTGTAAAGCTTGCTAACTACTCAGTGTTAGAGATATTATAGTTATTGGAAAAGAAACTACAACCAGTAACTTGCTAAACAGCTTAATCTCTAACAAGTATCAATAAACATTCACCCTTATACCCACAGATAATTTCACCCCTCTTCAAGGAAACTTTTCTTTGCAACAGGTAGAGACTATTATAGAAAACAATAACCAAGAAAAATGTAGAGTTGTTGAGCCAAGTCCTAATGAAAACATCAACAAAACAGCCACCAAATCTAAGACTCAGAAACCTTGTACAAGGTGGGGTGGAAAGACTGTAAGAGCCAGAAAGAACAGGGAGTTTGTTGGGAGAATGTCTCCTCTTAATATCAAAAGCTATACACACACACACACACACACACACACATTCATACATACATACATACATACATACATACATACATACATACATACAGTCTTACTAATATGACTGCACAAACATGAGCTTAATAAGGATGTCATCAATGAACATATCAAACTGGACAGAGAAAAGCCCATGAGGCCTCACCTTATATAGACAACAATAGATGACTTAGGTGAGTTGGAGCGGGTTGGGGTAGATTTCCCCATGGAAGAGCATACTAACTGGTTTGTCCAGTACCAAACAGTCAGCACCACAAATAGACATATAAGTAACTCTATATGAACTCAACACATTATATTTGGGAAAACATATGTATACATATTTGCATATAATAACAATTAGTGAATAAAGGCCGTGAGATGAAAGAGAATGTGGAGGGTTATATTGGAAGATTTGAGGTAGAAAAGTTAATGGAGAAATGTTGTAATTAAACTATAATCTTGAAAAAGAATAAAATAAAATTTAGATGTGAAGTCCTGGTAACTTGTTCAATTCTACTATACAATAAATACCTAATAGTAATAGTAATTAAAAGATCAGTGTCTTAACTGTTGTAATGGCTTCACCATATTTTTTTTCTTGTAGGTTCTAAAGTTTGCTTTCTCTAACTCCAGTTCTAGGAGATGGATGATATTGTTTGGGCTTCTTGGCCACCAGGCACACACATTATACATAAACATCATAGGCAAACCTACCCGTACAAATAAAAACTAAAAAGCAAATGAAAGAGAGTACACAGTTTGTTATGTAGAGAAAAGGAGGATCTGGGGGAAGGATGAAATAATCAAAGTACACTTCATGAAATTCTTCAGTGATTAATTCTAAACTAAGAGGGAAAAAGATTTCAATGAGCGCAGTAATCTTTTGTGCCAAATGAATTTGCTGATGTAGAAATTCTTCCAGTGTTTCAAAACACTGAGTGATGAACTGTTCTGCGCTAGTTGTTTTAATGTATTTCCTTATCCACAGGATGATGTGCATCCACCGTGGTTCACTTGAAGAAAGCAGAAGATAACGTGCAGGAGTTCTGCTCAGGAGCATGGATTCTAGGGATCCGATTCAGGTTCTCAAGCTTGACAGAAAGCACTGAAACCCACTGAGTCATCTATGACATTCTGACTAGAACATTTAGTGCTAAAGAAGATTAACAATAAATCTCTTTAGTTTATATATCCCTCATCCAAAACCTTCTTCCCAGTTTTTGTACTGCTTTATAACCTCCTGTTTGAGGCCTTGGGATTTTTCAGAAAAGAAATTATAATTAATTGATTTATTTTTTAATTATTCCCTTTACATTCCTCTCACTGCACCCTCACGGTCATCCCCTCCCACGATTCTTCTCCACTGCCCCCTCACCTTCAGTTCTACGATGGTGGGGGCCCCCTGGATATTCCCCTACCCTGGCACTTCAAGCATCTGCTAGGCTAGGTGCTTCCTCTCCCACTGAAGTCAGACAAGGCAGCCCAGCCAGAAGAACTTATCCAATAGACAGTGAGCAGCTTTTGAAATAGCTCCTGCTCCAGCTTCATGAAGAACAATTTGCACATTTGTTAAATATGTGCAAGGAGGCCTAGGTCCAGCCCATGTATGTTCTTTGGATGGTGATTCAGTCTCTTAGAGCCCCAAGAGATCAAGTTAGTTAATTGATTCCATCCGTCTTCCTATGGATTTCTTATCCCCTATGGACTTGCTATCCTTCCCCCATATTCTTCCATAAGTGTCCCTAAGCTCTATCCATTGTTTGGTTGTGAGCCTCTGTCAGTTTGTGGCTGGGGCCTACCAGAGGGTAGCCATGGTAGATGCCTGTCTGCAAACATAACAGAGTATCATTAATAATGTTGGGGATTGGTCCTTGAACATGGGATGAATCTCAAATTAGGCCAGTTATTGGTTGGGCATCACCTCAGTCTTTCCTCCATCCCCTGTACCTGAATTTCTTGCAAACAGGACAAAGTTTGGGCTAAAAGGTTGATATTCATACCTATCAATCCACAGAGGTTCCTGTCTGGCAACAGGAGGCAGTCTTTCATATGCTCAATGCTGTGAGTCACAGCTAAGGACACCAACATTGATTCTTGGGCACCTCCCCTATCTCAGGTCTGTGTCTCTTCATGGAGATGACTCCTACCTCAAAAACCCCCATTGGTTGCAGGTTTCCATTTATTTGCATGGCCATCAGGCCATCCTGCTTCCCCTCTCCACACTGGACCTCAAACCTCCCACTCCCCGTCCATATACTCTCCTACCCAATTCCCTTCCTCCATCTGCCTTCCACTATCATTCCATTCCCTCTTCCAAGTGAGGCTCAAGCATCCTTCCTTGTGTGCTCCTTCCTCTCCAGCCTTCTTGTGTCTGTGAACTTTAGCATACAGGGCTACTTGTATTTTATGCCTAATACACACTTATAAGTGAATAAATACCATGCATGTCCTTTTAGAACTGGGTTAACTCACTCAGGATGATATTTTCTTGTTCTACCCAATTGCCTGCAAATTTTAGGATATCTTTTTTTCATAGCTAAAGAGCATTTCATTGTGTAGATGTACCATATTTTCTTTATCCATTCTTCAGTTGAGGAATATCTTGGATGTTTATTGTTTCTGGATATTACAAATAAAGCTGCTATGAACATAGTTAAGAAAATGCTTTTGTGGGATGGTGGAGCATCTTTCGGGTATATGCCCAGGAGTGGTATAGCTGGGTCTTGATGTAGAACTATTCCCAGTTTTCTGAGAAACCATCAAATTGATTTCCAGAGTGGTTGTACAATTGTGCACTGCCACCAGCAATGGAGGAATATCCCCCTTGCTACATATCCTTGCCAGTATGTGCTATCAACTGAATCCTTGATCTTAGCCGTTCTGATTTGTATAAGATAGAATCTCAAGGTTGTCTTGATTTGCATTTTGCTGATGACAAGGACTAGATTAAAATAATTTTAATTGAGTCTCACCACAACAGATTTGGGTTTGGATGCAACCAAGGCTTTGCAAAGAGAATTTCAACATATTACAAATAGTATCTTTCTTGTTCATTCCAAAGCATATTTCATCCCGAAGTACTAAATTTAGATGAGTGAATTGATCATGTGATAGTTCAGTAGTGAAAACTTCATTTTAAAAATGCATAATTTAATTACACAGATTATTTCCTTCAGGTGATGAAATTCCAGGAGCTCTTAGCGAGTTGCAATTCTGTTTGCCTGAAAATGAAAACACAGCTTCTGACTAGTTGGAGAATAATTATGTGCACAGTGGGATAAGACAACACTTGGCCAACTGTGTTGCTGTTTCAATCACCAGTAGGTTTTCTGCCAAATTTGTGGTCTATATTTGAGTGAATCCAAGGTGTGATGCTCTCTAAGACAACATGGAAGCAGGGCACAGAAGTTGAGAAAATTTAATGGAGCATGTACTTACCAGTGTATGATGAAAAAAATATAAATTTCTTGAAAAGCACAATATGTAGAAAATGAATGCATGTTTTCTGATGAGGGCCATGCTCTAAAAGAATAGGCTACCCATTGCCATAAAGTATGTTAATGTGTAAGTAGAATTGTAATGATCTGGGTATTATGGAATACCACCAATTCTTACCAAGTATCAGAGTTTTAAAATTACTCTTCTCAGGTTTGTTCCATTTTAAAGATCAAGTGTTTATGTTATATATATTTTTTGTACTATACATTCATTATCACATTATCCTCAATGCTGGAGATATGGTATGAAGACCATTGGAACACTCTAATTTCTGTTATTCAGGTTTTCTCCATTTGCCTATGTATATAACCATAATGCTAACACTGTAAGTACCACACCTACCTTTATCACATCTGAATTTCCTCAGTAGGTGGAGAAGTGTTCTTTATTTCTACAATGACATCTGTGCAAGAGAAAAACTCTCAAGAGATTGGTTATTTGAGCAAATACCTATACTGTGTGGTTTGCTGTTGTGTGTGTGTGTGTGTGTTTTTGTTGTTGGATTTTTTGTATGTTTGTTTTAAATGGATTTTATACAAACAAGGCTGTCTCTCAAAGTATTCCAGGTGAACCTAGCTTAAACCAGATACACAGTTACTAGCTATGGTGACAAGAAATTACATTACATTACATTTCTTTCTTTTTCTCTTTCTTTCTCTCCCTCTTTCTTTCTTTTTACCTCCTTATAAATGTGCTTTTATTTGACACCTTTTACATGCATGAAAGTGTCTTTGTCTATCTGTGTACTTGTATGAAGACATATCTAATACCTGTCTATTGAGTAAAGTGGTCTGCAAAAGGTTCTGTTGTGACTTTCTATGCTTCTCAAGAAAATTAACCTTCAAAGATTATAATAGGGGAGAGAAGCTTAAGTACAAAGATGAGTGATAATTTTGGGCACAGAAGGAGTTGCAAGGAGGGATAACTAACTCTAAGAATATTTGAAATATCATGTAGGAATTTACTATTTTATAAGGTACACATGCATACAAAAGTTTGGTTGTATGCAGTGCTTTATGCTTAAAGAAGATTCCAAAAGTTTGCCAACTATAAAACTAGTGGCCATACCCAAAGACTATATATGGACTGACCCTGGGCTCCAAATTCATAGGTAGCAATGAATAACCTAATAGGGGCACCAGTGGAAGAAGAAGCCCTTGGTTCTGCCAAGGCTGGACCCCAAGTGAACAGGATTGTTGGGGGGGAGGGCAGTAATGAGAGGAGGATAGGGAGGGGAACACCCATATGTAAGGGGAAGGAAAGGGGTTAGGGGGATGTTGGCCTGGAAATCAGGAAAGGGAATAACATTTGAAATGTAAATAAGAAATACCCAATTAAATAAAGATGGAAAAAAAGAAAAGAAAAAAGTTTTTAAAAACATGGAAAAAATAAAATTAGTGGCCGGTGTGAGGTACCTTCCCTCCAGTTGTTCATCAGTATGCTAATATTGTTGCTGTTTTCATTTATATAGGAGAATCCAGAACACTGTGAGCATTGACATCCCTAACCATATGGAGGCAGGCCATATAAGAAAAGTAGTTTTATGTAAGCCTGAAAACAAACAAGTAAGAAAAATTCCTCTGCGATCCCTGCTCTCTCCAGTTTATACATGTTTATTCCTTATTCCTCATCAGATTCTTTATCAGGTAGTACAGTAAAATCTATATACCACATACATTAGAGCTATTATTACTGTGACAAAATGCCATAACCCAAAACTAAATTAGGGAGAAAGGCTTTATTAGGCTTACACTTCCATGTGTTAATCCATCACTGAAGGAAGCCAGGACAGGAACTCAAACAGGGCAGGAACCTGGAGGCAGAAGCTGATACAGAAACCGCAGAGTGGTGCTGCTTTGTGGATTGCTCCTTATGGCTTGCTCAGCCCAATTCTTTTTATATAGAACTCAGGACCACATGCTCAGGGACAGCACTACTCACAATGACCTGGGCCCTCTCCCTTAAATCCTTAATTAAGAAAATGTTCTACAGGCCAACCCACACACCGATCTTATGAATCTCTTTTTTCAAATGAGGTTTACTCCTTTCAGATAACTATAGTTTTTGTGACAAGTTGAAAGAAATTCAGCCAATGCACCATATGCAGTGGACTGAAACTAAATCCTTATCACTCCCTCTAATGTGCTTGTTGATTGGTATGATAAGCACCAAAAAAAAAAAAAAAAAAAAAGCAACTTGTAAGAGGTAAGAGTTTATTTGGCTTACATATTCTACTCACAAATCATCGCTGTAGGCAGCAACATTATCTCCACAGACAAACTCATAGTCCAAAGCCATGGAGAAAAATCCTCAACAAAAGTTCTCTCTTTCATGGTGTGGCAAGTTGATAGCAGGAGCTGAACATGGTATTCTCCCCTTGTCAAAGTTGGTACATGAACATATTACATCAAAGTGTAAACCGTAGGCTTTGGCAAAATAGAAAAATAAAAAGAAGTTAACCAATTTCTTACTCTAAGAAAGAGGAGAAGAAGCAACAGCGCAAAACAACCACATTTAACCAAAACCAAAGTACAAATTTAGCATTGTCGCTCTAAAACCTTGTAGCTCAGTGTCTGACGACTGACAGAATTCTAGGCTCCAGAGGTCACTGGGAGTTCCACTCCCGTGGCTCTGCCATCCACACCACACACAGCTTGTTTTATACGGTCAGGCCACATCCTTTTCATCCTGCTCCGTGTCTTGAAGGATGTCTCACAGACTTGGCAAATCTAATATCCTGGTGTCTCCACTGCAATGGTATTTGCGGTGCCCTTTTCTTCCTTCTCCTGGTTTCACACTTCAGCTTCTATTCATAACCCCTTCAGTCCTGAGTTTTCCATTGCAAGTGAGGCTGCGCCTTCACCAATAGCCTCTCCTGTCTTCTAACAGTGCCTATCTTGAGCTCTGGTATATGAAGTCTTCATGTCCTTGAAATCAATATAACGTGCCAAGCTCAGCTACTGTTTCATATTTAGCCTCAACCTCCTCCAGGCTACAGTTCCTATGCACTGACCCTGAGATAATACTTCCGAGAAGATTTCACATCAACAATACTCATTTTTTATTTATTACAAATGATTTTTAAGCTACAGCTAACAAGCATGATTTATCTTACTAAAATAAAGTGGTTTTCCCTCATCGTATCTGAGCTGCCACCAGAGGGTGCAGCCCAATTGATGGTGGTTCTTCTTCACTCAAATAATCTGATCAAGAAAATCCTTCACAGGAATATGCAGAGATTTATTACTTACATGATTGCACATGCTGTCAAGTCAAAAGCAACAACGAACCATCATAACCGCATCGCTTATCAATCTGGCACTCAATTCTGTCACCTTGATTCATGCTTAATTCCAAATGAAAGGAATAAGAAGATCATAAGTCTGTCTAACATAACATAGCTATCCCATATGCAGTCACAAAGAGCTTTTATATTTTATAGTATATAACTAATTCCCTTGGGGAATATTTAGTCTCTTTTCTATTATTTCATAACTTAAATATGATAACACATTTATATTATTTTGCCACTGATACCATCTCAATTAATATTACACCACAAGAAAACATAGAGGAAAGTTCAAATTTCAACTTAATACTTGTATATGTATGTAGAATTATGTTAATAAAAATAGGACAGAAACACTCTTTTTAATTAAAGTCATTATTTCTACAAGTGGACAGCTGACATTTATGAATTCATTTCTATAATTTCTATTCTGTATCTCTTCCGCCCTTACCAAGTACCTCAGCAAGTATTTCTTTTACTAGAAGGGTGAGCCATACCTTCATCCCTGAAGGGTCTGTGCCCTGTGTTATTCTGCCTCAGTTAAGGGTTGTTGTTTCCCATTCACCTTATCAATCACAGGGTATGACAATATCAAGAGATTCTCTAAAGTATGTCCTGCACTCCAGATATAATCTTGTTTATTGCTTTTCCATGTAGAGAAGCAGTCCAGCTTCACCCTAATAGTTTAGATCAATCACCCCTCCTAACACTGTTATTCCTTTATAGCCTGTTGACTTAATGACATTAGAAGCCAAGAGTTGCCAGAGGGCAGTCTTAGCTTCCAGGACAATAGAATTGTTCTGTACCCTGGCCAAAAGACTTTCTTTTCTGGATCCAAAGCATATGGGCCAGCAATACATGCAGTCAGGAAGACAGGAAGCAAAAATTTTTATATTGGATATCTAGGGCTGCTAGTCAGTGAAACCATTACCATCTCCACATTTTAAATTCTGGGAATTTGAGTTCTGGATATATGATACAGTACCATGCATTGTATCCATACACAGCCTTCTGAAGAACTCTTCTTCAGGCTTCTTCTATACCCCTAGGGAATACTGTCACCTATTTGGTCTGTAACTGTGCCATCAATAAGCTACACCACTGTTTTCTCAAGAAAACTCTCAGAGTAGTGGGAAGTGTACTAAAACCAGTTAATTTCCTGTGCGTGGCTTCACTCATGCACTTACAGACAGGAGCCTAACATGGCTGCCCTCTGAGAGGCTCAACAAGTAGCTGACTGAGACAGAAGCAGATAACTTACATCCCTCCCCCCAATGGAGAGAAATCAGAGACCCCTGTGGTTAATTTTGGAAAGAGTTGGAAGAAGTTGAGGAAGAGGGCAGCCCCATAGGAAGACCAGCAGTCTCAAATAACATGGACCCCTGAGATATCTCGACACTGAGCCACCAACCAGGCAGCATACACTAGCTGGTTCAAGACCTCTGACACATATGCAGCAGAAGACTACCTGGTCTTGCCTCAGTGAGAGAAGATGCACCTAACTCAAGGGACTTGAGGCCCTAGGCCTTGGGGAAGCCTGGCAGGTGGTGGAAGTGGGGGAGGTGACGTCCTCTTGGAGATGGGAGTGGGGTGTGGGGGGTTTGGAAAATGGGATGAAGAACTGTGGGAGGGTAGACTGGGAGGGGTATCGACTATCCTATACAAAATAAAAGTAATAAAAAATTAAAAGCTTCCTCATTTCCAAAAATAGAGAAACAGAGTAAAAAAAGTTAGTTTATGGGATGGGAAAAATGTTTGCCAGTGATTGATCTGATAGACTAGTAAAATTGAGAATAAATAAAGAACCTCAATTATTAAATGACCCCAAATCAGTAATCAGTAAATATATTCATAGAATAATTGAACAAATACTTTTCAAAATAGTGATACAAATTACAATTAAATCTATGATAACATTTTAAATATTTTAAAGAAAAATTACACTGAGAAATATCATAACAGCCCAGTCAGAATCTGTTTCAGGGGGAAAAAAACAGATTGTCAAGAAAATGTAGAGAAAACTTATTTATACACCCCAGTGAAGTGTCCTTCTGGAAAAATAGAAAGAGTATCATAACAATAAAGAAGAATAAGATCAAATTGTTTCTATGAAAATGGACCGCTTTGGAAGTAATAACATTAAGCAAAATGAGCCAGACTTATAAAGAGTGGTGCGACCTGATGGGTCTCAGACAGTAGGAGTCTGTAGTTCTTAGTTTGTGGTAGCTCGGGTGATACGCATGCGCGGTACAGTGCAAGAGGATATCTACAGAAGCCACGTGGAGTACCCAAAGGGAAGCCAACACGTTCTACAGTCTTTTACCAGCCAAGCTAAGCTAGTGTTTGGCCTCACAAACTAACTATTTTCCCAAAGAAGCATTAAAAGAGAAAAGACCAAAAACCATTACAATAAAATGAAGCTGAAATACAACACGCTAAAGAATTTATCAAACCAGAATTATAAGTGGCTCAATTGCACATTTCTCAGTGGCCCTTATTACTAAAGAAGTATAAGGTAATGGAAGGACAACGCACTATCCACCTGTTCCTTGTGGCTCAAATCCTCTGTACAGGGAGAGCTACAGGTTTCCTTAATCTTGACAAGCCCTCTAATCCCTCTTCCTGTGATGTAGTAGCCTGGATCCAACAAATACTTCGGGTCGAAAAGACAGGCTACAGTGGCACACTGGATTCCAAAGAGACTGGTTGTTTAATTGTGTGCATTGAACGAGCCATTCGTTTGCTGAAATCACAGCACAGGGCAGGCAAAGTGTATGTTGGAATTGTCTGGCTGCACAAAGCTATTGAAGAGGGTACTCAGCTTTCTAGGGCCCTAGAGTGACAGGTGCCCTGTTTCCGTGACCTCTACTTATTGCTGCAATAAAGAGACAGCTTCGAGTGAGAACTGTCTATGAGAGCAAAATGACAGAATATGATCCTGAAAGAAGGTTCGAAATCTTTTGGGGCAGCTATGAAGCTAGCACCTATATTCGGACACCATGCGTACACCTTGGTTAGTTACTGGAAATCAGTGGTCAGACGCAGGAAATTTGGAGCGTGTGTTTTTGAGTCACGAGTGAAAAGAACCACAGGCTGACAGTGCATGATGTACTTGATGCTCAGTGGCTGTATGATAACCATAAGGATGAGAATTACATTTGGGGAGCATTGTTTACCTATTGGAAAAGCCGTTGGCATCTCATAAACATCTGATTATGAAAAAGGGCAGTGAATGCAATCTGCTGTGGAGCCCAGATCACATGTCCTTGTGTTCTTCGATATGAGGTCATGGCATTGAAATCAACTAGAAGACAGGTCATTACCACTAAGGGGGAAGCTATCTGCATGGCTATTGCATCGATGATTTCACCAGTGATTTCTACCTTTGATCATGGTACAGTAGCCAAGATAAAGAGGGTGATCGTGGAAAGAGAACCTCATCCTCTCAAATGGAGTTTAGATCCAAAGACAACGCAGAAGGTGATGAGCAGTCAGGCCCTTATGGACAAGCACGGGGAACCCACACACAATAGCCCTGCCACCTGGAAACAGGATTGACTATGCTAATTCTGGCAAGAAAGTCCTGGTGGCTGCAGAGGTACAAGCCCCTCAGTTGCTGAAGCTAACAAAGAAGCAGGTTAGTGAGAGTGAAAGTGATGAGACCCCTCTAGAAGTTTCCCAGTTGAAGAAGGAAAAGAAAGTGGGATGAAGGGGAGGAGGAGGAGGGAGAGGGGGAGGAGGAGGGGGAGGAGGAGGGGGAGGAGGAGGGGGGAGAGGGGGAGGAGGAGGAGGGAGAGGGGGAGGAGGAGGGGGAGGAGGAGGGGGAGGGAGAGGGGGAGGAGGAGGGGGAGGAGGAGGGGGAGGAGGAGGATAAAAAGCCCCAAACAGTGATAGAAATTAGGGTTGAGGCTGGAAATGGGGACTGTGACACCACCAAAAAGAAAAGGAAGAAAGTGGTGAAAGAGATGTCTCGATGATAAGAGCCACTTCTTGAAGCATTGTGTCCAGTTGGGAGGAGAAATAAAAACCTTACTGAAAAATAAGAACTTTTTGTTGAGGGAGTAGAAGAGAGGCTCCAAACAGAGTAGAAAGTTCTGGTATAATTTAGCTTCCACTTGTGACCTCAGTGGTTACCTGGTGTGGTCATTTCATCCCATCCTATCCTATTTGAAGGGTATAAGATATAAAATCAGTTAGTTTTTTTCCCACCAATCCCTCTGCTCGCTTGAGGAAGCAGAACCCTTAGACATAACACGGCTTAGTAACTGTCTGCAGCTGTTTACTAATGGCCATTTTGTTTAATTTTATTTTTCTTGGATTTTTTATGTATTTACATTTCAAATGTTATCCCATTTCTCCCCTCTCCTGTACCCCCTCTCCCATGCTTCTCTGAGGATGCTTCCACTCCCACCCACCCACCCACCCACCCACTCCTGCCTCAACACCCTGGCATTCTCCTACATTGGGGAAAGAAGACTTCACAGGACCAAGGGCTTTTCCTCCTACTGATGCTGGACAATACCATCTTCTGCTGTGTGTGTGGCTGGAGCCATGGGTCCCTCCCGTGTGTATTCATTGGTTGGTGGTTTAGTCCCTGGAAGCTCAGGTTTGTTCTTGTTGGTTGATATTGTTGTTCTTCCTATGGGGTTGCAAAACCCTTGCAGCAACTTCAGTCTTTTCTCTAACTCCTCCATTGAGGTCCCTGTGCTCAGTCCAACGGTTAGCTGAAAGTATCATCATCTGTATCTGTAAGGCTCTGGCAGAGTTTTTCAGGAGACATCCATATCAGGCTCCTGTCAGCAAGCACTTCTTGGCATCAGTAATAGGCACCGGGATTGGTGGCTGCATACGGGATGGATCCGCAGGTGGGGCAGTCTCTGGATGACCTTTTCTTTAGTTCCTGCTCCACTCTTTGTCCCTGCATTTCCTCCCATGAATATTTTGTTCTCCCTTCTAAGAAGAACTGAAGCATCCATATTTTGTTCTTCCTTCTTCTTGAGCCTCATATGATCTGTGAATTGTTTCTTAGGTATTCCAAGCATTTGGGCTAATAGCCACTTATCGGTGAGTGCATACCATGTGTGTTCTTTTGTGATTGGGTTACCTCACTCAGGATGATATTTTCTAGTTCTGTCCATGTGCCTAACAATTTCATGTAGTCATTGCTTTTAACAGCTGAGTAGTTGTATGTACTCCACTGTGTATGCTGTAGATAGTCTTATCCTAGTTTGCTTTGAAAAAAAAATCGGTAAAAATTAAATCTGCTAAATAAAATAGTATAGAACTTTCTCTGAGTAAGAGGAATGTAGTTAAACTATGTTCACTGGGGAAGTTTTATTTCCATTGTCCTATAAGAATGGGACAATGCTCTATTAGTGCTCTATTCTGGTATCTAGTATGGACCTTGCTGACCTGGTGGTGCCCTTGGAGTGTAGGTTAGTGGTTGTGCACTGTTGGGTACAATAGGATTTATCCAACACCACCTGGCTACCTGTGTTCGCTGTGGAAGCCAAAGCATTTTACATCTTCCTGTTTTAATATTTGTTTTCTTTTGAAGGATGAATTTGTTCATTGCTGGGAGAATGTAGTTTGTAGCTTTTTAAAAGTATTCCTGTTAGATTTACTAATTGGTAGTAATCTTTGACTGGCAGAGCAAAAGTGAGTGGGGATTGCATCTAAAAAATCGTCTATACTTACTCGTGCATGTCAGAAAGGAAAAAAATGGATATAGTGAATGGAACTATTTGGAAGAGGAAGGGTTTACACTGAGGCTAAGGTGCTACACATAATTAATGTGATCTATAGACATAAAAAACTCACAGTGAAACACATTTTTGTACAATCAATACAGAAATTTAAAAACTTCTATGGATCCGCAGCTTTCAAATTTTATTCATTTCTAGCTTTACTGATTTGTTCTTAGAAAAAAAAATTCAAGCTGATTAAAAGTTTTAAAGTGTATGTTAAAATTTGTTTCATGCTAATCTTTCGATCTATTCCAGAGATCTGGCAGAGGCAGAAATGAGATTCGCCAGGTGTGAGTCAGACTGTTTTTTATGTTGTAGGTACATTTGGTCTAGGGTACAAATTCTTTTCTTTTTCTTTTTTTTTTTCACTCTGACAGTTTGTTCACTGTTGATGGTGCAGTATTATAGGCCTTAGCTACTGCGCTGGGTGTCTCTCCTCTAAGTATTTGACATTCGTTTTATGTATTTGAATGTTGTGATATTAAATGCACATATACTTACAGTTGTATATAATTTTATTTCTCTTGATTAATATTAGTACATGGCAATGTTGTGTTTTAGTCTATCCATTTACTTTCAGTCTTATTTGTGTCCTTAGAGGTGGAGAACCTACAAGCAGCATTTATTTTTTAAAAAATGGATTGAATTCCATGCAGTTACCTGTATAATTAGTAGTAGTTATGGTTGCACTAAACCCACACACAGTATACTCTATAGTTCTGTTGTAGATCTTTTTCTCTCCAAATTTATACTTTTTTAAAATAATTATATCATTTGCTATGCTATTAGCACATTTTGAGTTTCTCCTTATTACATTTGGTTTCTTTATTACAGAACTTTTGCTTTATATGGTATATGCAAATATCTTCTGATAATAAAAAGCTAATTCTGATGTTTATTTGTTTAAAATTTTTTTAAACAGGGTCTCTCGTAACCCAGGCTGGGTTTGAACTCACTGGGTGGCTTATGGTAATCTTGAACTTCTGTTTTTCTTGCCTTTACCTTCTAAGTGCTAGAATTATAGACATGTGAATATACACCCGGGTTGATTTGGTACAAGGTATCAAAAAATGAGAGATTCGTATGTGTCAGGCAAGCATTTTATTAATTGATCTATTCCCCAACTATATTATATCACTTAAACTAGCACAACCATGGTCTAAATTTCTACAGAGGGTCGTATATTTCCAAAGTCTCATACTAATCTATGTTACCTAGGCTTGAGATACAGTTGGTAAAGACAGCCTCACCACTTGACAATGTGGGCTTATGATAAGCTAGACTGTGAGCAACTCTTACAGTTAGTTGTAAGAGTTTGTACAGTTTTGGTGGTGGTGAGGCCTGTACTTCTGGAGTAGTGTTACAGTTGGCATTGCAAGTCTTTCTCACCTTGATGCAGACTGCCTTACTTGGTGCTGATGCTGTAGCTCCATGTATGTACACTGGCCTGACGAAATATGCAGTCTAAGGTTGGGGTTAAGTACTGGAGATAGTCATTTGATTATTGATGAGCAGGGTAGATTTTGAGCCCATAGCTTCAAGGATATGTACAGTCTTAGAAGGAATGCTCAGAAGTCTAGGGGATCTCTCTATGGACTCTTGTCTACATATAGCAGTGTCCTGCTTAACTTTTTGTCATCCTGACATGATCTTGAATCATCAGGAAGGAAAAACCAAGAATGAAAAAATACCTCCATCAGATTTCATATAGACAACTCTATGAAAGCATTTTCTTGATTAATGATTAATTAACTAATATCAATGTGGTCTGTGCCACCCCTTAACATGTGGTCCTGGGTTGTATGAGTATTAGTGGAACAGGCCATGGAGAGTAAGCCAGTAAGCATTGTCCTCCATGGCTTCTGCTTCAGTTCTTCACTCCAGGTTTTTGCCTTGAACTCCTACTCAGACTTTGACCTTGATCATTTAAATTTCTTACAGTTTTCACCACATTTAATTTTTGAGAGAAACTGCATTTTCTGGGATTCTTTTATCCTCAGTAGTAAATATCTTGATACCTTCGAGAAGTTTTGTGTTTTCCTTTCAAACCAGTGATAGAGAAAGAAGAAAAAAAAAAAACACCTGTGGGGTGGGGGTGGGGCTGCAAATGTGTTATAATGTGTGATGAGAAACAATTAATTTCCACTGCTGTCCTTCAGAACCTGTAAGTTTGCATTAGAAATCACCTAACAGGAGTGTCATCAGAGTCAACAACTCTTAATAAAATCTGATAGTAATGTTTCCTCATGCTGAGATGTGTACATATCCCAGGCAAGGAGAAAGTTCAGTGCATGTATTTAAAGGATGAGATATGGTAATATTACAGAGATCGTAGCAGTTAAACTTTGACTTGGAGAATGCATGAGAGAATGTACAATTAGTGGAATCAACAGAATAAAAGTTATGACAATTGCTTGTGTGAGTTATGTCGATGTTTTCTTCATGTTCAACAATGTTCCCGGACCATTTCCACAGTAGTTTCCTGGGTCATTGTGTCTGTGTTATGGCTCTCCTCACAACCATTATGGATGAACTCTTCATTGCTTCATGAGGAAAAATAGTATTTCATTCCAGTGAAATGCTACAAAAAGGGCAATTACCTAATTTTTTTCTGCTTGAGAATCACATCATATCACATATTAAAATATTTAACTAGGGTATCAGGGAGCATCATTAAACACTCATCTGTGGGGAATGGAAAGAAGTGGTGTGAAAAACCATTACACCACTCATTTATTCTGGCCTCAATGATTCTTTCAAATCATTAATTCCTGATTAATGCCATCATTGTTAGTACCAGGAAAATATTTCATTTTCCTATTCAGAATTCATTTGGTTATCACATTTTCAACTATTTTATTTACTGCTGCATTTAACAATACCCTGTTTGCATTGGCTCAATAATTAATGGTACACTGGGTGACATGATACAAACTTTAATCCCAGCACTCTAGAGGCAGAGGCAGAGGCAGGCAGAAGTTTGAATTCAAAGTGAACCTGTTCTACAAAGCAATTTCCAAGATAGCCAGGGCTACACAGAAACCCTGTCTTGAAAAATCAAAAGCAACAACAACCTTGTCTCAAAAAAAATGAAATAACAACAAAACAAAAACAAAAACAACTGGTGATTTACTACATATTGGAACCTAATGAAGCTTCAATAACTTATATCCACTTGGTAAGCAAATGTTATTTAGTATTTATAGAAGAATTTCTCAGTCAGTTCCCAAAGATAATTCACTTGGGCTTCTGCCTGGAAGTACACATTGCCTTAACAAGGAACCAAGTCAAATAAAGGAAGTGGAAAGGAATTAGAATTTCTAAGTATAATTTTTAATATTTTATGTATATCCCTTCATATTTCAGTTTATGCAAAAAGAGTTCATTCAAGGTCTCATATTTATAAAAACACATAGAATATTTTAAATATTAATATTGATTACCAAGATTGATAGGATAGAGCTCTGTAGTTATTTTCTATTTCAATAACATACACTAAAGCTTTTAAAGACATCATTTTGTCTTATGGAAATGCCAAAAATTGTTCCTGCCTAAGTTTATAAAACAAAACATAGACCATTTATTTATGTGTGTATTATCTAAATCTATGATCACATTGGCAGAGTTAGGTAGGATCAGAAACTCCATGTACATAAATCCTGATATATTTACCCTTTGACCATGCATAGACTTTCTCATTTTTTGTCTGAAAGGCTTCTCTTAAAAGAAAATATTCTCACTGGGGATTTAGCTCAGTGGTAGCGCGCTTGCCTAGCAAGCGCAAGGCCCTGGGTTCGGTCCCCAGCTCTGAAAAAAAGAAAAGAAAAAAAAAAAGAAAATATTCTCTAAAATATATTGAGACCACTTTTCTCATAATGGGCTACCTCCTACAGACTTAACATGAAGGGAGACTTAACGTGTCTAGTTTTATTGTAATTTATGTCATGTTAACTTGATACCCCTGGGAAGCCTTCTTTTTCTTCTGAAGGAAATGGAGGAGGAATGGATCTGGGGGAGATGAGATGTTGCAGAGGTATGACTGGGAGTAGAGAACTGTAGTCAAGATGTAATATGTGAAAGAAGAATAAATAAAAAAGAAAATATTCATAGACAATAAGTTGTTTGCAGGACACTGTTAGTTGCTGGGACAAAGAAGAATTTTGAAAGAAGAATTTTGCCTCACAATTTCATAATAGAGTCAATCATGGAAGGGGAGTCAGGTAGGAAAGAGATTGAGCTAGACACACAGTATTGGCCACTAGGAAGCTCTATATTCTTTTTCCTTTTCCTTTAGTCTAAGACCCCGGCTCATGCTATGGTGTTGCAAACACTTAGGTTAGATCTCCCAGCTTCAATCAACCCAGTGTAGAAACCTATTCACAGATGCCCAAGGTCGATTTCCATAATGATTCTAAATCTCATCACACTGACAAGGTTAACCATTATCGCCTACATATCTCCATATGGCTGGCTAAATTTCCAAATGGATACAACAACATACTGATAATTATACTGAATACAATATAACTATTCCGTGAATGGTTGAAAATGCATTAATTACTTTTCCCCAAACTAGATGCAAAATTCGCTCTATTTTTTGTCTTCAACTTAAATATGATTATGTAAATTTAGCAATCACTATTGATGTCGTCTAAATGGGTGCTTTACCATGTAGTAAAGAAACAGAATAGTGAGATGAGGGAGCTGACAAAGGTACTTGTCACATGCCTGTTGACCTGATTTTTGCTCCCTTTGTACATGGAAGAAGGAGAAAATTAATTCTGATCCTCACATGTATGCCATGGTACATGTGTTTCCCCCTGAAAAACATAAATAAATGTAATAATTGAAGCCTAGTAGGAATAAAACCCAAATTACGCACGCACGCACACACACACACACACGCACGCACGCACGCACGCACGCACACAATTTTATCTTACTTAATTTTTAATTGAACACCTGTTTTAGATAGTTGTTAAAACTAACACCACTAAACCCATTCCCTTCCATTCTTCCAGCTCCTCCAGAGTCCCCTCCTTCCAATCCCTTCCATGCTCATTCTCCGATTTAGTAGCTCATTCTTCCTACATTTTAATTGAGCACATGCACATGTGTGCCTGTGTATGTGCATGTGTGTGTGTGTGTGTGTGTGTGTGTGTGTGTGTGTGTGGGTGGGTGGGTGTGTGTGAATGTGTAAATTATGGGGATACGAACTGTTGAATTCATTTGTGTTGTTTGTATACAGTTTCAGGTGTCAACTCTGCACTGGAAAACTAATTGAAGAACTCATTGAGGAGAAAGTAGCTGTTCTTTTCTCAGGAGTCATCAGTTGCCTGTAGTTCTTGCTCAGGAGTGGAACACCAGGAGATATTGCCATTGTTGATGTCTTGTTTGTTCAGTCATTTCAACGAGAGATTGTTTCATAGCAGATTTCCTGGTGTGCCAGCTCTTGTGATAGATATTTTTGCCTTCACTTTTGTGCTGTTCCCTGAATCACAGATGAAGGAGTTGTGTTGTGGATGTATCCTTTTGGGGCTGAATTTCCTACAATCCATTGATCTCTGCATTGTGTTCAATTGTGGTTTTCTGGGGTAGTCTCTATATGAAATAAAGAGAGGCTTCTCTGATGAGGAGTGATAGCTGCACTTTTCTGTGTATATAAAAGTACTATTTAGAATGTACTTAGAAATAATTGCTGGTCTTGCAAAGTGGCAATCCATGGCATCACTAGTCTCAGAAAGTTGGTTAGAATACCATTAACAGCCATTATTTTTTTTTCTTGTTGAGTTACCTTAAATCAAATTAAACAGCTGTTGGTTACCCCCCAGATATGAGTGCCACTATTGTACCTTTAGGGATATCTTGCCATGTTGGCAGTTGCTGTGATTTTTAGACATTGTAGATGGATAGGTCTGCTGATTTCTTCCCTGCACTGGAAGATCCCATAGTACTTTCTAGTGGTCCCTTTATTCTTTCCTGCTTTCTGTAGTTACTCCACATTCTACTCACTTCTAAAGATTTGAATCTAGGAACCACAGCCAAGAGACAAAGTGCCGTTTCCCTTATTATCTCTGGGTTATTGTATCAATTTAAGCTTGTCTAGGTCCATTCATTTACCTATAAATTTCATTTTGTTTTTTTTGTTTCTTTTTTTTATAGAAGAGCAATATTCTATTGCATAAATGTAGCACATTTTATTTTTAATTTATCTTTTAAAAGGTCTTTTAGGCTGTTCTCTTTCCCTTGATATTGTGAATAGCATCACAATGAACATTACTGCGCAAGTATCTGTGAAGTAGGATGCTGAGTGCTTTAGGCATATGCCAAGGAGTACATAGCTCGGTCATATTGTAGATGTATTTTTAGTTTCCTGGAGATTTTCCACATTGATTTTCACAGTGTCAGCACCAATTTGTATTCCTATCAATAGTGAATGAAGGCTCCCCTTTCTCTACAACCTAACAACTTTTGGTTGTTTTGACATTTTATGCATTTTATGTGATTTCATAGAGCATATATTAAGATCCTCCTTACCTCCTCTCATTCCTGACCAGTTCTGTGGACCCTGTTCTTCCTCCTATATCTCTATATACTATACCCATTTTTGACCAATAAATTTTAATTAGGCTTGCTTGTAAGAGTAAAAGGAACTGGTTATTTAATAGAAAATAGTCAACTTAACCAATGGTCGCACCACTGAAGCACTTCAGTGAGGGCTAAGATCATGTCCATTCCCACCATTCCATTCCACCATTCCATGATGAAATATTAAAGAGCCAAATATTGGGAGCAGTTTTAGTGGAAATAACTGCAACTACTATGTGGTGGTGATTCCTGGGAGACACTGCTTAATTACATTCCTCATTTTGCAACTATTTTGTATATATTTTTTCTACCAATTTTTTTACAGAGTTCCTTGGGCCTTGAAAGGAGTTGTATAGATATTACATTTGGAGTTAGTTGGGAACTCAACATTCACTAATTCTCAGAATTTTAATCAGTTACAGGCATCCATATTAACCTTCACCCACTAGGGGAAAAAATCTCTCACCAAGGCTGAGATCAACCCAAGATATGGATACATACATAAATATTTAGAAGATACTATAGCTATATTTTCATCTATCAAACATCAGTAGTAAGACTCTCCTCCCCATGTCCTGTGATTTCCAGCCACAGACCTTAGGTTAAGTTAAGAATAACAAACATTTTTTCATATGAAGTAGTCCCCACATTCAACCAGAAAGTAGTGTGTTATTCCCAGAATAGTTCTGCCATTCTTGCACCAGTGGAAATATCTTTCACAGCATCATAGTATAACATGCCAGATCCATGTCTAGGAATGTCACTGATGAGTTTCCTCCCCTAGTAGCCTCCACAGCAACTTCTGACTCTATGAACACTCAAACAGAGAAGGACTTTGCATCTCAGTTCCAGTTTCCTTTACTTTTATCCCATGCCCAAAGTACCTGGTATACTCAGAAATAGCTCTTTACTATTTAATTATGATGGGTATAGTCTCTGGGAGGTTCATGTCCAAGAACAATGCACAAGTTGGCCGATCCTTTAGTCTTTGCTCCATCTTTGTCACCGTATTTCTTTTAAACAGGACCAATTTTTGGTCAAAAGTTTTGTAGGTGGATTAGTGACCCCCATCCCTCCACTGGGGGTCTTGTCTCACTACTGGATGTAGGCTCTTCAGGGTTCATATCCCCACTATTGGGTATTTTCTATCTAAGTTTGCCCATATTGAGTATTGGGAGCTTCTGCCATCTCAGATCTCTGGTACTTTCTAGAGGTTCCTCCCGCCTCCTATCCCTAGCAGCTGCAGACTTCCATTCATTCTCCTGGCTCTCTAGGCCTCTCTTCTGTCTCCTTGATACTAGATCCTGCACCCTCATCCCTCTTACCTTGCCTCACCCATGCAGGTCTTTTCCTCTGTCTGCCATGATTATTTTGTTTCCACTTCTAAGTGAGATTTAAGCATCCTCACTTCGGTCTTTCTTCTTGTTTAACTTCTTACGGTGTGTGGGATTTATCATGGGTATTCTGTACTTTTGGGCTAATATCCACTTATCAGTGAGTACATACTATGCATGTGTTTCAGGGTCTGGGTTTTCTCATTCAGGATGATATTTTGCCTGCAAAATTCATGATATCCTTGCTTTTAATTGCTGAATCGTATTCCATTGTGCAAATGAACCACATTTCATGTATTCATTCTTCAGTTGAGGGACACCTGGGTTTCTTCCAGTTTCTGGTTATTATGAATAACGTTGCTATGAACATAGTGGAGCATGTGTTCTTTTGATATGGGGGAGCATCTTTTGGGTATATACCCGGGAGTGGTATAGCTGGTTCTATTTCAAATTTTCTGATAAACCAGCAGATTGATTTCCAGAGTGGTTACTAGTTTGCACTTCCACCAGCTATGGAGGAGTGGCCCTGTATCTCTGCATCTTTCCTACCATGCTCTGTCCCATGAAATCTATCTTAGCAATTCTGATGGTTGTGAGGTAGACTTTCACGGTTATTTTGACTTTCATTTCTCTGATGAATAAGGCTTTTGAATATTTCTCTAAGTGCTTTTTAGCCATTACAGATTATTCTGTTGAGAATTCTGTTTAGCACTGTATACCAATTTTAAATTTTGTTATTTGGTTTTTTGAAACCTTGATATTCCAATTCTTAAGGTTTCTCGAAACCATGGGCCCTTTCTTATTCCATGGTCTCTTCAGATATTCAATCACCACCACCATCACCACTCCCATGAAAAAATCTAAAACGTCAAAGCTAAGGTGCAGAAGACAATATATATCACTTGTCTTTCTAGGCCTGGATTACTTTCTAGTTCATCCACTTTCTTGCAATTTCTATAATTTTAGCTTTCTTTAGTGTTGAGTAAAACTCCATGTGTCTATGTACCACATTTTTATTATTCATTTATCAGTTTATGGCTATCTAGTCAAATTCTATTTCTTAACTATTATAAAGAAATCAACAATGCAAAATAGATATGCATATATTTCATGGGTAAGATACAGATTCATTAGATTATTTATTTAAAAATGGTATAGTTGCATCATATATTACCTCTAGCTTTTGGTTTTTGAGAAACTGTCACATAGATTGATATCATGTCTATACCAGTTTATACTCCTTTTCTCTTTCCCCAGATTCCCAAGTGCTGAAGTTATGTGGATAAAACACTATTTCCACATCCTTAATACTTTAAAATAAGATATTTAAATGAACTAAACTATATTCTTTCAGAATTCTTTTACTAAGTTTTTTTGTAAATCATACATATAGTTCAATGAAATGCTACTAAATTAATGCATGTTACTATCATTCAGATTACCAGATAGTTTCTGCCATTATTCATTCTGAGGTGAATATCTCTCAGAAGCTATCACTCAGGTGCTGAAGAGATGGCTCCGAAGTTAAAAACACCACCCCCTCTTCTAAAATTCTGACTTCCCACCCTAGATTGGCTAGGTTGAACTTCATTTTTAAAGTACTACATGCTATTTTGTATGTCTATTCTTTGATTCAGCATTTTAGTCCTCAGAGGTATTATATGAAGCAATGGTTCACTTTTACCAAATTTTTTAAAAAGATTTATTCATTTATTATATATAAGTACACTGTAGCTGTCTTTAGACACATCAGAAGAGGGCATCAGATCTCTCTACAGATGGTTGTGAGCCACCATGTGGTTGCTGGGAATTGAACTCAGGACCTCTGGAAGAGCAGTCGGGGCTCTTAACCACTAAGCCATCTCTCCAGCCCCCTTTACCAACTTTTAGTATTGAATTTTACAAAAATAATATAACTTGTTGCTTGCTTTCTCTTGAATATTTTGTTGGCTATTCACTGTGTTGTTACCTTTTATTGTGCAAGCATATTGGTAAAGGTTTGGTGGGTTATATTTAGTGTGTATTAGGATTTCAATTGTTGGATAATGGTACGGTGTGATGTCTGTGTATACGTGTACGTGCATGTATGTGTATGTATGCTTATGCTTATGTGTGTGACACACATGTATGGGGTGTGTGTGTGTGTGTGTGTGTGCATATGTATATGTGTTCAGTAAGTACTATTGAACTGATTTTCAGGGTAGATGGAGCAATTAATTTTTCTGTCAATGTTATATGAAACATATGTTAACATATACCCGTGCTAAAATTCTATATTTAGTTTTTGTTCTGATTATAGCATTAATATATATTTTCTTCATAAGAAATAATATTAAGCACATTGTCATATACCAATATCCATTCTTTTGTTTAACCTATTTGTTCATTATCTGTTTGTCTCTGTTGGATTTCATACACTTAGAGATAAATACCATTAAGGGCGGCTTTGGCTGTGCTAATGATTTAGAGTTAATAATTCCAACTTGAGGATGTGTTCAATATCCTTAGCCTTCAGGAAAATACATATTAAATCAATTTTGAAATGTAAACTCACCCCAGGCAGAATGATTATTATCAAGAAATCAAAAGATAACAAATGTTAGTAAAGATATGAGGAAAGGAAGAATCTGTATATACTGTTGGCAGGAGTGGAAACAAGTGCAACCATTATGTAAATAGGTGTAAAGTTTCACAAAAAGTTAAAT
Source organism: Rattus norvegicus (assembly GCF_021556685.1). NCBI lineage: Eukaryota > Metazoa > Chordata > Mammalia > Rodentia > Muridae > Rattus > Rattus norvegicus. The sequence continues at coordinate 37,943,910 of NC_141536.1, forward strand.
ACAGGACTTCTATATGATCCAATTGTACCACTCCTTGATACATGCCCAAAGGGCTATATATTCTACTCCAGAGATATGTGCACATCCATGTTGATTATTGCTCTAGTCACAATAGTTAGGAAAAGGAATTGGACCAACTGATCAGAAAATATGATTCATAGGCACAATGGAGTTCTATTCAGTTGTGAGGTAAAGTAAAATCCTAATTTTTAGGATTTAAAAAAAATCCTCCTTTTATATGTAATTTGACCTTTTTCCATTACTGCTTTTAATATTATTTCTTTGTTTTGTGCGTTTGGTGTTTTGATTATCATGTGGTGGGAGGAATTTCTTTCTGGTCCAATCTATTTGTAGTTCTGTATACTTCTTATATGTTTATTGGCATCTCTTTCTTCTTAAAAGGGGAAACAAAAATATTCATAAGAGACAAAATTTGGAGCAGAGACTGTAGGAATGGCCATTCAGAGCCTGCCCTACCTGGGAATCCAGCCCATATACATACAGCCATCAAATCCAGATGATATTGCTGATGCCAAGAAGTGTATGCTGACAGGAGACTGATATAGCTCTCCCATGAGAGGTCTGCCAGAACATGACAAATATAGAGGCAAATGCTTGCAGCCAACCATTGAACTGAGATCAGGGTCCTCATTGGAGGATTAGAGAAAGGATTGAAAGAGCTGAAGGAGTTTGCAACCTCATAAGAACAACAGTGCCAACCAATCAGAGCTCCCATGGACTAAACCACTATCCAAAGAGTACACATGGACAGACCCATGGCTCCAGCTGCATATGTAGCAGAGGATGGCCTTGTTGGGCATCAATGGGAGGAGAAACCCTTGGCCCTCTCAAGGCTGACCCCACCCGGCCCCCAGTGTAGGGGAATGTCAGGGGAGGCAGGAATGGGTAGGTGGTTGGGTGGGACTAAGGGGATAACATTTAAAATGTAAATAAAAAATATCCAATTAAAAAAAAATCCTGAACTAGATGGCCTAGGTTGGGAAAGACAACTGCCCTATGGTCTCATATGTAGATGTTAGCTTCAGTTTTTCAAATTTCCATGTTTAATTTTGAGTATCTATATAGCAGAAGAATAATAAGTAAGAAGGATAGACTGATTCCAGGACAGATTTCAAACAAAAATTGGCAGTTAAGGAGACTATGCCTAAGGACTGGGCAAGTCCAGGCAAGCCCAGGCAAGTCAATTACTAATAGAAAAACCCCAGGCTCCAGCCTTCATGCCTGATAATGGTTCTGGAATGCCTAGAGATAGAGTAAGATAAAGATAATCTACCCTGGAATTCCAGTGGGCTTTAGTATGAGACTGAAGCTAGCTTCATTGTCTATCTTGGTAATGGGAGACTTCAGCATGTAGAACTTTAGCAGAATGATACATACCTTGTGTTTAGTGTAAGATTCAAACTTAAGGACTAAGGCTGCCTTAGGCAAACACCAGGTGGAATTTAGGATAACACCCTGTTCCAGGAAATGACCTAACAGCCCCTAGCAGCCCCCCCCTCCCCGTCTGAATGAATGAGCTAACCGCAGTAAGGAAGGGATCCTTCACCACCCCCTCTGCATGCCAAAGATGTTTCCCCACCAAGGGCCTCCAATGAATTCAAAGGATAATAGGCGACCACCAATGAATTCAAAAGGTAATAGGCCCTACCAATGAGAAGTAACCAACTCATGTTGTAACGTAAAGCCTATACCCTGAAAAAGTATAAAGGGTGTGTGCCTTTGTCCCTCGGGGTCATCTCTGTTCAGATTACAGGATTACCCCAGTGCACTGGATCATTAAACCTCTTGCTTATTGCATCAATCTCTATCTCCGTGTTTCTGTGAGTGGGGCACCCCAGATGTAAGGCTCAGGGTGGGGATGTTCTCGAGTCTTACATTACATACTATTTGAATCTTTGTTCCTTGAGGTATTGTTCTTTGGTGAATCATGGATCTTTACAAAATGAGGTCTTAGTGTGGGGGATATTGGAGTACACAAATATTGTGAAAGTAGAGAGGTTTGTGGAATACTAGAGTTAGAAATGTTAAGGCAGAATGGGCAAGGGATGATGAAAGAGAGAAGTAGTTGAGGGAGAAGTTTAACTAAAATTAAGAAGATATGAAAATGTCATATGAAAGCATACTCATATAAGCTATTTAAAAACAGCTTTTTAAAATGTATATGGCTCAGTGGGTAGAGCCAATTGGCATGCCTGACCATGTGAGTGTGATATCCAGACTCTACATATTAGAAAAAGAGAACTCCACACATGACATCCATATGCCCATACATATACAAACATACACACAAAATAAGAGATAAATAAATAAATAAAACATTTTAAACAATGCAAGAATAGATGATTTTTAAATGAGAATTCAAATGTTAGATATAATACCATCATTGAGTTTTTGATCAAGTAGTTCTAAGAGAAGACAAATGATACATGTTGTTGCCACTGCTCTTTGTTACCAATTATAACTGTAAGGTAAGGCCATGATTATGAATATAACACATTGTTTGGTTGCAAGGCAGAAACTGAACTGGAATCTTCCTTTATGCTGACTAGCATTTGTAGTGCTAGGTTTTAGTATACAGTTTGTTTAAAAACAAAACAAAACAAACAAACAAACAAAAAAAAAGACATCAACGAGCTTACAAACCTCTGGGCCTTTTGTCACTGGTACCATAGTGGCATTTTTCTTATGGGGGCAACCAACCACTTTTGACTTGGATTTGAGTTAATTCCACAATAAGAAATACATGGATTATGCTATAAAACTGGCTAAAAGTTCATGACTTGTGAGGACAGAAGCTCTACGAGGGTATTGACTAATTGCTTGTTCATTCTTGCTGTATTGATTCATTGCCCCATTCTTTTCTAAATCAATTTATAGTCACAAATGAGGGTTTCACTCAGCCTTGGTCAGAAATGGTCCCTGCAGTGCTTAGTGCAGATTCGTAACAGTCAAAGTCCTGAGAATAAGCAATCATTTAGCTTTTAGACTTAAAGGAAAGATCTATAGCCCCATCTTCAAGGGTCAGGGAATATTTAGAAGACAGAATGCATTTAAGTCAGTGCTTGTAGGGAATACTTTCATAAATGCTATCTTCTAGATATGACCTGACCATTGATTGCACTCATGAAATCAGGTACAGTTATCTATACAAGACTTATCTAAAATGTAGCCCTCCAATATTCCTTCGGATTATTAAGGGGTTTGGTAGTTTCCCCTGTCCCTTTGTGAAGCCACTATCAGTTAATGGCTACCTAGAAAGAGGGTGTGGTTTCTTCAGCGGTGAAGCCAATGGTTACTTACTAATTCCTGAATAAATAATCCCTCACCCATACCCATACTAACAATTCTAATTAAGTACAGCAAGCCATGACAAAAATAGGAATGAAAATAGGAAGAAGACCAGTGGGAAAGTAGGTGACTAGGCTAATGTGGACTAGACAAGACTCTACAAAACTCTACAAAATGAAATACAAGCAACTAAAAATGCTGTATGAGGCAAATAGTGTGTCCTGGGCAGAGCATATTAGTTCACTAGTCTGCTTTCTTCTACAGTTCAGGATTACCTGCCCATGGATCGCACCCCCTTCCATGTGCTGGGTCCATCCTCATTAATCATTAACCAAGAAAATGCACTACAGGCTTGCCTGTAAGTTCTCAGTTGAGATGTATTTTTTAGACAACTCTAAATCCAGCTTATGTTAGGTGAAGAAAGCACATGTACATACATGCACAGCCCAGAACTGAGTCCTGTTAATATAGGTAATAAATTTTGAAAATAAAAATGTTTCAAAAATTATATATATATTACATAACATATATATATACATATATAAATATATATATAGTTTCATTTCCTCTCCATTTTTGTTGGGCTGTATTGAACAGTTTCAACATTTTTATGCTTTTAAAATGTACTTCACAATTTTCAAATTCTGCTTATGTTAATGTTTGTTGTACATTTTGTTATTAAATATATCTATTGAATATTTTTATATCAACAGTCACAGCTTTTACTTTCACAGTACATTTTCATCAGTTCCTCCTCTCCTATAAGTTTTAAATTTTCATATAGTTCTTAAATATACCAATAGTTTACTCTATACATTTTGCACTATCTATCTAGAGTCTAGTAGGTAATTTAGGAATGCTTGAGATGTTTGATATTGGAGAATTGGGGTGGGAGCTGCCAAACATTCAATGACAGCATTTTCCTTCTTGAAGATTTAGTTCTCTTCACATTGATCATTACATACATACATTGTTCTTGATCAAAAAGTGACAGTTTTAAGGAATATTCATGCTTTGTTAAAGATAACTGCTTCTGATTTCAAGTGTCCCACTTTAAAATTTTTTGATCGATTTCAGTGCTTATTTGAAATGTATAATGACCATTATGAATCTAAATTGCCAGTGTGTTCACCAGCTGCATTCCTGAGAAATGAGAGAGATATGACTAAGTTAGAGATTATCTTCATCTTACCTAGGACTTGTACAAGGATGAAACTATATCATTATTTCCTCTCTGACTGGACCAATAATGAGAATTTTTGTTCCTTGAATAAGAACATTAAATCACTGAAATAAATCTCTCATATTGTTTTGATGTATAAGAAACAAACTCTTACTTGGGGAAAGGAAGCCATACTCAAACTAGCCTTAGCTTAGAAGTTGTATACTGTAGAAGATTAAGGAATGATGAGCAGAAGCAGGAGGACTTTAACTGGTGAGGGAAGAGGGGAGATAATGCACAGAGGAAGTGAGCAGCAATGTTTGAAAAGGGTATAGGAAACATTTTATATTGTGCTTACTTAAAATTAAATTGTGAGGGGGCTGGAGAGATGGTACAGTGGTTAAGGGTACTGACTATTTTTCCAGAGGACCCCGGTTCAAATCTGTATGGCCAGTTCAAAACTGTTGTAACTTCAGTATCTGACACTCTCATATAGACATGCATGCAGGCAAAATACCAATGAGGATAAAATAAAGATAAATAAATAAAAATAAATACACTGTGAGGAAACATACCATTTCAGACTGGGTGTTCCACGGTCTGTCACTCTCTATATAATGTCTGGCTGTGGGTTCTTGTATTTCTTTCTAGTTGTTACAGAATGAAGCTTTTATGAAAATGGATGATCCAGGCCCTGATCTATGTATGGGATATAATAAAGTCAGTGCTAAGAAGAAAGCTCATAGCTCTGAGTGCCTCAAAAAAAATGGAGAGAGCATACACTAGCAGCTTTACAGATTACCTGAAATCTGTCAGAAGAAAAGAAGCAATATACCCAAGAGGAGTAGACCAGATGAAATAATAAAACTCAGCTGAAATCAACCAAGTAGAAAAAAAAAAGAACTAAACAAAGAATAAACAAAACAAAAACAAAACAGGAGCTGGTTCTTTAAGAAAAACATCAAGATAGATAAACCCTTAGTCAGGATAACCAGAGGGCACAGAGACAGTATCCAAATTAACAAAATCAGAAATGAAAAGGGAGACATAACAACAGAAACTAAGTAAATTCAAAAAATTATGAGATTCTGCTAAACCTATATTCCTAAAAACCTATATTCCACAAAACTGAAAAATCTGGATGATATGGATAATTTTCTACACAGATACCAGTTACCAAAGTTTAATCTGGATAAGATAAACCATCTAAAACATCCTTTAACCCCTAAAGAAATAGAAGCAGTCAATAAAAGTCTCCCAACCAATAAAAGCCCAGAACCAGGTTGGTTTAATGCAGAATTCTATCAGACCTTTAGAGAAGACCTAATACCAATACTCTTCAAACTATTCCACAAAATAGAAACAGAAGGAACACTAACAAATTCATTCTTTGAACCACAATTAGACTTGTATATAAAACATACAAAGACCTTACAAAGAAAGAGAACTTCAGATAAATTTCCCTTATGAATATTGATGCAAAAATACTCAATAAAATTCTAGCAAACTGAATCCAAGAACGCATCAAAATGATCATTCACCATGATGAAGTAGGTCTCATTACAGGAATGCAGGGATGGGTCAATATATGGAAATCCATCAGCGAAACCCACTGTATAACAAACTCAAAGGGAAAAAAACACATGTTCATTTCATTAGATGCTGAGAAAGCATTTGAAAAAATTAAACACTCCTTCATGGAAAAAAGTCTTGGAAATATCAGGAATTCAAGGCCCATATCTAAACATAGTAAAAGCAATATACAGTAAACATACATATAAATGCAGAGAAATTAGAAACAATTTCACTAAAATCATGGACTAGACAAGGCTGCCCACTGCTCCCTATCTATTCAATATAGTACTTGACGTCTTAGCCAGAACAATTAGACCAAAAATAAGTTGTCAAAGGGATACAAATTCGAAAGGAAAAAAATCAAAATATCACTATTTGCAGATGATAAAATAATATAATTCAGTGGCCTCCACAATTTCACCAGAGAACCCCTAAACCTGACAACCTCAGCAAAGTGGCTAGATATAAAATTATCTCAAACAAATCATAGCCTTCCTCTACTCAAAAGATGAACAGACTGAAAAAGAAATTAGGGAAATGGCACCCTTCACAATAGTCACAAATAACATAAAATACCTTGGCATGACTCTAACTAAGCAAGTGAAAAATCTTTATGACAAGAACTTCAAGTCTCTGAAGAAAGAAATTGAAAGATCTTAGAAAATGGAAAGATCTTCCATGCTTATACATTGACATAATTAATACAGAAAAATAGCCATCTTGCCAAAAGCAATCTACAGAATTCATGCAATCCCCCTCAAAATTCCAACTCTGTTCTTCATAAAGTTAGAAATAGTAATTTAATTTGCAAATTCATTTACAATAACAAAAAACCCAGGACAGAAAAACTATTTTAAACAATAAAAGAACTTCTGGGAGAATCACCATTCCTGACCTCAAGCTGTATTACAGAGCAATCATGATAAAAACTTCATGATACTGGTACAGCAGTAGATCAATGGAATACAATTGAAGGCCTAGAATTGAAACTACACACCGATGGTCACTTAATCTTTGGCAAAGGAGCTAAATCCATCCAATGGATAAAAGACAGTATTTTCAACAATTCGTGCTAGTTCAGCTGCCAGGCATGTAGAAGAATGCAAATCAATCTATTATTATTTCCTTGTACAAAGCTCAAGTTCAAGTGGATCAAAGACCTCCATATAAAATGAGATACACTTAAACTAGTAGAAGTAAACTGAGGAAGAACACATGGGCACTGCAGCAAAATTTCCTGAACAGAACATGCTCTAAGATCAAGAATCGACAAATGGAACCTCATAAAATTGACAAGCTCCTATAAGGCAAAGGACACTGTCAATAGGACAAAATGGCAACAGTTTGGAAGAAGGTCTTAACCAATTCTTCTCCTGAGAGAGGACTAATATCTAATGTATACAAAGAACTCACGAAGATAGACTCTAGAGAACCAAATAATCCTATTAAGAATGGGGTACTGTGCTAAACAATTCTCAACTGATAAATATAGAGTGGTCAAAAAGCACCTAAAGAATCCTTCATCATCAGGGAAATGCAAATCAAAACAACACTGAGATTCTACCTCACACCACTCAGAATGGTTAAGAGCAAAACTCAGGTAACAGCAGGTGCTGGTATTATGTGGAGAAAGAAGAACACTCCTCCATTGTTGGTGGGATTACAAGCTGCTGCAACCTCTCTGGAAATTAGTCTGGAGGTTCCTCAGAAAATTGGACATAGCACTACCTGAGGATCTTGCTATATCACTCCTGGGTATATACCCAAATGATGTTCCAACGTACAACAAGGACACATATCCCAGTATGTTCATGGAAGTTTTATTTATAATATTCAGTAGCTAGAAAGAAGCCAGATGTCCTTCAACAGAGGAATAGTTACAGAAAATGTGGTACATTTACACAATGAAGTAATACTCAGCTATTAAAAAAATGCTTGGCAAGGATGTGGAGAAAGAGGAACACTTCTCCATTGTTGGTGGGATTCCAGACTAGTAAACCATTCTGGAAATCAGTCTGGAGGTTCCTCAGAAAATTGGACATTGAACTACCTGTGGACCCAGCTATACCTCTCTTGGGCATATACCCAAAAGATGCCCCAACATATAACAAAGACGCGTGCTCCACTATGTTCATCACAGCCTTATTTATAATAGCCAGAAGCTGAAAAGAACCCAGATGCCCTTCAACAAAGGAATGGATACAGAAAATGTTATATCTACACAATGGAATATTACTCAGCTATCAAAAACAATGACTTTATGAAATTCATAGGCAAATGGATGGAACTGGAAAATACTTTCCTGAGTGAGGTAACCCAACCACAGAAAAACACACATGGTATGCACTCATTGATAAGTGGATATTAGCCCAAATGCTCGAATTACCCTATATGCACAGAACAGAAGAAACTCAAGAAGGATGACCAAAATGTGGATGCTTCACTCCTTCTTCAAAAGGGGAACAAGAATACCCTTGGGAGGGAATAGGGAGGCAAAGTTTAGAACAGAGGCAGAAGGAACACCCATTCAGAGCCTGCCCCACATGTGGCCCATACTTACACAGCCACCCAATTAGACAAGATGGAAAAGCTATGAAGTGTAGGCTGACAGGAGCCGGATGTAGATCTCTCCTGAGAGACACAGCCAGAATATAGCAAATACAGAGGCTAAGCCAACATTAAACCACTGAACTGAGAATAGGACCCCCGTTGAAGGAATCTTAGAAAGAACTGGAAGAGCTTGAAGGGGCCTGAGACCCCATATGTACAACAATACCAACCAACCAGAGCTTCCAGGGACTAAGCCACTACCTAAAGACTATACATGGACTGACCCTGGACTCTGACCTCATAGGTAGCAATGAATATCCTAGTAAGAGCACCAGTGGAAGGGGAAGCCCTGGGTCCTGCCAAGACTGAACCCTCAATGAATGCGATTGTTGGGGGAGGGCGGTAATGGGGGGAGGGTGGGGAGGGAACACCCATATAGAAGGGGAGGGGGAGCGGTTAGGGGAATGTTGGCCAGGAAACCGGGAAAGGGAATAAAAATCGAAATGTAAATAAGAAATACCCAAGTTAATAAAGATGAAAACAATGCCTATAGGAAATTCTTAGGCAAATGGATGGAACCAGACAATGTCTTCCTGAGTTTCGTAACCCAGACACAAAGGAACACACATGATATGCATTCACTGATAAGTTTATATTAGCCAAAAGCTCGGAATAAGCAAGAAACAATTCACTGATCATATGAACCTCAAGAAAAAGGAAGGCCAAAATATGAACACTTCAGTCCTTCTTAGAAGGGGAAATAAAATACTCAAAGGAGGAAATACAGAGGCAAATAGTGAAGCAGGGATTGAAGGAAAGCCCATCTAGAGACTGCCTACCTGGTGATCCATTCCACCTGCAGCCACCAAGCCCATTCACTATGGCTAATGCCAAGAAGTGCTTGCTGACAGGAGCCTGATATGGAAGTCTTTTGAGAGACTCTGCCAGAGCCTTACTGATACAGATGAAGATGCTTGCAGCTAACCATTGGACTAAGCACAGGGACCCTCTGGGATGATGTTATAGGTGAGGCAGGTACAAAATAGAATGAGGCCTATCATTAGACGAGAAGGAAGGATGTGTGGGAGAAGTTTGAGGGAAAGGAAGGAGACTGAAATGGAAAGGACAAGAGAGAAAAGGCGAAGAAGCCGCAGCAGAGAGAACATGGAGGCTGATGTTAAGATTCCACACTGTACCTTTGCAGGTTGTTATGAATGTTCTTAAGGGATGGATGTGTACAGGGCTTTGTATGTTTAGGTGAACAATTATATCTTATCAATTGGATCAGAGGTTATTGTGTTGTGTGTTCTTTCTTGTAGCAGATTTAAGTGTGAGAGTGTGTGGTGGCTAGTCTGGGCCGCCACGGAGTTGGGATGTGTGCTTCTGGCAAGAGATCTAGCAGATATCTTGGGGCATGGTGCCGGACCTAGAGTGGGTAAAAAGACAGCCATTTGTTTTTTTATATTTTTACAACAACAGATGGTGAACCAGCGTGATGGGCAAGAATCCACTAGTAATCCTAATAGTTGAGAGAAAGTTTTATTTTCTAAGTAAGAGGAGGCCAGCGCCATGTTGAGTCACATGACGTCTTAAGTGGGGGAACTTTAAACAAAAAACACAAAAGCAAACTGTGACGGCAGGCTGTAGGTCCCCTGCTATGTGGTAAGTAATGGCAGTACAGAAAGTTAGAGATAAAACTGCTTTATAAAGAAAGTCTTTCAGAATACTCATATTCCTTCTAACGTGGGCTCCACGGGAATTTGGGGTTGAAATCCTAGTTAGACCAGCTACTTCTTAATGACAGATGTTATTAAAAGGTGATTAAGTTTGTTTCTTTTTTAAATGAAGATTCCGAGTAGAGAGCTTAACAGATGGATATATTTTGGGCTAAAGTCCTGGTTCGATATGTGGCTTATTGGTATTGGAATTGATAGAAGGTGCTTAGTTTGTTTTTATGAATTACACCGCTAAAGGCCATATGGATTATTGATGGCCGGCTAGTTAGGGTTTGTGATTATCTTTGATATTTGCCATAATAAGACGCTCAGATTCTCTTAACATGGGCTACCTGGGAATTTTGGGTTTATTTCCTGATATCACAGAATACAACAGCCTAGCGGGCTCATTGTTTAACACTATTGTTTAGCTTACTTCATTTATTAAAAAATTGTTTAATCTTTATAATGGGCGTGATTTTGAGTTTTATGGTTATATTATTACTATGGGAGAGAGTGCAAGATACAAGCTTTTCTGGTTACAGACTAAGGAACACAATATTTTGGGAGAAAGATTTTGTCTTTGTGTTTTTAAAAAGTGTGATTAGGCTATGGAAACCTCACAGAATCATACTGATCAGATTTGAGAAAGGGAGACCGACTGAAAAACAAGATTCAGGAGAATAAAACAAAAAGATATCTCCATTCTAAACTTTTGTCTTGAGAGTTGTATTTTGCAGAGTGTGCCTACTTGAATTTCTGGTGTCAAGGAACTTCAGCTGGGTCCAGTCAGGACACATCCAGCTATAGCATTTGCTTCATTCTTCCTACCCCCTCGCCCCAAGGATATCTCAACGGCCATGTACAGCTTCAAGAAGTTATTGGGGAGTTGTTACCCCAATTCCCTAGACATTTGTGGGGCTGAAAGTGGTTATTCTAAAGTTGTTTTATGAGGAATTTAGAAATGATTATAATATAACAGGGAGGAATTAGCTAAATTGAGTTGTACAGTCATAATCTCATTTGGTAACTAAGCTAAAATCATACCTTGCTTTGGTATAGAATTTATTTATTAAAAAGGTTTAAAAGTACAAGGTTTAGAGCCAATCCTTCTATTGATGCCATTACAAACTTCTGAGTTGATTACACGTGTGAATTAAGGGCCAAATAGCAAATTAAATGGCTCCAAGTTTGTTAGAATACTTTCAAGATAATAGTTAATGAAAACAGTCCAGATTACGTTATACAGATAGATGTTTTTCAAAAGCATCAGAAATTCACAAAATTGGAGATTTAAAGTTATTTATATTTTGTTGAGATGTATCTGTTCCTAACAGTTCCCTTTTGGTGGATTTAATGAAGAAGTTAAACATTTCTACCTCCCGGCAATACTTTGTGGCTAGGCAGCCACTGGACAAAACTGCCTGTTTCATCTGCAGACTAACACTGTCCAGAACAGGACAATTATGCAGAATAGTTGACTGATAAGCTCTGCCAAGACAGGGTGATCAGCTCTTCAAAAATCTGGATTTCAGGAGTCTGTCAGTTGATTTGGGGCCAGAAGGCTGAAGACCTGTGCTCACATGTTGCTAACAGAGGACTATGCTAGAGGATATTTGTCTCTACAACCTCTCAGTTCTGGAAGCTGTGTTAGGCTTCCTATGTGTGTAGATATTTGGTCATTCTCAGATTTCTGATGGAGTTGAAGACTGATTATTGTCTCATAGCCTATCAGGCTGTTTAACTCTGAAAATACATATTTTATTAGATAGTTATCAGATAGTATACAAGCTACCTGAGATATAACATAGATTTTAAGCCTTTCTTAAGCTGGAATGGATAACTAAATATTCTGTGTAACTGATAAAGGGTTGGACTGGGTGTTAGATATATTTTGTGCTTTTAATTACAAAATGATAATAGTTGTGCTCAGCTTATACTTGAGAGAAAAGTTGTTGTTTTTTAATTAGACAAAAAGGGTGAAATGTGGGATGATGTCACAAGTGAGGCAGCTACAAGATAGAATGAGGCCTGTCATTGGACAAGAAGGAAGGATGAGCGGGAGAAAAATTGGAGGGAAAGGGAGGAGACTGGGACAGAAAGGACAAGAGAGAAAAGAAGCCTCAGCAGAAAGAAGATGGAGGATGATGTTAAGATTCCACACCGTACAGGTTGTTATGAATGTTCCTAAGAGATGGATGTGTACAGGGCTTTGTATGTTTAGGTGGGCAATTATATCTTATCAATTAGATCAGAAGTTATTGTGTTGTGTGTTCTTTCTTGTAGCAGATTTAAGTGTAAGAGAGTGTGTGGCAGCTAGTCTGGGCCGCCACGGTGTTGGGATGTGTGCTTCTGGCAAGAGATCTAGCAGATATCTTGGGGCACTACAGTGCCGGCCCTAGAGTGGGTAAAAAGATAACCATTTATTTTTTATATTTTTACAACAACAAGATCCCAACTGAGGAATTAGAGAAAGGACTTAAGGAACTAAAGGATTTTGCCACCCCATAGGAAGAACAACAATATCAACCAACTAGACCCCACCCCAGACCCCAGAGCTTCCAGGGACTAAATCATCAATCAAAGAGCACACATGGAGGGACCCATGGCTCCAGCAGCATATGTAGCAGAGGATGGCCTTGTCTGGCTTCAATAGGAAGAGAAGCCCTTCTTCCTATGAAGGCTTGTTTCCCCAGTGTAAGGGAATGCCAATGTGTTGAGGTGGGTGTTAGTGGGTGGGAGTGGGTACACCTTCGTAGAAAAAAGGGAAGGAGGGCAGAAACCATTGGGGAGGGGGGAAAGGTGATAGCATTTGAAATGTAAATACATAAAATATTCAATAAAAATATTAAAAAATAATGTCTTTAGGAGGCATTTCATCACAACCTTTTTTAAAAATGAGATCATTATTATTTGATTTTCTCTTAGGTACCTTATCCATTTTGTCATAAGTTCTTGGTCACACAAGCCTTTTTCCCAAAAGGGTTACACTGGGTATATCAACCACTCCAGAACAGGTTATATGTTCAGGTGTAGTTAAGCAACATATAATAGACTCCACATCTTTTGTGTGCTATTATTAGGTAACAGTTGAGGGAGATTTTGGGGAAAAGCATGGTTTTATTTTGTTTTCTTGGTTTTGAGTTTTGCTTTCTTTTTAGAAAGAACATAATGCTTGTTCCTTCTGCCTCTGTTCTAAACTTTGCCTCCCTATTCCCTCCCAAGGGTATTCTTGTTCCCCTTTTAAATAAGGAGTGAAGCATTCGCATTTTGGTCATCCTTCTTGAGTTTCATGTGTTCTGTGCATCTAGGGTAATTCAAGCAATGAATAGCCTAGTAAGAGCACCAATGGAAGGGGAAGCCCTTGGTCCTGCCAAGACTGAACCCCCAGTGAACATGATTGTTTGGGGGAGGATGGTAATGGGGGGAGGGGAACACCAATAGAGAAGGGGAGGGGGAGGGGTTAGGGGGATGTTGGCCCAGAAACTGGGAAGGGGAATAAAAATCAAAATGTAAATAATACTCAAGTAATAAAGATGGGGAAAAAAAGAAAGAAAGAATTTAAAGTTGTATTGGTAGGGAAGGCAAGAAGATCTAGAAGGAATTGGATGGGGGAAGGAATGTGATCAAAATAATATAAATACAATAAAAATTCATAGCTCTGTGTGTGTGTGTGTGTGTGTGTGTGTGTGTGTGTGTGTTTGTGTGTATGACTGTATGCCACTTGGGCCTATGATGCTTCCTCAACAACCATAGACTATCAAGAGAAGGTTCAGTGCCAGGAATGCAAAGCATTCTTTCAAGTTCTGGGGTCCAACCAACACCAAAAATAATGTAGGCCCTTGCTGTTGCCATAGGTTACTTCCTAGGACTTGAAGGTAAGATCACATTGCTGAAGATACCACTGACATTGGACACAGGTCTTGGAGGATTTGAGATGGAAATGACATGAACACTTTCTTCATGAGAACTGCTTCTCATAGGGTCTGAAAACATCAAAAAAGTAGTCAATAGTCCTTCCCAGCTATAAAGTCGACAAAGCACAATGATGACCAGAAATGCTAGATGTTGCCAAGGTCACTGGCACCTATACCACGGAAGTATGTAAGAGCTGTCTCATTGTGTTTAATTACCCACTCAATTAGAGCTAATTCTTGTTTGAGCTTGTAAACCTAACCCACAAATTTTGTCTGGTATCCTATGGAGAGGAGAACTTACTAAAGCCAGTCTCCTAAACCTGTATAATTTCTAGGTGGATTCTTTTATATTTTTGGTTGTGAGTCTAGACTTTAATAAGCTTATACTTATAGATAAATTTTGCTCTCATTTTTTATCAAAGACAGTTTAGTTGGCAGCCATCACAGAGATCCACATTTACTCAAAATGTCCCACAAAGCCCCAATTGACATTGTGTAATAAAACTAGTAAACCTAGACTCAGAGAACATCATAGAAAGAGATATGAAAATTTGTAACAGCCACAGAACCAGGACATCTATGGAATAGTGGTTTCTGTATATGACAGAGAAGTTGCATTCATGAAATCTGAACAATATGGTTGTCAAAAAGAAAATCTGCACAATGATAAACCCAGTGGACATGTCATAGTGTTTGGGAGAAATCTCATAAGGCCCCACATGTAGATTAAGAGCAATACACAAATTATTGGCTGCTGAAATAAAGAAAAACTTGCTACTACAGAAATGAGAGTTTTGTAAGTTATTCAATCTCAAATGATAATTCCTAAACACATGTACATAAAAGAAATATGTCCATCGCACCATAAACAAATACCCAAATGAGTCTTGTTTAAGGAAGAATTTTGAACCAGAACTGGAGTAAGTCCCACTACCGTTATAGTCAAGCCTAGCCCCAGCTTGCTTTGATTTCTTTGAGTTGGATAAGCTTCTCATGTGTTTAGCAGAGCTAGCTGTAATTTGCTCAAATACTGCTGAAAATTCAATGTAACTGAAGAATGTGAAAAAGCACCCAATCTTATTAATGAATATCAAAACCATATAATGAAGACTTTAAGAAAACATAAATATATAGAAGATTCTATGTTGTGTATTCAGTCGTATAAGCTATATAATTTGACAAAAATTAAAAGGAAGATTACTACTAGAGATGATCAAGCCTAAGGTGGTTTCAGAGAAATGTAAACTGTTCTTGTGTGTGGTGCTATTTGCATGGTTCTAATAAGGAGGTGGATATTCAGTCACTTGTCCAGTTATGCTGTGTTCTTTCTGTATGCATATTGTACTTTAGTTAAACGACTTAATATCTATTGACAAACCGTGGGAATTTATTCTTGATGTTTTGTTTCTGTTTTTTTTTTTCTCAAGTCAGGTCATCCTGCTTCATGTTTGCAGAAGCCAACCTCTCAGTGCAGGCCACAGGTACCAATAGATAAGCAAATATATGAGGAAGATGGGAAAGATGGAAAAATGGAGAGATCCATGTCCTCTGGCTAGACACGGCGGAACTGGAGATGCAACTCCACTGAGGACGGGCTGATGTGAATGGCCTGAGCTATAATGACAACCAGGCCTGTGATGCTACCCAGAGCCATGGCTGCGTTCATGACACTACCACTGCCAGAGTCTGTGCTGATGTCTGTGTCCCATGTAACCACTGAAGGACATGCTGATGTCAGTGGCTTGCACTGCCTCCTCAAGCCAGGTTGGTGTCTATGGGCCATAGCTACCATCAGGGGTGTGTGTACTGCCACTTGAGGCCGTGCTGATGTCTGTGGTTCAGATAGCCTGGGAGGGTCTTATCTGTGTCTATGGACTTGCTGCAACTGAGGGCCATGTTTATAGTCTGTGATGTCACCATAACCCATGTGGAAGCCCATGACCCATGGTCCACTAACTGTAACCGGCAAGGAAGCTACTTTTACAATGACATCAATAATTGCAGACACATATTTGAGAAAGACAGACATGAAAGTCTTCACTTATATCTCTTACCCTACCCCTCAAAGAAAAAAAAAAAAAAAAGGAGCAACCTAAACAGGAAGTCATGGAAAAGAACTTTTAAGAAAAGAAAGAAAAGAATTTTGTCTGAAATACATAAAAAGTTCTTACATGTCAACATGAGAAAAACTACACTCATTAGAGGAGTAATGGACAGAATGCTGGAATAATACTGCGTGTGCACATGCGCGCACGCGCACGCGCGCGCGCGCGCACACACACACACACACACACACACACACACACCAATTAAATGGTTGCAAATTGAGCACAGAATGTTTTGTTATATATGAAAGCTATAGAATGATACCAGTATGCACACATTAGAAAATCATAATGGAAAAAAGATGGAAAGCAGTCATTGGTCGGTACACTGAGCAGCTGGAACTCTTTTGCATAGCTTGTGACAGTGAAAACCAGTACAGTTAGTTTGAGAAAAGAAAGTTATCCCAAGTAAACATGAACATGTGTAGCTCTGAGAGTCCATGATTTCAATGCAGGAATATAATCCATGGATCATATAAAATCTCCAAAAAACACACTTTAGAATTTTCATAGCAGCAGCATAAATGGGGAAAAATGTAAATAATTCAAAACACCTGTTCAGAAAAGATAGGCTGAGTAATATTTATTATACTTTTGCAATAAACTACTACCAGGTAATGGCAATCAAAGTTGCCTAGCTCCTCACAATAATATAAGAGAATCTCATAATACATTATTTTTATATACCATATACTGAGATGTTGGGAAAACAAAATACAACCCAAAAGGTAAATAATTTATTATTACTCCTTCTACATCAATTATATAAAAAGGGAGGAAAGCTATATTGTTTTATTAGTGCTGAGATGGTGTTTATCTTTGGAAAGGGTAGTGATTCAGATACTCATGTGGTTTATGGGGGACTGCTACTGCTTGGTTTATCAGGCATCTTGTTGCAGTGTTTGCTCTTAAAAAATCTGTTGAGCTGTGGGTTTATGAGGATTCAAGTTACATATGTTATAGTTAATGAAAACCGTAGCAGATACCTAGAAAGCATTAGTGCCATTTTCAAAAGGTTTTCTGAGAACAGAGAGTACAACTGGGTCCTGAAGAGCATGGCTGTTTCATTACAGAGTTCATGTAGTATTGAAGTCAGCTGTTACAGATGCTAACTCATTAGTTGGAATAAATTAACTCTGTCCCTGATTTCTAGTATATAACTATTGATGCAGCTGTAGGTATTCTCCCTATATTGATTAGCAAAATCATCTGATGAAATTTAGTTTCACACAGCAGTGAAGATTCACTTTATGGTCTTAGCTATAGTTCTTTTTAAATTTTTTTTATTTTTTTGGTTACTTTTTTATTTACCTTTCAAATGTTGTCTCCTTTCCCTCCGAAAACCCCCATTCCACCCCCTCACTTGCCTCCATGAGGATGCTCCCCACCCCCCACTCCACTCTCATTCCACGGCCCTATCATTCCCCATGCTAGGGCATCAAGCCTTCACAGGATTACTTATGGTTCCTTGTCTCATTATCCGATACAACTACCTTGATCAGTGTGCCAGTCTAGCCAGATTGCCATTCTGTATGGAAAATTAGATTGAGAGATTATAAAAAAAGATTCATGAGACAGGTTCTCAGTTCTGTGGAGAGAGGATGTCTAAGATATTGTAACTGGATAGATTAGGATCAAGAGTATGGGTTTGCAGCATGATATTTTGAGACAACACCATGATGTTACAATTTGTTACAAATAAAGCAGACAATTAAGGAAAGTAAATTAAGTCAAGGGGCTCAATTATTTTAGAATTAGAGAGAGCACTAGTGTAGCTAGAGCTAGGTTTTAGAGAGGACAGTAATATATAATGAACCCAGAAGCAGCAGTTAGCTAGGTCACAATATGTTGTAAATTTCTTGGGAAAAACTTTTGATTACAAATGAATGTCATGTAAAATTTCTAAAGAATTTCCAACATAGAGATTGTATGATATTGCTTATATTTTAATACTGACTTGTCCTTAGTATTCAATCAATGAGGCAGGTGATCTACAATTTGCTGTCATAATCCAGGTGAATAAGAGACCAAGGAGATGACCATCCCACAGTTCCCTGCACCCAAATCCCATGAGGGAAGAGAACTGACCATCCAGGAGTGCAGACATCCTGAGACGACTGGAAAGACTCCCACCTCTGCACACCTCTGCCCACATCCAATGTCCAAGGGGAAACTGCACAGTAACTCTGGACACAGGGACATAGGAACACACAGCAGCTGGTACCCGCAGTTCTGGTCTGTGCCCAGAACTGAACTGAACCGGCCAAACAGCTCCTGCACCCAAATCTCGTGAGAGAAAGAACTGGACCCTCAGAAGTGTGGGCACTCCTGACAAGTCAGAGGAGACTACCTTCTGCCCACAGTTGAGACCCAAGAAGGAATTGCCCAGTGCCAAATGTGCCCCCTGGGTGCAAGGATCTAGGAGCAATCAGCAGCAGGACACTTTGATTCCTGCCAGTACCTAGAGTTGAAAGACAGTCTCCAGGAGCACCAACACACCTGAAAGCAGAGCACATGTCCTCAGGAAAGGCTGAAAGAAAACAGGAAAACAGTTCTACAGGAGTGCTGACACAGAGGCCTACAGTAGAGTCAAGTCACTCCCAGAAAAGCAAGACAAGCAAACACCAGAGACAACCCAATGGCTAGAAGGAAGTGCAGGAATCTAAGCAAGAGAATCCGAGACTATTTGGCATCATCAGAGCCCAGTTCTTCCACCAAAGAAAATACTGGATATCCAAACACAACAGAAAAGCAAGATTTAGATTTAAAACCACATTTTTTTGATAATGATGGAGGACTTTAAGAAAAACATAAAGAAATCCCTTAAATAAATTCAGGGAAAACACAAGTAAACAAGTAGAAACCCTTAGAGGGAAACACAAAAATCCCTGAAAGAATTACAGGAAAACACAACCAAACAGGAGAACGAATTGAAAATGGAAATAGAAGCAATAAAGAAAGCACAAAGGGAGACAACCCTGGATGTAGAAAATGTAAGAAAGAGACAAGGAAATGTAGGTACAAGCATCACCAACAGAATAAAAGAGATAGAAGGGAGAATCTCAGGAGCAGAAAACATCGATACAACTGTCAAAGATAATGTAAAACTCAAAGAGCTCCTAGCCCAAAACATACAGGAAATGCAGGACACAATGAGAAGATCAAACCTAAGGATAATAGGTATAGAAGAAAGTGAAGACTCCCAACTTAAAGAACCAATAAATATATTCAACAAAATTATAAAAGAAAACTTCCCTAACCAAAAGAAAGAGATGACAATAACATACAAGAAGCCTACAGAACTCCAAATAGATTTGACCAGAAGAGAAATTCCTCCTGTCACATAACTGTTAAAACAACAAACGCATAAAACAAAGAAAGAATATTAAAGACAGTAAGGGAAAAATGTCAAGTGACATATAAAGGCAGACCTATAAGAATTACACCAGACTTCTCACCAGAGACTATGAAAGCCAGAAGATCCTGGACAGATGTCATACAGACGCTAAGAGAACACAAATGCCAGCCCAAGTTACTGTATCCAGCAAAACTCTCAATTAACATAGATGGAGAAACCAAGATATTCTATGAAAAGACCAAATTTACAAAATATCTTTCTACAAATCCAGCCCTACAAAGGCTAATAGATGGAAAACTCCAACACAAGGAGAGAAAATACACCGTACAGAAATGAAACCAAAAGAGACAAACAAACATAATTCCACCTCTAACAATCAAAATAAAAGGAAGCAACAATCACTATTCCTTAATATCTCTCAACATCAATGGAATCAATTCCTCAATAAAAAGACATATGTATGTAACAGAATGGATACATAAAGAGGAACCAGGAAACATACATCAGAGACAAAGACAGACACTACCTCAGAGTAAATGGCTAGAAAAGACATTTCCAAGCAAATGCCCCAAAGGAACAAGCTAGTGTTGCCATTCTAATATCAAATAAAATTGACTTTCAAACAAAAGTTATCAAAAAAGATAAGGAAGGACATTTCATATTCATCAAAGGAAAAATCCATCAAAATGAGCTCTGAAATCCTAAATATCTATGCTCCAAATGCAAGGGCACCAAGATTGATAAAAGAAATCTTACTAAAGCTCAAAGCACATATTGCACCACACATGATAATAGTGGGATATTTCAATACCACACTCTCATCAATGGACAGATCATGGAAACATGAATTAAACAGAGACATAGAGAAACTAACAGAAGTTATGAATCAAACAGATTTAACAGTCATTTATAAAACATTCCATCCTAAATCAAAAGGATATACCTTCTTCTCAACACCTCATGGTACCTTCTCCAAAACTGACCATATAATTAGTCATAAAACAGGCCTCAACAGATACAAGAAGATAGAAATAATCCCATGCATTCTATCAGATCACAACGCACTAAGACTGGTCTTCACTAAAATCAATAATGAAAAAAGGCCATTTGTTCATTTATACATTTATACATGGAAGTTGTACAATGCTCTACTCAATCACCACTTGGTCAAGGAAGAAATAAAGAAAGAAATTAAAGACTTCTTAGAATTTAATGAAAATGAAGATACAACATTCCCAAATGTATGGGACACAATGAAAGTGGTGCTAAGAGCAAAATTCATAGCTCTGAGTGCCTGCAAAAGGAAACAGGAGAGAGCATATGTCAGCAGCTTGACAGCACACCTAAAAGCTCTAGAACAAAAAGAAATAAATAAACCTAAGAGGAGTAGAAGGCAAGAAATAATCAAATTCAGGGCTGAAATCAACCAAGTAGAAACGAAAAGGTCTATACAAAGAATCAACAAAAACAGGAGCTGTTTTTTTGAGAAAATAAAAAAGATAGGTAAACCCTTAGCCAGACTAACCAGAGGTCACAGAGAGTGTACCCAAATTAACAAAATCAAAAATGAAAAGGGAGACATAACAACAGAATCTGAAGAAATTTTTTAAAAAACCCATCAGATCATACTACAAAAATCTATATTCAACAAAACTGGAAAATCTGGAGGAAATGGACAATTTTCTAGACAGATACCAGGTAACAAAGTTAAATGAGGAACAAATAAGCCATCTAAACAAACACATAACTCATAAAGAAATAGAAGCTCTTATTAAAAATCCCAACCAAAAAGAACCCAGGACCAAATGGGCTTAGTGCAGAATTCTATCACATCTTCATAGATGTGATACCAATAATACCAATATTGCCCAAACTATTCCACAAAATAGAAACAAGTGGAGCACTATCAAATTCCATCTATAAAGCCACAATTATTCTTATACTGAAACCACACAAAGACCCAACAAAGAAAGAGAACTTCAGACCAATTTCCATTATGAATATTGATGCAAAAATACTCATTAAAATTCTTGCAACCTACATCTAAGAACACATCAAAATGATCATCCTTCATGATCAAGTACCCTTCATCCCAAGGATGCAGATATAGTTTAATATGTGAAACTCCATTGATACAATCCACTTTATAAACAAACTGGAAGATAAGAACCACATGATCATTTCATTAGATGCTGAGAAAGCATTTGACAAAATTCAATACGCCTTCATGATAAAAGTTCTGGAAAGATCAGGAATTCAAGGCCCATATCAAAACATAGTAAAAGCCATATACAGCAAACCAGTAGCTAACATCAAACTAAAAGGAGAGAAACTTGAAGCAATCCCACAAAAATCAGGGACTAGACAAGGCTACCCACTCTCTCACTAGTTATTCAATATAGTACTCGAAATCCTAGCCAGAGCAGTCAGACAGGGAAAGGAGGTCAAAGGGATACAAAGTGGAAGGGAAGAAATCAAAGTATCACTATTTGAAGATGATATGATAATGTACTTAAGTGACCCCAAAAGTTCCACCAGAGAACTTTGTAACCTGATAAACAACTTCAACAATGTGTTGAGGTATAAAATTAACTCAAAAAATCAGTAGCCTCCCTCTACTAAAGGGATAAACAGTCTGAGAAAGAAATTACAGAAATGACACCCTTCACAATATTCCCAAATAATACAAAGTATCTTGGTGTGACTTTAACCAAGCAAGGGCAAAACCTGTATGACAAGAACTTCAAGTCTCTGAAGAAAGAAACTGAGGAACATCTCAGAAGATGGAAAGATCTTCTGTGCTAATGGATTGGCAGGACTAATATAGTAAAGATGGCCATTTTGCCAAAGGCAACCTACAAATTCAATGCAATCTCCATCAAAATTCCTACTCAATTCTTTATAGAGATAAAAAGAGCATTTTGCAAATTCATTTGGAATAACAAAAAACCCAGCATAGCGAAAACTATACTCAAATATAAAAGAACTTCTTGGGGAATCACCATCCCTCACTTCAAGCAGTATTACAGAGCAATAGTGATAAAAATTGTATGGTATTGGTACAGAGACAGGCAGGTAGAGCAGTGGAAAAAATTAAAGACCCAGAAATAAACCCAAACACCTATCGTCACTTGATCTTTGATAAAGGAGCTAAAACCATCCAATGGAAGAAATATAGAATTTTCAGGAAATGGTGCTGGTTCAACAGGAGATTAGTATGTAGAAGATTGCAAATCAATTCATTTTTATCACCCTGTACAAAGCTTAAGTCCAAGTGGATCAAGGACCTCCACATCAAACCAGATACACTCAAACTAATAGAAGAAAAAGTGGGGAAGAGTCTTGAACACATGGGTACTGGGGAAATTTTCCTGAACAAAACACCAGTGACTTATGCTCTAAGATCAAGAATCGACAAATGGGACCTCAGAAAACTGCAAAGCTTCTGTAAGGCAAAAGACACTGTGGTTAGGACAAAACAGCATCCAACAGACTGGGAAAAGATCTTTACCAATCCCACATCTGATAGAGTGTTAATACCTAAAATATACAATGAGCTCAAAACGTTAGACTCCAGAGAGCCAAATAACCCTATTAAAATTGGGGTACAGTGCTAAACAAAACATTCTCAGCTGAGGATTATTGAATGGCCAAAAAACACCTAAAGAAATGTTCAACATCCTTAGTCATCAGGGAAATGCAAATCAAAACAATCCTGAGATTCCCCCTCATACCAGTCAGAATGGCTAAGATAAAAAAACTCAGGTAACTGCAGATGCTCTTCAGGATGTGGAGAAAGAAGAACACTCCTCCATTGTTGGTGGGATTGCAAACTGGTACAAGCACTCTGGGAATTAGTCTGGAGGTTCCACAGAAAATTGGATATTCCTCTACCTGAGGATCCAGCTATACCTCTCTTGGGCATATACCCAAAAGATGCCCCAACATATAACAAAGACACATGCTCCACTATGTTCATCGCAGCCTTATTTATAATAGCCAGAAGCTGGAATGAACCCAGATGTCCTTCAATAGAGGAATGGATTAAAAAATGTGGTACAGCTACACAATAGAGTACTACTCAGCTATAAAAAGAAATGACTTCATGAAAATCATAGGCAAATGGAATGAACTAGAAAATATCATCCTGAGTGAAGTAACTAAATCACAGAAAAACACACTTTGTATGCACTCATTGATAAATGGATATTAGCCCAAAAGCTGGAACTACCCAAGATGCAATCCACAGACCATAGGAAGCTCAAGAAGAAGAATGACCAAAATGCAGATGCTCCCCCCTCCTCCTTTTAAGGAGAAAAAAATATCCTTAGGAAGGGATATGAAGCAAAGTTTAGAGCAGCGACTGAAGGAACGGCCATTCAGAGCTTGCCCCACATGTGGCGCATATATATACAGCCACCAAAATTAGATAAGATTGATTATGCTAAAAGATGCATGCTGTAAGGGTCTGGATATAGATCTGTCCTGAGAGATACATCCAGAACATGTCCAATACAGAAGTCAATGCTAGCAGCAAACCACTGAACTGAGAACAGGACTCCCTTGGTGGGAATTAGAGGAAGTATTGAAACCCCCACACAAACAACAATGCCAACCAACCAGAGCTCCCAGGGACTAAGCCACTACCGAAAGACTATACGTGGACTGACTCAGAGCTCCAACTGCATATATAGCAGAGAATAGCCTCGTTGGGGCACCAGTGGAAGGGGAAGTCCTTGGTCCTGCCAAGGTTGAACACCCCCCCCCCCAGTGCAGGGGAATATGGGAGGGGGCAGTAAGGGGGAAATACCCATATGGGGGAGGGGGAGGGGATGATAACTTACGGACAGGCAACCGAGAAAGGGAATAACATTTGAAATGTAAGTAAAGAAATATACCTAATAAAAAATTTAAAAAATTTTTTAAAAATGAGACCAAGGAGTTTGTCTGCAAATTCTTTGAATACGTAATCAATACAATATGCTGGTGTACTAGTTACAGTACATAAGAGAAAACCACAAGGATCACTTCACTTTTGGAGCCCAAACCATCAAAGTTGCTATTAGTTCAGACAGTACAGTGTTCATAGAAGCCACACTGGGAAGAATATTAAGCTCTTCGTTCCAGGCAATGATTATTAGGCGGGGCTCCCCGCTAGGAAGATAAATATGTGAGTGTGAAGTTCAGAACTATGATTTCATTGAAAACATATATTTTATAGTAAGAATTTTAGAAGTAGAAGGTAAAGGCGTGAATCCAGAGGAGATCACTTGGTGAGTGAGTGACCATAACTAGTCCCTAAACTCCTCAGTATCATACAGTGGAAAGATCACGAAAGGGCACAGCCAGCAAGATGAGATGACAGTAACGCACATGAGCTTCCTGAAGGAAGTGAAAAGAGATTTCAAGGGGGTGGGGCAGGTAATCATCAGATGAGTGGAGGGAAGCAGATGGACAGGTATTGTAAAGTGTGGAGTGAGCTTTTAGCTTTTCCAGTGTGGCGAGTTTGATAATAGCAATTTCCAAGGCATGATATGAAGGAAAGTGTGATAGACACATGTTCTCCACTTTCACTGATGCTTTCTCTGTGCCCGCTGTCCTTGTCCCTTCTCTCCTTGTCACTAGAAACAAAATTGTAATCCTTTCAAGCAGCTGCCTGGGTTATTTACTGAATCTGATTGTTTTTAAGGTTAAAAGCTTCGTGCTTGCTTTAACCTTGCGCTAGTGTTTTATCTGTCCCAAGCTCTTTTCCTGTCTCGCAGGACATAGACAATTTACATACATAGTCATTTTCTTCTTAGGGTCTATTTTTCTAGAATGTCATTGTCACTACTTCTTCCTTTTCTTCCTTGTTACTCCACGTGTCTCTTAGCACTTTTCAGAGTTGCTCTTCATTTATTCAGTTTATTCAAGAACATCCCTACATATAACTTTTGCTTACCTAGCTGTAGAAGATGGCGCTTCGAATCATCTCATCTTTCCATCTTGTCTGGCCTTTGTGTTTATCCCTGTCAATCTTAGTGCACAGTAGGTCTACAGAGCCTGTGTGATGGCTCAGCAGTTACTGGTTCTTATTACCAGGTCTTATAACCTGAATTTGACCCTTGGGTCCCACCTGGTACAAAGAGAAAACTGACTCTCTATAGTTCTTCTGTGACCTGCCCATGTGTGTAATGGCATATGTGAACAGATATACGCGTACACACCCAGAAAAATAAAACGAATATAGGTAAAATAGACTCCGCTTAATCATGTTATGTCCTTCTTTCCTACAGTGATTGACTTGGTGTAGAGATTATGAGAAAAAATTTCATAGACCCAAGTGGATGTTCTGCTTAGGGATTACACCAGGTGTCACATAGATTCCTACTACACTGAAGTAATAGTAAAATCAAGTAATCACCTTCCTAGTTTACTTAGAGTAATTATAGAGATAGAGTTTGATCGTTCCTAAAGCTGTCTTAGTTAGAAATGCCCATTTTCTATTTAATGAGGATCTCTTTCCTTCATCAGAATATTTTAGTTTTCAAATTTCATAAATGCCTTATTACATATTCAATGTACTGTACATTTAAAACATCATGATATTTCATCTTGATTAAAAAATTCTCTCACAGCAATAAAAATATGCTAAAGATCAGAAGAACTGACTGGCCTTTATCAATATAGCCTTATGTTATTTAAAAATTTATCTTATCCCTAGAACATTACAAAGAAAGAAATATTCAGTATATTGGCTTAAAGATGATAATATTGTTAGCTTAATTAGGAAATTAGTGATTAAGTGCTAAATTGTTTGTGGACGTATTGAAGTTTATCACTTTCAAAAATTAAAGAAATAAAGGAATGTTTAATCTATGTTGCAATAAATTCTGGTGTTTTTAGCACAACTAAATTATTTTGGCATCATATTAGATTTATTGAAACAATGTTAAACCACTTATAATTTTATCCCATTTTTCACTTCACAGTGAGTGGGATGAATATGATTTTCTCATTGGAAACATGAAGAACTCTCCTCTGGTTGTACAAATGCACCTCGGTGTTCAGTGCAGAAACAAAGCTCTCTGCTGGAAGCTTTGGAGCTTGTAGCAATTGTAATGAAATAAGCAAAGTGGCTATTGTCTGAGTGCACATGTGAGTTGGGAGAAATGTCTGGGGAAGAAGGCTATTTTTGTCTCTGCTTCTCTGCAGCAGCAGCCTCCTTTCTGGAATGTAAGTGGCGTCTGAACACTGACTTATTTCCAATCAGATAGCAAGTGTTGGCTGAAGCCTCAGTTAGGTTAATAGAAATTCAAATATTTTCACACATACTAACAACACAGGAATTTATTGCAGCAGAGAATAAGCATTATATTTCCAATATAGTTTTATAAGGTAATAAAAAAATCCCAGAGGACTGAGCCCAAATAAGTTCCTGTATGCATACACAAGTTATTTGATAAACACTAACATTAAAGCTAGAATTGCAGAAAAATTCAATAACCTCATTTATACTGATCCAGTTAATTTTGGAACGGCCATGTCAACCATTGAACATTGCATACCTCAGCATTCCTCAGAGCAGCCAACTATATTCGACTGCACTAAATATTTTGCTGCATGTGTAGATTTAGCAGCAGTGGTTGATTTGCTGCAGGAACTTGTTCTTATGCCATAATATAACACAAATATTGATAACTAGCAGGGTTTGGAAGTCAGAGCATTGAGCTAGGAGTCAAAGTTGACTTTTGATTTACACCATGATTGATTAGTGTTGGGTAAGTCACTTGACTTTTCTGTCTTCTCTATCACCCTATATCAGCTATCAGGATTTCTGAGAGTCATGGGCAGCTTATCCAAAATACTTTATGAAAAAAATGTGTTCATATTACTGCTTGTAAGATAATGGAATAATAGCCATTTATTAGAAAATCAAAATGACGAAACAGTTACTTCCAAGAATCTGCTGTTATTTCACCTTGCTGCATTTACTTTATTTCTCACATTTCCTCAGGTAGTTAGTTGTTGTGCAGCTGACATAGGCAGAGTTAGATTGGCTTCCATCCATACAGGTTAGATTCATGTCTGTCCTACCTGTCTTTCATCTTCCATAAAAAAAAAAAAAGAAAATGAAAAACCCAGCTATCCAAAGCCATATTCTTCTCAAAGAGACAGATAGGTACATAAAAAGTAAGCCTGATTAGATTAATGCATCTCAAGCCTTTGATCCCAGCACTCTGTTTATTGCCAAAGCAAGTCACATGATGCGGACAAACAACAGTGGAACTAGAAAAACTTGTTTTCCACTTTTTATGGAGAGAACGTGCATGACAAAGTGCATGGATACAGAGGGGAACAAGTCAGAATGCAGTGTCTGACAGCAAAATTTCCTCTTAGCATCGGATTTCTTTAATATTTTACCTATATTGTACAGATTTTTAAGGGCCACTGTAGTCATCATGACTAAAAAAGCCATTATTAATGATTCTTTAATATTGACAAACCACCATAGAAAGAAATTAAAACTACACAAAATATAACTGGAGATAAATGGTTATCTTTCTTTATTTCTTTGTTTTGTCCTTCTGGCCCGCCTTTCTTCCTTCCCCTCGTCCTCCCTCCCTCCTCCCTTCCTCCCTTTCTTCATTTCTTCTGTTCTTCTCTTATTCTTCATTTAAGGGTGTGGCTTGGAACTCATAACCTAGGCTAGCCTTGAATTCATAACAACCCTTCTGTTCCAATCTCTCAAGAGCTAGATTAGCTGTGAGTCCTCACATTCAACACTTGTTTCTTTTCATTGTCTTCAAATAGCTTTCTTTAGCATCTGGTTGTCCACTGAGACACAGTAAGTTTCCAATAAGCATCTTATGTGTGCATGCACATAACTTTTTGTGGGAACAGACTTGGTTACTCCATCAAATAGACCTCCACATTCTGGAAATTCACTTGATGCCTACCTCAGTGTCTTCTCTTGCTCTTCTTCTTCATCTTTACTTGGATGGATATAAAGGGCTTTATGTCAAGCCTTCTCTAACAGTATTCTAAGTGCCCCCTTATGGTATATCTTAGTAGAAAAGATGATGGATTGTTGTCGCGCCCACCTCGGCCGGCAAGGAAGACGCAACACGGTCGGATTCTTCTCAACAGCCTTTATTGCAGGACCACCTCATTGCTGATACGGGGACTTTGAGCGGCAAAAGCGCTCGCCTTATATACACAACAGACTGTGGCTATGCTAATTGTCCTTCAGGGATTGCGGAGCACGAATCACCCCACTATCACCCCTGCTACTTGTCCTCCAGGGATTGGTGGAGCATGAATCACCCCATTAGCATGGTACCGCCCCGGCCAGATTGATGCCAGGTGCAAACCCGCGCATGCGCAGTACTGTTGCTTACCACAGGAGGGAGCCGGATCCTACCGCAGCCCTGGCAAGGGGACAAGCCTGCGCATGCGCGATAAGTTGTTTACTACCCGACGGGACTGGATATTGGCTCCATCTTTGTTTTACCGCTCTGCTCCCTACAGATTGTTGTTCTAAGCCCTCTGATACTTATTGTTTATTCAATATTGAATACATTTCCTTGACTTTTTTTAATTTCCTTTCCATGTTTAAGAAAAAATGAAGAAAATAAGACCCTGAATTTGTTGTGATAATAAATGTATTGATTTATTGAATATTTGTATTGAGCAGTTGTATGGAAGGATATTTATGGATATTCATATATTCACACAATAACAATGAAACAAGGCCAGAAATTGAAAGAAAGCAAGGAGGGGTTTGGGAAAATTTAGAGACAGGAAGATAAGGAAGTAAGGTTGTAATTATAGTCTCAAAGGTCAAAAAGGATTTTGAAAGTTGAAAGTTTGATGACATGAAAATATAAAACTATACATTCAATTAAATGTAATAGAGAAAATGTGACATGAAATCATAAAAGAATGCCAGCTAGAAAGGGGAATAGCACTTTGACGCTATGAAGATTTGTTGACCTTGCGGCTTCCTTCAAAAGTCACAGTGATTGTGAATTACAATGTGGTACGTACAACCAGTCTCAATCATTTCTCTTTTGAGATTGATCTTTCTTCTAAACTCTCAGATAATTATCATCTGAACCTGACACATAGCCTTTTAAGAAGAAGAAGTATACATTCTGATTTCCCAGTTAGACTGTAGCTCCTAGGGGCCTCGCCTAAGGCTGTGCTTTTGTTTAGCTAGGAGTTTTGAAGTCCATTCATCCCAACTATGCTTATTTGCTTATTCCTTATGTATTTCTATAATTTTATTTTCTTCTCATCATGGGATTAGCTTCCAGACATTGGGAATTGTTTAAAATAAGTGACTTACAGTACAATAACTAGCAATACATAAAAACTACATAAAATATATTTGATTGAGAACTGGCAAAATAATAGCTCAGTGGTTAAGAGCACTTGTTGCTTCTGTTGAGGACTTGGGTTCAGTTACTAGCATCTATGCAGTGCTTCATATTTATATATCACTCCAACTCCTGGAGATTCAACACTGACCCCCCGCAACACTGACAACCTCTTCTGACCTCCACATGTACTAAGTACACATGTAGTAAACTTGAATACATACAAACAAAATTCACATAAAATAAATGTATCTGAAATATAAAAAATTATATTATGAACCTTCACACTCTGTCCCACAACTTACCCCCTCTCCCTACCCATCAAATTTCATGTTCTTTATCTTTCAAAGCAAATCAAAAGTCAGCAAAGAAATAACAAGGAAACAAACAAACAAGAAACTAAGAAGACAAAATTACCAAAACAAGAGTGTTTTGTATTAGGCAACTACTTCTGGGCTTAGATATTGTCTTGACATGTAGATGATATACCAGTGGCACACCATTGATCTAAACTGATTTTTCCTTTCCCAGCAGGGATCCATGGCAAATAACTTCTTGGTTAGGCATGGGTGGAACTTTGTGTTTACTTCCCCTTTTAGTGCAAGGATTTTATTTTAGGATTTTATTTAGATTATAATTCTGTAAGTCTTTTGAATACTGTCAAAGTCACTGAGAGTTCATACATGTATAAGTCCTGCTATGTCTGGATGATATGTTGTTTGTTAGCTTTTAACTACCAAGTAGTCTTGAACCCAAATTTCTTTTTCTTTTTTATTTTTTTGTGTGTAAAGTATGGTTTTCTTTTTTTAAAGATTTAATTATTTATTTAATGTATGTGGGTACACTGTCATTGTCTTCAGACACACCAGAAGAGGGCATCGGATCCCATTACAGATGGTACAGATGGTTGTGAGCCACCATGTGGTTGCCTGGATTTGGACTCAGGACCCCCGGAAGAGCAATCAGCGCTCTCAACCACTGAGTCATCTCTCCAGTCCCCAAATTACTACAAAGCAACTGGGTCCTATATTGTGGAAACTAGTTCTTCTATAGTAAACATTTTTTGGTTTCAGTTAGTTTCATAAAGAATAAATTTTTTGCAAGTTTGTTTTGATGTTGCTCAAAAAATATTCAAGAACCATTTGCACTCTAAGTAAAAGGAGAGATCGGTGAAACAATGTTTTAGTTCCTCTTTGTTTAAAGCTTTAACACAGTTGCTCACCTCTAACTCATTTCTCCAAAACATTTTCAACCACTACTAAAGCCAAGTTTTTGAAGGAGTCATTTATCAAAATTACTAAGCTCAGACTACTGAAATGAATTCATAAAAATGTTGCAGTTATGATTTGGCGTAAGTATGGAGTTTTCTAATATTCACAACATGCATGGGATTATATTAGTGGAAACATTAAATAAAAGTCTAGCCTTAAGTTGAATGTGATATCATCATAAGAAGCTTGAAGTTGTTTCTGCTGGATAGGGTTAGCTTAATGTGATGTGATAGGAACTGTCCAGCCCATTTCATCTCTCCATTGTACTATATCTGTCTATCTATCTATCTATCTATCTATCTATCTATCTACCTATCTATCTATCTATGAATATATATAATCTATATGGTAAGTTTATGCATTAGCTATACCTTTCCCATTTCATAGATTAAAATATGGAAGTTCAGACAAAGTGGGGATTTTACCAGTATAAGAGTCTAAAAAGTGATAGAGCCAGGATTTGGATATTTTAATCATCCTTTAAATGAGTGGTGAAATGCAATAGAAGATGTTGATACTTTGGGAAAATATTATATAACTGTATCCACCCCAATGTCTAACATTTAGAAGCAGAGTAAGAGTTAATGGTTTGAACCTTGTCAATACAAATATGGAATATAATTGACATGTATATTTGTGGGATGGTGGGGATTTTATCAGGTAGGAGACCGTTATTTCTGAAATTGGTATAAGTGTAATCATCAAACACTTTCATCTTATGGGTAAAAGACAGAATGCACTTTGATGAAGAACATGCTGCCCATATTTATTCCTCTTGTATAAACTAGTTTAGAGCCAGTACAATTTGAGCAGATATCACAGTGCTGTTCAGGGACACTGTGGAAGATCTAAGCATCTTGTTTCTGGAACCTTTTCTTCCTTGTTAATATCTCAATGCCTCACACACTGTTAGTTGGAGGAAGTCTTTTTCTTGTTTTTGTTGTTGTTGTTGCTGTTGTTGTTGTTGTTGTTGTTGTTGACCTTCCATCAACAGACTATACCTCCCATTGACCATCATTAATTGGAGAAAATTTTACTGGCTGGCACCCAGACAGCTATTCTGTCCCTAGTAAATTGCCAACTCCCTTTCTTTCCCATTGTGATGTCATATGTTGCCACCTTTATGTGAAGACTGTTTCCGTATGTGACCATTTTAATACGCACCACTTCTATCTTCCCTAAATGATGTCTCAGTTGTTAGAACTCTTTCCCTAAATCATGGCGAAAGTCCCTAAGGATGAGTCAGAGGACATTCAATGATAAAATGTTGCTTTTCTGAAACATCAATATTCCTTGTGATTCACACATTACAAAAGCACCCCTTAAATCAATCCCACATCATGATGTGTTCCTGCTAATCTGGGACACTAAAAATTAAAACTTTTTGTCTTTTCAATTTAGAATTGATAATTGCACTGAATACTAGAATACTCTTACCTTTTTCAAACTTCTCAATGTTGTCGTCTAGTAAGAAAATTTCTCCACATGAAAAAAAGTTTTCAAGACACATTTTGATACTCTCATGAAATAAATGTTACAGATATAGAGATATCTCTTTGAATATTTTGATAAATTAAAATATTCTTACAAATATTTTTAAATTCTTTTAAATACTATATTATACTTTTCACATTCAAAGATAGTTATGTATGCTTGAAAGCTCTGGAAGCCGTATTTCTCACTATTAAAAAACTGACAGAATCTATCATGGACATACAATTCTTAAAATGGAGAAACACTCAAAGCATTAGGCATTAATAACTTGCAAAAGTATAATTAAGGAAGGGAAAATGAGGCATTATCAAATGTTGAATAAAAAGTGCTTAAGGTCACTATTCAATCTTCCAAGAAGACCCCCACCTTCTTAAGAGAAACAAAACAATATGAAATGAACAAAATTCTTGAGTAGAAAGGCTCCTGTGCTAGCTTATTTTGCTATTTAGTCTAAATTTAGATCATGGGGAGAAAACAAAAAAGATAGTGCCATTTTATGCATAACCCTTCCTTCCTTCCTTATTCATCTCTGGTTGCAAATGCCAGTGTTATGAATACTGCCATGAGCTGTTAATTGAGAGCTAATTAAAATTCAAATGCCACTTGGAGATTGCATATTTCTATTCTCATAGTTTATCCGTGAATGTAAAATATATATCTGGAGAAGTTCATTTTCTCTGTCGGTGTCTGTCATTCAATTGCACATGGTGGTGGAAGTTTTTGCTCTTTGCAAACTGTCAGCTTGCAGTGAACAGGAGCCCCAGGGTTTCACATCCCTTTTACCTAAAAACCCAATCGCTGGGCTCTCACAGCTTTGTGAATCTTCAAGGTCATGGGGTCTAATTTGTTATTTAAGGTTATTGTAATTGCAGGTATTTCTGTGTGCCTACTAAGTGTTTACTGCACCATTGGCTTTGCCAGTAATTTGATCTCATCTTAAACAAACTGTCTTTAGAAATATACAGAGCCTGAGAGCAGTTGCTGACTGCCTTGCAGCCCTTCTCCCATGGGGGTTAGTAAGGCTTTGGCCTTTCCACAGTGTGTCAGCAGCTCTCTCAACTGTGACTGTTGCGCTGCCTTTTAACAACTTTAAATGGTAGATGCTAATGGCTCTGCAGCCTTGCCATTCTCCCAGCAGGCTTCAGTGTCTTGTATTACTTTAAGCACTGTACTCTGAAAACATACATAAATTAAGGCCGTAATTCCATCTCCAGCTTTTGGCATGTGTTACTTGTCAACGTTTTTAAAAAGCAAATGGCTGATGCAAGGCTCTCTGGCAGGTTTGGGTCAGAGTATTTCTTCTCTCTGCTTTCCCTACTAGCCCTCAGCCTTTCCTCCTTCATTTTTCAGTTCATACAATGATCTTACTGTTGTTAAGTTTGTAATCTCAATATGAAATTCATGTTCCTAATCAGCTAACTGTTACCTTTCTCTGTCTCTGTCTCTGTCTCTGTCTCTCTGTCTCTGTCTGTCTCTGTCTGTCTCTGTCTGTCTGTCTGTCTCTCTCTCTCTCTCTCTCTTTCTCTCTCTCCCTCTCCCTCTCTTTCTCTCTCCTAACTCATGGCTTGACCATCAAAGCTGTGAATAAACTCCCGGAGAGATAGTTTTGCATGAAAGACCTTGAGTTCTGAAGTCTGTAACTGTTTATGGTTGTACGAGAATTAAGAGGTGGGGTAGAACATAAAGGAAGGTTATAGAGAGCTAGTAAACAGGAGAAGTGAGGAAATGAGACGGAACTTGTACCATGTAGGGGAAATTCAGCATCACTAGGGATGGCTGACATCCTCAAGCCTACTTACTGGGGAAGATAACAATCAGTATTGACATTCATTTAGAAATCATGCCCTTTGAGCTGGATTGACAGCTTAACAGTTAAGAGCTCTGGTTGTTCTTCTGGAGGTCTAAGTTCAACTCCCAGCAACCACCTGGTGGCTCACAACTACCTATAATGCAATCTGACTCCATCTTCTGTCAAACAGGCATACATGCAGCTAGCGTTCATATGCATGAATACAGAAATCTTTTAAAAAGAAAAGGGAATCATGCCTTTTTGTGAAACATCTAGTAAGGAATGTCCTTAGTTACCTATGGCTCAGATTAAAACTTTGAGGTAAATTGCTGAGCACCACCCCAGTATGAATATCCATGGTGGAATGTAGACAGCTGTGTCTGTGGTTTATTCAGAATTCAGTGAATTCTGAATAGTATTTCACCTAATACTAGAGAAGAACTTGTTTTATATCTCATAATCAGGGCTGTTAGAAATGAAAGTCACCCTGATTACCACAGAGAAAGAGGTAAACAGTAAATAACTGCAAGCTTTTCTCTTTATAAATTAAGGAAACTGGGAGGTGGGTGGGGGGTGGGTCCTTTAAAAGATGTGACAGGAGGAAAGTGTCCCTGCTATCTTTATAAGAGTGTCATTCATCTACAAGACAGAGCCTAATTCAAACTGCACTGTACGTACTGTGTGTCTCTACCTCTCCTGGCGTTCTCTGACCTGCAATGTCCCCACTCATCCTTGGCACATCTGAAGCTCCTCAGTGCTTACTCCCCTGACATAGCACACTCCCCGACAAACCTCTCAAAATAACAAACATTGTGCTTCTGGTTTTTTTTTCTCCCTCCTCTTGGCTGTTTGTTGTTCTTAATTGCTAGCACTGCTACCACTTACAGGAAATAAAAGCTCCTATTAGGCACTTCTGCTTCTGTTCTTCAGGGATTCCGTTCCAATTTGGTATTCTTTTAGACAATAAGTGAAGCAGACGGTGCGGCTGGGGTAGCATTTTTAAGAGAGATTTGAGCATCCAATGAAGAAATAACTTCTAAACGCTCTGGGATCCCGATTTATGCATTTTAGGAAGCATACCTTTTCAAACACTACTAATTGAGTTGGCTTTGGTTCGGAAAATCAAAATAGCAATAGAAAAAATGAAACATGTTTATAGAAAGAGTAACTACAACTAAAATATGTTTTGTGTCATTATGTCTTGTACGAAACAGCAGAAATTATGTATCTGTATCTAATATGTATAACTAATTTTAAGCTGTATATATACAGATTTTTAAGCCTTCATACATTGGTGGTACGTTTCATAGCAAGAAAAGAAAGACATAGCACACATGTTTAATATTTCAGTAACGTGCTAAATTTTTAACGACAGAGGCTCATGATGAGTGCTAAACTAGCCTAGTAGTATTCTGGTAGCTGGCTTAGTCTGAGTAAAAAATTTTGAAGACTATACATTCCTAGTCAGAAGTCTGACTGAAGCATGGAGTCATTACTTTCTCATCATAACGTTCTGTACAGCAATCATTGACAGCTAGATATACTTGCAGTTTATCAAATCAAGTCAAGATAAGACATCAAAACATGGGACAATAGTGGTAAGTTTTGAGTCAGAGTTTTGGTGGCTACAAATTCCTACTTGTAGGGTATAGCTCTGGACTCAATTTTTTTAATTTTTAATTTCTAGAAATTTATTTTAATTATTATTTTTTGAGACAGGTTTTGCCATGCAGCCTAAACTTAGGAAGCTCCATCTACCTCTGCCTCCTATGTGTTGGGATTATAAAAATGTACCACACTACTGTCAGCCACTATTTTTGTTTTTTGAATTTTTAAAAAGTTTTTGGACTCATTTTGAAAATCAGAGGAGGCTTCACACTTTTCTCTTTGAAATTTGGCAATAAGATACACCAAAGTACTGCTGACTGAAGGTCCAGAATTTGAAGAAACGCAATATGAATATTGGAAATACATAGTTTAGAAATTAGAATCAGAACACAAATTGAACATATAAGATGATGCAGCCATTAACCATCAAATAAACAAAGGGAAGAAGAAAAAGAAAGAAAGAAAGAAAGAAAGAAAGAAAGAGGAGGAGGAGGAGAAGAAGAAAAACAAGAACAATAGCCAGAAGAACAACAACAAGGACAAGAGGAAGAGGAGGAGGAAGAAGATAGAAAGTGCAAAGTTCAGAGAACAAAAGAAAATTCAAAATTTATCATGGGTATCTTTACTATCTTCCATTCATCACCCTTGTCTGTTCCTGGTAACAAATATTATATTGTAACAGATATTATGGTATAAGTAATATACACATGTATATTATATTCACACATTAGCCTTTACATTCGTGATCCTCAACCTTTCTAGTGTTATGACCTCATGTTGTGATGACCCCTAACCATAAAATTATTTCATTAATTCTGCATAGCTCTAATTTTGCTTTAGTTTTAAATAGAAGGTAACTATCTAATATGCAGATGTTTGATATGTGAACCTTGTGAAAGGGTCATTCCATCCCCAGAGGAGTTATGAGCCACAGATTAAGAACCCCCGCTTTAAATGCCTCTACAATAATAAATCCCGAGTCTAATAATGTAAGTGATATTTAAAGCCAATGAGATTTCTAGATGACTTCACAACATGCCCTCCAGGCCTCTTCATATCCTTATAACTTTGTGATACTGAAGTAGAAAAGTGTGGAATATCAGAAGTCCTTGTGGGTCAAAGTTCTACGTACTCATGCCTTCATTCAGCTCTCACAGTGTTTAGCTGGTCAGTATTGAATGCATCCTGGAAACCAGAAGCTAGACACAAGCATGTACAATACTCAAGAGGACACATAAACTTTTCATTCAAACCATAACATGCTTTATTTGTTGGATGTCTGGGAGCTCTGCTGTGTATTTATGGAAGAAGGAAGGTAGTAGTTCTTACTTTAGGTTCTAAAGAAGGATTGCCCATAGGTCATTAGCAGCTGTATCTGAGTAATTTCCCTGATATCCCATCTCAGTTTCTGTTCTAGCAAGTCCTGACAATGATGGTAGAGTACCTAAAGCCTCAGGTCTACATCTTTAGATTTATTGGTGGTCTTTTTGATTCACAACAAGAATCTGATTGTTAGTTTGAAAGAAGAAACTAGACTGGAATGAGAGACTTGGATGATACATTGAGATAGAATTTATGGCTTGAGTGCTTTCAGATGTGTCTGAATCTCTGTTATATAAAAAATGGCCGGGTTTATCTATACTCTTTTTAACTTCCCTGGTGGTGTGTTCAAATATCTAGCTTTCAAATACCGTTCAGGAGAATCAGTGACATGGAGTAAAGTCTCTGTTGAATGTAATTGATAATGAGGATACAATTATCTCTACATTTGTCTAAAATTCCTTGAAGAAACTAATGAGACTGACATGCTGAAATAAAGTAGTTCTGCCTTTAAAATTTAAAACAATATTTATTGCTTTATTTATTATAAATTAAAACCTAAAAGAGCATCTATATCTATACTTATATCTATCTATACAATCTCTATATCTCTATATTCATATATATTGTTGTATATATAAAACAAGAAGTTTTCAAGGAAATAGATAAGGAAGGGTTAGGTTT
This sequence comes from Rattus norvegicus, assembly GCF_021556685.1. Classification (NCBI taxonomy): domain Eukaryota; kingdom Metazoa; phylum Chordata; class Mammalia; order Rodentia; family Muridae; genus Rattus; species Rattus norvegicus. The sequence continues at coordinate 37,982,128 of NC_141536.1, forward strand.
GAGAAGATATTTTTGGAAAAATAGAGAAAGGCATGTACTATCTAACTCCATAGTGTCCAAGAATCTGGTGTTTCACTGCCAGCTTCACAGATGTTACTTTTGAGGAAGATAGATGCTATTGGCAGTCGGTTCCAAAACTGTAATTTAAAACTTTAATTGGCATTCCTAATGTGTTACACAGTTTATTCATGTGAAAGAAGAGTGTTTCTTGAATTTTCACTTTATAAAGTAACCACATTGTTTTGAAAGCCTAAAAACTTTGCCTGGGATATAAGCAGAGATCATATGTAAAATTGTTTGTGTGGCCCTCATTATTAGCAGTGTGTTATTGTGTGTTACTAGATAATTCATGGAGCTTCTATTTATATCTTTAAAATGACATTCTTACTGTAGTGATTATATTGGTCAAGGATTTTGTTTTTGTTTTTGTTTTTTGTTTTGTCTTGTTTTTGTTGTTGTTTTGTTTGTTGTTTTTTGAGAAAGAGTCTCTCTGTGTAGCACTGGGAGTCCGGGAAATCACTCTGTAGACCACACTGGCCTGTAACTCATAGAGATCCTCCACCTCTTCCTCTCAAGTGCTAGGATTAAAGGCATGAGCCACCAGGTCTAGCTATAAAGTTTTAATTAATCTTTTTACTCAATTGCCTCTACAAGTCTTTTTTAAGTTGAGTATTCTGTTTGTTACTATAATCCATTTTTGGATATTTTTTATTTACATTTCAAATGTTATTCCCTTTCCCAGATACCCAGCCATAAGTCCCCTATCCCATCCCCCTCCTCTTCTTCTATGAGGGTGTTCCTTCAACCACTCCCCCTTCTATCCCCCTGACATTCCCTTGCACTAGGGTGTTCCATAAGAATAAGAATACCAACCAATCAGAGCTCCCAGGGACTAAACCATTACCCATTGAGTACCCTGGACAGACCCATGACTCTAGCTGCATATGTAGCAGAGGATGGCCTTGTTGGGCACCAATGGGAGGAGAAGCCCTTGGTGAAGGTTTTAATTCCAATATAAAATCAAAGTGGATCCTTAAGAGATATTCAAGCATTTATCGAGTGTATTTTGAATGGATGTTTATAGCCCTTCGTTAGTGCTTCATCCACACAAATTCTTATTTACACCGATATATGGGAGAGGTACACAAATATAGGAGTACAGATCTCCTTGAGAGAGCATTTTTCCATCCAGCAACCAAGTAAATGTGCACATTAATTATACTGAAAGGAGATGAATAGAGCATCATCTATAATATTCTTGTTTGGGAATAATTGCCATAGCTGTTGTTTATCATAAAAAATTACTGAGACAAAAGGTATGTATTTAGTTTTTGGATAGCCTGAATAGTTTTTGCATTGTAATACAGCAATAAATTGTAAGTTAGTGCCTTTCAGAATTAAATATGAGCACAATGACTGAAATAAGTCCAAGGTTCCTGTAAGATGATTTGAGTACATCTTCTATATCAAGAAAAGAATTTCTAGTATTTATAATGGTAAATAAATGAAACATTCACTTAAAAACCATATACCAAATGATATAAATATAAAATGATTATTAATCATGTGTAGAAACTATATTTGATTTTCCAGGTTGTTTGTGCTTCTCTAATTAACAAAACCCTGAATCTCAAAAAGGGATAAATATGTTTCTGAAATAGGTCTCTAACACTGGCCAGCACAGGTCAGGGGGAAGTACCAGATGTTTTGTTTTAAATAAAATATAGAGAAACAGACGATAGCCATTCTTCACATTTATTTTTACCTTATTAAGTATTTATAATGATCGTTGTTGGCATAATCACATAACAACTATGAGGTAACATGCCTGGGGATAAAAATTTTCATGAAGAAATGCGAATGAGGATTGCTGGCAAGATGCTTTGATGTGAATGAATACTTGAGATGAGTTATGATAAATCACTGATAACCTTCATAATCATTAACAATGCAAGGAACAATAAACTTTTGTTCAATGCTATAATTGGTAAAAACAATCATTGCTATTGAACAAAAGAGAAAAGTGTTCGGTTTATACATCATCTGAACAGTTCAACCACAATAGATTGAACTACTGAAATTTAACCTGCTACTCCTGTCTCATCACGCTAAGGTTCAGAATGGCAGAATCTCTTAATTTTTAATTCCTGTGTAGTTCCTAAAGTTAAAAGACCTCCAATAAAGTTTTAGGATTATTTTCTTTATTCTGTAGTGATAAGATTAATAGATTGCAGCCCCTCTTATTCCTTGTTATTTCTTTCACTCCGCAATATCCTTATGAACACCTATATTCATAGTCATGCTACCCCCTCACAGCCTCATGTGCAAATCTATTTTCTGCTTTCTTTAAATCACTAATTCCAGTAACCTTGCAGTTCTCCCCTTTTTAGTGGAGACTTTTAGAACGGATGTTATTAAGTCTCAAAGTAGCTTCCTCTCTGTGTAGGCATTTAAAGTTGCTGTTGAGCAAATGGTTATTGCCAATAACATGGTGGTCTAATGTATAAGCCACTGCAGGCAGAGAGGGCTGAAGTACTCATTTCATAGTGGGTAAACTTGTGGAGTGAGATTTAATGTAAGTCAAATGATTTTGAATAACCTAAGTGTATGGACTTAGGGACTCTGAATTTTCTAGCATACTGCTCTTTTAAAATGGCAAAATTCCCTCTCGCATTCAACAACCTTATATTTCAAATTGTTAAGTTCATTTTGGAGCCTCCATACTTCATCATTTATTTAATCTCTATAATTTCTTCTCTTCTTCCTTAGGAAAGCAGTTGGATCTCTTGATTGTCACGTACACCTCAGGGCCGTGTGAGTATGTCCTTTACTGCGTATGGACATCGTGAGTATCCGCAACCAATCTATATAAAAGTCCCCAGCGGCTTCAGTTAAGGCTTTTGGCCACGGAGGGATTCCCTCGTGCACTTTTGAATGTTTTTTTCCCATGCTGCTCACTGGGGTCCTCTCCTCTCCTCCATAAAGCTTCACTTTCTAGTAGATTTGATTTAAATTGATGTGACTCACATCACTGCTTTCGCTTTTATCTCGTGTGAACTTAGTGCCCTGTGCCCTCAGAAAAATCATAGATGTTAGTGGGAAAACAAAAGACAGTCATCTGAACTAGAACTATTCGATTTGATGACTTCTGGAACCAGTTCTGCCAAGTTTGGTGCCCTGAATTTGCAGTAGGCAGATTAGCTTAGAATGGAGTCACAAGGGACAAAACACAGGCCCACTAGCATAAGTAGTCTGCTTAATCTGCAGTACCTGAGCACAGTTAATCTCATGCATATATGCTAAAATCGTTGACTGGTTAAAAGAATAATAGATTCTGGCCTGACCCTGGGCTACTTTCCTTTGTAGATATAACAATGCGGCTTAAATCTCTATGGCACTCAAATGTCCTTAGGATCTTATTTCAGATGAATTCTGTGTTACTTTAAAGTATAAACAAGTTAATAGTTTATGGACTAAGTTATGATTAAACATTAGGGGAATATTTATTTTGCTATTTCTCAAAAATAAATTCTTTATTGTTACTGGAAATTTCAATGTTTGAATTTTAGTCGGCAGGTGGCTAGAGAACCACAGCGAAGACCCTCATTCATTTTTCATGTCTCTTCTTTGGTCCCCAACGATATGACTTTGAGCTATGGCATCTCTATCAATACCTGCAGCTCCCAGCATTCTCATCAAGGTGAGAGCATCACTGCTTGATGTTATTTGAAATGAAAAACTTGAGAATGTCAACCACAGGACTTTCACACTCACAGGGGTCTGTGTCATGTCAGAAACACATTTTTGATTTTGTGCTGTCAGGGAGTTTAATTAATATCCATAGGCATACACTATCTGTTCTTATTCCCACTTTAAATCAAATGTTACTTAAAGGATTTTTTTTTAAAAAAATACGGAACATTGAAGTTGGATTCTGAAGCTCTTTGTTCTTAAGTAAAATGTGTGTGTGTGTGTGTGTGTGTGCATATGCATGTGTGTGCGTGTGTGCGTGCGTGCGTGTGTGTGTGTGTGTGTGTGTGTGTGTGTGTGTGTTAGTCAAGCAAAAAGAAAAGACACTTTCCCTAACTTCTCCTGCACTGAGAAAATGAAGTTGTCAGATCAAACGAGTTTACTGGCTAGCACAAAATGCCAGATCCTTTTCTAGATGATTACAGTGCTCACAACACTCCTTAGTTGCCTGTAGTTCTTTGTGTAGGACTGAGACTTTCCTCAGACCACATTGGCATGTCTATTTGTATTGTCTTTGTTTGGCTCACATTTAACCAGTCACATTGGTAAAAGTGTATGGGTGTGGCTTTCAACATTCTTACGAGACAGAATTTCAGCAAACTCTGTGATCCTCTGGTTATTATAATCTTTCGGTCCTTTCTCTATCATCTCTGGGTCTTGGGTGCCAGAATGGTACTGTAAATGCATTTTGAGTAGTCGTGCCATAAAGTTTTCTAATAGCCAGTATTTTATTTTCATTCCATTATTATTCATATTAATCTTTGTGACTTAATTTAGACTAGTGATTTCTATATTTCTCTATTTTAACTATACTGTGAGTTCTGGAGAGATGGTTCAGCAGTTAAGCATGCTTGCCTTACTTCAAAAGAATCAAGTGCAGTTCTAAGCATCTCTGTCAGACAGCTCACAACTGTCAGTAACTTCAACTTTAGGAAACTCAACACTTTCTTCTGGCTTGAGGACATGTGAGTACACGTGCATAAATAAAAATTAATTTTAAAACATTGTACTTTTATATAATAATTAATAGTTAATGTATGCAAAGGTACTCTTGGTACTATGTAAAAATTCCATTTATTATCAGAATTTCAGCAACCAGATTTAACATCTGCTCATAGTTTTGGCTGAATTAATCATCACAGTGGTAGTTAACAAACAATGGGCCTCCAATGTCACTATCATTTCTTTTATATATTTTCTAGCCTGCCTACCAAAATGGGGGATTTTCTCTCTATTCATTTATTTGTCTGGTGTATACATCAGATACATAAACACACACACACACACACACACACACACACACACACACACACAAATTCACATTTGGCAGGTGGTATCTCTTTAATTTAGCTTCTGCTTCATTTGACACGTCTTAATCATTTCCACTGTGTTACAGGTTGCTTTGTCTTTTCTTTTTCAGCTGTGGAATCAAATAGTTCTCTCCCTTGGGAATTGTCATTCTTTTTGTTGGCAAATTGTGATCAGAAACCAAGGTTTATGTTGAAACTGTATTCATTTTTACTGAGATAATGATACCACTATGTTCTATTCCATGTATAGAAATTAGGGGCATACAAGTATATAATAACACAAAACACTCACAGTTTATACCCATATATATATATTATATATATGTATATATATATATGTTATATCAGTCTAATTCTAATGATCTACCTATCAAATGTTGTTAAATGGACAGATTATTTCTCCATCCTATAATGACTTATCACTATTCTCACAGGTCAATGCATCTGTCAACCTTCATTAGAGACAATTCTATTTGCAGTTGATGGTGATTTACACAGATGTTCAACTGGCCAAAGTGAAGAGACTGAGGGAGTGTAGAAAGTTCAGCCCTAAATTACACATATATGACACATTCCCTCTTCCCAAAGCTCAGAGATCAACACAGAAAAGAATGTAAGGTCAAGTGTCATCAAGTGAATACAAGAAAATAGTATTTGACACAGAAAGGCAGCTGCACATTTGAACTTATAAAGATTGTGACCACATGCACAAGCCCAATTTTAGATCAAGTCAAATCAAATCCCAACACAGAATAGAGAGGTGGGCGTGAAGTCCAAAAATAATGGCAAAGCTATTGGTAAATGGTTTTTAAGATAGGGAGAGTCAATTTCCTTTAAGAGTATTGTCCCTGTCAGGTCAGCCATGCTCCAGTGGAAGGGCACACATGCAAGAATATTTGGGCAGCCCAAGCTGTACTTGATAAATGGATAAGAAGAAAATAGGACACAAAGAAAAAGTTGGATGGAAAAGTGGGACTAGGTCTGGGAAGGGTAAATATAATTAAAGCACATGTGAAATTCTCAAAGAAGTAATCCAAGTAGAGATTAAAAATTCATAATTTATGTTTCTTCATAGTTTGTGGCCCTTCTTATTCCTTCACAAGAGTCAACTAGCTTTTTTATTTTAATCTACTCTAATTGTCTTTGTGTTTACACTGCGTTACATTCTATAGAGGGTACTTATATTCTCCTTTCAAATTATCATGTAAATAAACCTGCTAGCTATAAAGCTTTTCATTTTATGTTAGCATAATTTTTTCTTCACATTGATTTTTAGGAGAAACTATGTTAGTGATGTAATTCTTGAATTATTAAACACATGAGCATACATAGTATCGATTGTTGGCCTATACCTTGATCAATTTAGTGTATAGTCCTTTTAACACCTAGTTTACCCTCAAACACAGTGGATATTGCTTTGTTGCATTCCTTAATTCTGTTAAAATTTGTTATAAAGTTTTAGACATAGGCTGAAGTTGAAAGACTGTTATAGCCAATATCCAAATGTTGATCACTTAGTTTTCACTCTTAGCATGTTGTAGATTTTTCATACATTAGCCCATGTATACATCCCTAAAGGCATTCATTAGTTCAGCCTTATATGATACTTTTAAATAAATTACAGGCATTATTGTAGTTCTCTCTCATGGCATTTTAAAAAAGGTATCATTATAGTTCTTTCTCCTGACACTTCACAAAAACTTAACTAAATCAACTTGAATATTTTATGATTTTTACATACAGAAATTACATTCAGTTCAGTGCTTGGAAGTAAGGCCTAACTAACAGAAAACACATGTAGTATAAAAGAGCTAAAGAGAAATACTAGGACTGGAAGTGTTTATACATGGTTGGAGGTTAGGGGATGGAGTAAAGGTGAGGACAAATGAAATGGTCAGCCACGACATAGGATGTACAGAAATATCAGACATCTACAAATGTCTTAGATTACTAAAAGTAATTAATTTTAAAACCAAGTATAGGTACCCTTCATGAATGTATAATGGCAATATCTAAAGCCATAGGCCTTTAAGCAAAAATTCTGGTGTTGAATGTGGCCTGTCTTCCTATGAGTTGTTAGCCTCAGAGGCTTACAAAATAATAAAGCAGTGTTTTTCAACTTCCTTCCTAATGTTCTGACCTTTTAATGCAGTTGTGCTGACCCCCCATTCATAAAATTTTGGTAATTCATAACGTAATTTTGCTATTATTATGAATCATAATATAAATATCTGATATGCACATAGTCTTGGGATACTTCTGTGAAAGGTTAATTTGACCATCAAAGGAGTCTAAACCCACAGGTTGAGAACTACTGAAATAAAGACTATTGCCATTTTTCTTGATCTACCAACAAAACAAGATGTTAAGACCTACCTTATTTACTTTTCTATTGCTGGAGAAGGAACCATGACCCCAGCAATTTATAGAGGAAGAGTTTATTTGGGGCTTACAGTTTCTGAAGGCTAGAGTTCATGACGATTATGAGGAGGAGGAGGAACACAATCAGGGAAGCATGGCCCTGGAGCAGTAGGTGGGAGCTCACACCTTGAGATGCCACCACAAGGCTCAGATAGCTGCCAGGGAATGGTATGGGTCTTCTGAAACCACCTCCTCCAACAAGGGCACATTGCCTAATTTTGCCAAAATAGTTTTACCAATTAGGAAGCAAGTACTCAAATATATGAACCTATGGGGCCTTTCTTATTCAAATGACCAGCACAAGTCAAGCTAGAACTAAAGAAACCTTCACCCTGCTGACCAGTGCTCCTGTTTTTAGAAGTACAATGGAAGTTGCTAGGGAAAAAAGGGAGCCGGCAATCTGACCTGAGTGTCGAGCCTGCTTATTAAATTAAAATCAATAAAAGACAGTCCTGTTGCGGTAAAAATGAAAGGGGTGCACACTCCTCTTGTTCAGGTGCCTACTGCTCCCCTCCCTCTCTCCCTGGGCTCCCTCTTGCCAAGACAACGGGTCCATGAGCCTTTTCAGCACAGCACCCTGTCAGGCCGCTCTGCCCTCACTCACAGCTCCTTTGGTGGGTTTCCACTACACCAGGCATACACATTCTAATTCTGTCACAGCCTGGTGCATCCCACCACCATACACTGTCTTGAACTAAAGTAAGTCGCCACAAGAAAGAACATACCACACAATAACTTCTGATCCAATTGATGATATAATTTGCTCATCTAGACATCACAAAATTCAGTACACACCCATCCCTTAAAAAAAGTCACAACAACTTGTATCTATGTGCAGAGAAGAATCTTGACATCTGCCACCATGTTCTCCAAGCTCCTTCTCTTTTCCTCTGGCTCTCTCTCCTTTCTAAACCTTTTCTCTCACCCATCCTTCCTTCTCCTCCAATGACAGGTCTAGTTCTATCCTGTACCTGCCTTCCTGCATAATGACGTCAACTTACATAGTCTCAGTAGTGCAATAGGGTCACAGTTGTTTGGGGGTGGGGTGACCTATATTTTCTGATTGAATTTCAGGCCCAATTACATGGGAAGAAATGCATACTTGGTCATGTAAACCTGCCCAAATCTTACAGTTGAATATATTACAACCAGGGGATAGGAGAAACTTACTATTGATATCAAGGTAGATGGATTCACAATACATTGTATAGGCATATGAAATTATCAAAAATTAAATTTAAAAAGAAGAAACACTCAAATATCAAGAAATTGCATTCATGTGCACTAGGTATTCTGAAAACATTTATTTAATGTCCCTTAGCCCATCTAAATTTGAATGCCTAACAATTTAGATTTGATGAGTATTCAAACTCTATTTATTAATAAAATGTGATTTCATATGCTATTATGGCCGCTTACCTTTAAGATGTTTCTGTCAAAACATGTTAATGTTTTTTAAAATACAATAACAATACATGCCCAAATCTTCATCTCTCACATAGTTTTGTCACCGAAGTATGAAATAATAGACAAGAATGTAGCCTGAAGTGAAGATTCTTGATTAGTGGTTAGACCCGATTGATTCTGGAAAAATCTTTCTGTCATTCTCTGCCATGCCTCTAATGAAAAATACCCTTTAAGTAAGTTGCTAGAAAAGTATATTAATACAAAAATATTCAATATGAGACGTGAAAAATATAAAGTCATATAGTGAAATTGGGGAATTCCACTAAGCATGCACTCACCTTTCTGGAGGTACTTTGTTTTGGATATATACAGGCCTGAAATAAAAGATTTTTCATCAGGGGGTATTCATATAATTTATGTTAGATGTACACTTATTTACTAGGGTTGAGTAATGTCTGTTGTGGAAATGCCAATTGTCAAAAGGAATACCATCCTTACCTGAAGGGAAAAATTACTAGCAGAAAGAAAAAATATTGATACACCTTACAAATTAATGTGAATTTTTGTACTTATCAACTGTGCCTAGCTTTGTTAAATAGGTCATTTTAAAGGTGCCATCATTGGACTAAATTGGTTTTTCATAGGAGCAAATGTTTAAGTTTCTCATGTAGGAAAAAATCTCAACAACAACTCATATCTTAGAAACTCATTCAACATTGCCTTTACTTTCATTTAAATCTAATATTGAAAAATTATGCAGTGCACATACACAAAATTAAAAAAACAAAAAGCTGAAAAACCTAATGACCATGTGGAAAAAGATATTGTAATACATAGCACAGAGTATAAGCAGGACATTATTTTGCTTGAACAGGTGTTCTTTTTAATGTGACTGCACTGCTAGTAATCTAGTTTGTCATTTGATGATCATATTTCTATGTCAATGATGCAATGGAATGAATAAAAACACTAGCACATTTTCAGTCCATAAAGATTTATAAATTAATGTTAATGTTTGTGTAACATGTTGAAAATAAACATATAAAAACACTAGCATAGAATATAATAAATATTGTGTCATCTGTAAGAGGATACATCTAATATTTAAGGTGTAAGCTGGGAACTTATGTTACCAATTGAGTGTATTACTGCTCTTGTAAAGGTCCTGAGTCAGTTCAAACAAGTACAATCACTTACAACTGCATATGATTCCAGTTCCAGGGTATCTGACAAACTGATTTTAGACCTCTGCAGACACCTGCACTCAGGGACACTACCCAAATAAATATATACATATTTTAAAATTATTCTTCTAAGAAAGGATGCATGCATAGAAACATAATATAAGTGAATTCTGCTTATGACGCCATCTTACGGATACACATGCTGAATATGTGAGCCATTTTTTCTATTAGAAATATTGTCATTTTTCTTTCCTTACTGGTTATTTTATTTATTTACATTTCAAATTTGTTTCTCTTCCTTTTCCTCCCTCTGCAAATCCCGCATCAGATTTTCCCCACCTTGTCTCTAAGAGGGTGCTCGTCCACCCACTCAATCATTCCCACCTTACAGTCTATGTTGGGGCATCAAGGGGCTTCCTTTCCATTGATATCAGATAAGGCAATCCTGTACTGCATATGTATGTATGTACTGCATATGTATGTATGTTCTACATATGATGTATGTACTGCATATGTATCTGGAGTCATGGACCCACTCGTTTATACTCATTGATTTGTGATTTAGTCCCTGGGAGCTCTGGGAAGCTTGGTTAGTTGATATTGTTTTTCTTCCTACGTGGTTGCAAACCCTTTCAAATCCTTCAGTGCTTTCCCTAATTCTTTCTTTGCATCCCAGGGCTCAGTCAGATGATTGACTGTGAATATCTTCATCTGTATTTTTCAGGTGTTGGCCGTAAGGAGGACATAAATAAATCCCTTAAAGAAATACAGGAGAAGTACCTGAGGAAAAGAAGTTCCAGCGACAGGCCCAAAGTGGGATCCAGCTCAAGGGAGGACCTAGGGCCTGACACTATTACTGAGACTGTAGAGCACTCATAAAAAGAGAACTATCATGACTGACCTCTGAAAGACCTAACACTCAGCTGAAAAAGTCAGATGCAGATATGTATACCCAACCAATGGACAGAAGCTGCTGGCCCTAGTGGTTGAATTAAGGAATTCTGGAAGAAGCTGAGGAAGGGGAAAAGCCTGAAAGGAGGACCAGCCATCTCAATTAACCTGGACCCCCAAGATTTTTCTGGATCATCAACCAGGCAGCATACACCAGATGACATGTGTGAGACCCCAACACATATACAGAAGAGGACTGCTGGGTCTGGGTTCAGTCAGAAAATATGCACCTGTCAAGAGATTGGAGGTCCCAGGGAGTTCAGAGGTCTGTTGGTGTTGGTGGGGTGGGGACAACCTCGTGCAGACAGGGAGATTAGGGAGGAGGTATGGGTTGTGGAAGAGTGGGAGGGTAGAGTTGGAGGGGAATAAATTCTGGAGTGGAAAAAAAGAAAAATAAATAAAAATAAATAAATTTGTCAGGAAGATACTGGGAATGAATGTTGAATAGGAAACAAAAGAAAGAAAGAAATACCTGTGTACAGGAGAACACAGGTAAAAGGTAGAGGCCCTTAAAGAGGAAACATATAAATCCCTCAAATAAATACAGGAAAACACAATCACATGGGAGAAAGAATTTAAAAAAAATCCAGGATCTAATAATGGAAATAGAAACAATAAAGAAATCCCAAAAGGAGACAACTCTGGAGATAGAAAATCCGGGAAAGAGATCAGGAATCAGAGACGACAGCATCGCCAAAAGAATACGAGATAATCTCAGGCATAGAAAATACCATAGAAGACATTGACACAACTGTCAAAGAAAATACAACCTGCAAAAATCAAAAACAGCCAAGACATTCAGGACTCAATAGGAAGACCAAACCTAAGAATAATAGCAATTTTGTTCTTACATTTAAAAATGCAAGCTTGGCAAGATGGTTTAGCAAGTAAAGGTGCTTGCCCAAAGTCTAAGCAAGTGAGCTCAATTCCAGAGAAATACATAATAGAGAGAACCCACAAATTATCCACATGTGTGCCATAGCCTGTGTGTGCATGCATGTGGTGTGTGCATATAAATTATATGTCTGTCTGTCTGTCTGTCTGCCTGTCTGTCTCTCTAGTCATGCATGTGGGTGTGTGCATTTAGATGCTCTGTCTCTTTCTCTATGTCTCTCTGTCTCTGTCTCTCTGTTTCTGTCTCTGTCTCTCTGCCTCTCTCCTCTCTCTCTCTCTCTCTCTCTCTCTCTCTCTCTCACACACACACACACACACACACAGAGAGACAGAGAGACAGAGAGACAGAGACTCACACACAGCAAAACAATGATATGTTTAAAACTATGCTTTATTAACACAAATAAAATCCCTAATTGCTTTTCAGTCATACTAATGTGAAATTCAGCACTGACTTCAGTGCCTACTAACTAGATCTTCCATCCCAGTCCTGTATCATCAAATTTCAGAGAACCTATCAAGTGTAAATCTCCTCCCTTCAAAGACAATTACAATTTCACCCTCAGAGAATATGTAAAATGCATGCTGTACTGCTTGGACCTTCTCTTCCTCTTCCTTTCAGAATTTATTTTTAGTCAGTACCTATACCTTTTACCCCTTAAGCCCTCAGGTCACCAATATTCTTCTGTTATTAAACTTATTATATCATAGGATATTAAACCAGTCAGTTGGCATTATAATTTGAATAATTGACATCACTGAGATTTTACAATATAAATCATTATGTGGCTTATACTAACCCTTTATTGTAGTAATTTTAAATGTTGAGAGGGTATTTCAAGTCCTTCTCCTTCTTTTCTACAATCTAATTGATGGGGAAGAATGGTCCTTACATCATCCCTGAAGTAATGCTATATGGGTGATCATGTTGTGATTTTAAATGTTTCACAAAGTTCTAGGATGATCCAAACTAATAGAATATATTATCTTAGTATATTGCTTTGGGAAAATATATTGCTATTTTCACACTTCAGAGTGTTCAATTATATTTGAAGAGGGAAGAGTATCATAGCATCCTGTAGAAAAGTAGAAAGATTCCTGAAGACCTTAACACACTATTAATTTCATAGTTTCTCTTCTTTTTAATCTTAATTCTTACCCAATCACAAGAAAATCTACATAATTATATGCTTTCATTAAAAAGAAAAGACAAATGAAAATCAACTCTTATGAACATAGCCTTACTTGATGGAAATACAGAATAACACGTGTAGAAAAATACTACCTGAGAACTGGCTGTTAAGAACTACTCAGGTGACAGCAAATGCTGGCGAGGATGTGGAGAAAGAGGAACACTCCTCCATTGTTGGTGGGATTGCAGACTGGTATACCCATTCTGGAAATCAATCTGGAGGTTCCTCAGAAAATTAGACATTGAACTGCCTGAGGATCCAGCTATACCTCTGTTGGGCATATACCCAAAATGCCCCAACATATAACAAAGACACGTGCTCCACTATGTTCATAGCAGCCTTATTTATAACAGCCAGAAGTTGGAAAGAACACAGATGCCCTTCAGCAGAGGAATGGATACAGAAAATGTGGTACATCTACACAATGGAATATTACTCAGCTATCAAAAACAATGACTTTATGAAATTCATAGGCAAATGGAGGGAACTGGAAAATATCATCCTGAGTGAGGTAACCCAATCACAGAAAAACACACATGGTATGCACTCATTGATAAGTGGCTATTAGCCCAAATGCTTGAATTACCCTAGATGCACAGAACACATGAAACTCAAGACGGATGATCAAAATGCGAATGCTTCACTCCTTCTTTAAATGGGGAACAAGAATACCTTTGGCAGGGAATAGGGAGGCAAAGATAAAAACAGAGACAGAAGGAACACCCATTCAGAGCCTGCCCCACATGTGGCCCATACATATACAGCCACCTAATTAGACAAGATGGATGAAGCAAAGAAGTGCAGGCAGAAAGGAACCAGATGTAGATCTCTCCTGAGAGACACAGCCAGAATACAGCAAATACAGAGGCGAATGCCAGCAGCAAACCACTGAACTGAGAACGGGACCCCCGTTGAAGGAATCAGAGAAAGGACTGGAAGAGCTTGAAGGGGCTCGAGACCCCATATGAACAACAATGCCAAGCAACCAGAGCTTCCAGGGACTAAGCCACTACCCAATGTCTATACATGGACTGACCCTGGGCTCCAACCTCATAGGTAGCAATGAATAGCCTAGTAAGAGCACCAGTGGAAGGGGAAGCCCTTGGTCCTGCCAAGGCTGAACCCCCAGTGAATGTGATTGTTGGGGGGAGGGTGGTAATGGGGGGAGGATGGAGAGGGGAAGCCCATATAGAAGGGGGAGGGTTTGGGGGATGTTGGCCTGGAAACTGGGAAAGGGAATAACAATCAAAATGTAAATAAGAAATACTCAAGTTAATAAAGAAAAAAAACAGAAAAAAATAAAATATCAAATCTCCTGGAAAAAAAATTGAACTCGTTTCTGTGTTAAATAATGCATGACTAGATAAGTCTAACTGTGAGCCTCACTTAACCTTTTTTATTGAAGATATTTGTTTTACTGCAATATATTTTGGTCATGGTTTCTCCTCTCCCAAATCCTCCTAGTTTCCTAGTTTCTCCCCTTCTCCTTGTCTACGCAACTCTATTCTCTCTCTCTCTCTCTCTCTCTCTCTCTCTCTCTCTCTCTCTCTCTCTCTCTCTCTCTCAAAAAAGGAAACCTTTTTTAGGAGGAGGAAAAAGAGAAAAAGAAGAGGCACAAAAACCCCACAAATGAGACACATACAAACAAAAATTTGGAATCTATAAGATACAAATAGAAGAGCAATAAAGTAAAAATTATCCAATCAAAGCAATATGAAAAGAAATTGAAAATGCCATTAAAGTCATTCTGTATTGGCCATCTGTGTCTGGGCATGACTATATGAAGTGTAGTTAATATACTCAGTAAAATTTCAGTAGGGAAAACTATTTTTTTCCTTTTCAAACAGATATGAATTGGACATAGGATCTAGGTTAGGGATGGCAGCTTATGCCTAATTCTCCCTCTTAATACTGTGATCCCATATGGGTAGAACCTGTGTGGGCACTGTGCAGGACAGCAGAATCATTGTTGGTTTATTTGTACGTCAGTCCTGTTGTATCTAGAAAACACTGCTTTCTTGATATCTGGCAGTAATCTTAACTCAGTTCTAGGTATGAACACTGTAGTAACACATGCCTATATTTATTTATCCAATCAAATCATGATAGATTGGCTTACAACCTAATTGTACATTGGTTCCACATATTTTGGATATTGGATAAAAACTTACTAAAACATATAACTTTTATGCTACAGGAACTATAATATGTTTATATGTTTTAAATAGCCTAAGTTGAAAATATTTAATGGTAGGATGAAAATCATAGAAAATATAAATCTTAAGTATGTATGAGCAAAATATAATAAATATTTTATATGTTTGTATAATAAATACAAAGCAAGACCACTGTGATATGGAAAATAGCTCATTAGTTGATATGACCAGTCACTGGTAATCAACTATTTCCTTTTCCAGTTTTAAGACCTATATGTTTTAATTTCATAATAAGAAAATGTTAGATTATATTGTAACTATTAAAACCATATAAAGACTATTACTTTAAAATCTAAGTTACACAGCAGTCTTCCTGGTATTCTTAGTCAAGCAATATCTCTATTCTCTCTTCTGTAGTGCTTCCTGTGGCATAGATAGCATGAGATGTATTATAGATGTATATATTAGCGCTGGGCTTCCCATGACTTTTTGATTTCTGAATTGTGTCCCATTGTTTTCTGTGCTGCTATCCATTTGCAATAAAAGAGAAGCTACTTTGGTGAGGGGTGGTAGCTTATTTTGGGAATAAGGATAAAATTTAGAATAAAGCATTATGTTGGATTCGTAGAAGTCATATGCCATGATTACAAAAGGCAAAACTAATGCAGGTCTTCTTTAGGAGAAGAATTTGAGCTTACTGCTTTATTCAAAACTTGTTAAACATGCTGGCTTTTTCTCATTCATAAATACACAGAGGAAGATAAGGGATGGTTTTGGGGAAAGGTGGAAGTTCTGCACACTTTACAGCATCTGGTGTAATATTGAAGTCATGGCATGCAGAGGGTATGAAGACTTTCACTCTTTAAAGCTTATTTAGAACATCCTTCTGGATACAATACTTTATTATGAGCAAAATCAAGTGAAACATTGAGTCAAAACAGACTGTTATTAAACTAATATTGACTCATTTACAATGACAGTTTTGAAATTTCGTATTCAATATATTGTCAAAATAGGTAAAGAGATTGCAAAGTAACCCCACATTGCCTCATTCTTATGTTGATATATTCTACTCAATTTCAGACTTCTATTAGAGGAAAAATCCAAAGTTATTAGATGGAAATTGCTCATATTATCACACAAACTATTCCCTTACCAACAGTAACTTTTCCTGTAAAGTTTTTTTATTCTTTTCCATGACTTAAATCTACTTGGACAAAAATATATAATTTCTAAGTAATATTGAAAATTGTACATCTAATTATTTCCACCATATGCTCGGCTTGTATCATGACACTAATATTAGATTTTATGTTGCCTGGGAAGATTAAAAATTCATGCATTTAACTAAGATCACAGCACTTGTTTTCTTCCCCCAACAAAGTATAATGCACTACATAGTTTTGTCTGATTAAGAATTAAAAATTGCCAACAATTGTCCATGATAAATAAATTCTTTGAAAATTGAATTTCCTCTTCCTTATTAATACACATTCTGCTTGCAACTGTGATAAAACTAAGGACTACTCAAAGAAAACTGTATTGACCCTAAATTATGACATTACCCCACAAATGAGACTGTGATCACCTGGTTGCATAGACAAATGAGTGAATGAGAAACAAGAAAAATTCATGCATATGCCTTTATTATCGATAGAAAAACCCAATCTGCCTTCCAAGAATTCTTTTATTTAACTAATAGGCATGAAATAATTTATGGAAATGAAGCATAAACTAAAATAACATGACCTGTTATTTCTTTTGAGGTACATTTTCATTTAAGAAAAAATACTTGAGGACAAGTGCTCAAGAAATCTATATCTTGGGCTGGGAGATGGCTCAGAGGTTATGAGCACTGAATGCTCTTCCAGAGGTCCTGAGTTCAATTCCCAGAAACCATATGGTGGCTCACAACCATCTGTAATGGGATCCAGTGTCCTCTTCTGGTGTGTCTGAAGACAGCTACAGTGTACTCACTCACATACATTAAGTAAATAAAATCTTTTTAAAAAGAAAGAAAAGTAATCTATAACCCAAGACAGCCTAAAAGTGAAGGGACCAGAGAGAGATCTTACCAGTTCTGGTCACTGGCTTCTCTCGCACAGGACTGAGATTCAGTCGCCAGTACCCACATGTTGGCTCCCTGTTATCTGAGCCTCCAGACCCATGAAATACAGTGCCCTCTTCTGAACTCAGTAGGCACTAAGTACACATGCAGTACAAATTCAGTATACATGCAGTACACATGTAGTACACATGTAGTGTGCATACACATCTTCAGACAAAGCACTCACATACCAAAAAGTAAATAAACCAAAAGCCATTTTTAAATTAAAACAAAGTAAGTGTTGGGGCTGGAAAGTTGGCTCAGTGGTTAAGAGCACTGACTGCTCTTCCAAAGGTCATGAGTTCAATTCCCAACAACCACATGATGGCTCACAACCATCTGTAATGATCTGATGGCCTCTTCTGTTGTGTCCAGGACAGTATGGTAATATACATAAAATAAGTAAGTAAATCTTAAAAAAAAAGGACTGTGAATTGTGGCTATGTTTATAGTTAAGCACTTTTTAAAGATGAAGTGTTATTTATGAATTTTACCTTGAGTGTGCTCATTGAGGACGAAGAGTTTCCCCACGCATCCCTCTCATAGACTCCTTTACCATTCTCCAAGGACAGTCCATTTACACTATCCTCCTACAATGATGAAGTGACTTCTAAATGTCGATTCCACCCATTTAACATCCTGGAGGAGCTCTGTTCAATTTCTTTATTGTTCAGGCATTTCTCTCTTGATGATACTATCTGCTCCCAAAGAATCTGTCCTAACTCCTTCTAAAGCACACATTTACTGAAAACATTTGTAAAGTAGATGCTTAAGAAAAAAGTCCGTCACCCCCTCTGAGCCTCTTGCAGCTTCCTTTCAGCATGTGACCTTGACATTTCAGTAATTGCTTCAACCTTCGTGAAACAGGGCTTTGTGACTCTGCCAGATGAAACATTCCTGGGCTACTTATTTTAGAAGTTCTCTGCTTTGATTCCTGAGACACTAGCTTCTCCTCTGCCCTGGCTAGAGCCTCTCTCACACTGTAAACATATCTGAATCGAGTGGTTTTTTTCCTTGTAAAACTGGGGAGCCCATGGTGTAAAGTGGTTCCATATTATGTGTCTTCTTTTATGATTCACTTTGAACTAAATGTATTTGTGAAACTGATTTCCTACTAATTATCTTTTAACTAAACATGACTGACATTCCATGACATCTACAAAATGGTTCCAATTAGATGCTTATAATATGAATATTTGATGTTAGTGTCTCATGTATACTGTGTGTCGACTTAATATTACTTTAAGCCATGATAAAACAATGTAAGGGAAAAACACAATGTAAAGAGTTAAGGATGTTATTAGAGAAATAAAGCAAAATTAAAGAAAGAATAAGAACTTACCTAAGTATATATTTTTCAGGGAAGGATACATTTTCTTCATGCTTAGGTGTGGCCTATTTAAGTGAGATATTCTGGTAGTGGGTAGTAAAGTCTTGTATGTTGTGTATGTCAAATAGTTTCTATGGTGAATATTACTAGACCTCCAAAATTCATGCCAAAACTTACTACATGGCTCACTAAACTACCTGTTGTGCAAACATGAAGACTCAGGTTCAAATCCAGGGCACCCACTAAGATGGCCATGAATGGTAGCTGTTCTGTGATCCTATCAAAAGGAAGGCAGAATTAGGCTAAACTGTAGCCCACTGGCCAGTTTATCTAGCCAATTAGTGAATGTTGAGCTCAGTGAGAGAGTTCATCTTAAAGAAACAAACAAGTAAACAAATTAAAAAATGAATAAAAGCCCTGCACAATTGAGAAAAACAATTAATATTAAACTGGCCTCTATAAATATTCCCGTATAGAAGCAAGCATACACACACTTAAAACATGCACACACATATCCATACAGCAAAAGAAAGGAAGGAAGGAAGGGAGGGAGGGAGGAAGGAAGGAAGGAAGGAAGGAAGGAAGGAAGGAAGGGAGGAAGCAGGACGGAAGGAGAGAGGGAGGGAGGGGCGGAGGGAAGGAGGGAGGCACGGAGGGAGGGAGGCACGGAGGGAGGGAGGCACGGAGGGAGGGAGGAAAGGAGGAAGGAAGGAAAGAAGGAAAACCTAACAGGTGATGGGTTGGCTATGGCTCTTGTCTAGGTCATACGAATGCCTGGGAATATTTCAGACTTCTTATAAAAAGAGTCCCCAACAAGAACTAACTTGTACCTTCTTTAAATGTGAGGAGCCAAATGTGACAACAGTCCTTGTGACCCAGAAAGTAGGCTTTCACAGAAAGATCTGCCGGTTCCTTGGCTCAGACATCCAGGCTCTAGAGCTGTGAAAGGGAAATTTCTGGCTTTTTCAGCTATGCTGTTTGGACAATTTTGTTATAGCAGCCTGAACAGACTACAAGAGAGGTTCTTTCCTGGAACTACAAGCTGTTACTTTTTCTAGGGAGATGCAGTGCAATGCTTCAATAAGTCTGACAGTAATGAAGAATGCAATCTATATTAAACACCTCTATGAACAGCATACTGTCAAAATCTCATGTATCAATGATAACTGGTTTCTAAATTTTTTAAAAAAAATTGAAAATCATTTGAATATTTTATTCATACTTTGGTTTCACTAAGAAAATCCCCAGAATGTGGCCAACAGTTCTAGACAATGCTGTGATACAAAACCTTCGAATACACACTCACTATCTTTGTTTATCATGTGCTTTTTTAACTCATCACTGTATACATATGATTATGACTTCAGTGTGACATTTTAGAAAATGTGATCAGTGACTATCAGATTGGGATTTCTAGCAAGTATCACCTTAGATGTAATTAATTGAAATTCTCATGTTCTCACTTAATCCCATTTTCCTCCTACAAAAGAGTTAATTAGTGAGGAAATTTTGATTTCATTCCAACACTTTTCATCATGGTTTAACCCATATATTTTAAATCTCCATATAGTAGTTTATTTTTCAAGATTCTAACATTCTAGAAGTAGAGTTCTGACCATATTCTGTGACCTACGTTTTCACCTGGTGTTCTGTTCCTGATTTTTATCCATGTCATTGGAAAAGCCACTAACTTATTCATTCCTTTAGAAGGGTAGCCCCCTGTCCTGAAGTAACCCTCAGGTGAGAAAAATGATAATCTGTTCTCATACTTCCTTTGATTCAACATACAACCGGCTCAGTGTTCTTCCATACCCTAAGAAAAAGACAACAGTGTAAAGAAGAGAGACAAGAAGGAAATGAATTCATTGTAGAAATTTTTAGGTTTGCAGTACCACAGTGAATAGGAAACACCGAGATTATAAGCAATAACTTCCCTATATGATGATGAGGCTTGGTAAAGACCTGCTCTAAGCATTACTTTAATTCCTATTCTGTATCGGATCAATTTGTGATCTAATGGGAAGAACTTAAATGTAATTCAATGACTCGATTTGTTTACCTACTTTCTACACTAATGCATGGATTGAGTATTTCTAGGAACACTAGAGTAGAATCAGTCTCTAATAACTCCTTCATACTCTGATGGTTCTCAGGAGTAGCCTACTTCCTCTCATACTGAGAGTCATACAGAGTTTACAAAAACATAGATTTGGGCACTGGTGCCCTGTTTTCCTACGGTTGGGGTAAAACAGCAGGGCAGTGGAGGTGTACATGCAAACCTGAAAGAGTCCTTTCAGCATCTCTTTTGTTCACTGAGCTTTAATGGGTATCATCGAGACTAGAAACTGAAATAAATTACGAGATTTTTACAGCACAATCTACTTCTGGATCCTATGAATTTAAATAGGCTTAAGTAAATGGTCAAAGACAGTAATTGTGAAATAGTGTGAGTATCTTTGATGTAGTGGAGAGAGAGCTCCTACTAAAGATTAAAATTAAATGTGATGTATAAAAATAAAGATATATTTTCTCCTCCGAGTGAGTAAGCTAAGGGTACTATATCTTCTGCCACTTGTTTACATGGTAGCTATTTAAATTCCTGATGTATGTCTAACATAGAACCATTATTTCAGGTTACATCTAAACTGAGAGCAAAGAGTCTGCCCTAACAAAACTCTCAATAGCAGAAGAACAGAAAAAGCCCAGATCCTTTACAACCACTTCCCAAAAGATTTAAGGCAATATGTTCCATTCACTGTTAGTCCTGGTCTAAGAAAAGATGATAGCTCTCTCTTTTAACTGTGGCAAACATGTTGAATCCACAATAGAAAAAAAAGTCAAAAGTGTTTCCTTTTGTGCTAAATCTCCTACTTTATTTCCACTCTGTGAGTCTGTGGGAAAATGCAGCAATGAAATATTGTTGTCGTGGATTTTGTGAAAACTAGACGTTAAGATGGTTATTGTTCGCAGGCCCTTGTGATCGCTATTTCTGATCGTTTTTACTTTCCGTCTCTTTCTTTTGCCTTAAAAATAAAATCCGTCCTTTCATCCCTTCTTGCTTTACTCCTTTCAGTTGTCCTTATTTCTTTAGAATTCTTACATATTTTCTCTCTTACCTCCCCCTCATTCAGCATGCATCACACTTTTCCTTCCTCTCAGTCTCTGCTCAACAACACACAGAATATACATAAAGTGTAGCGCAGAACCAAACTTATTTAAATATGAATTAACACATTTGATTACTAATCTAAACAAGCTTTTTCTCATCCAAATTATTATAAATAAATAATTTAAAATCATGAACATGTAAGTCTACAAAAATTACCTCTAAAACTACGAAAACATAATCATAATGAGGACAAGTCAAATAATAATGTAACTGTTATAAAATTAGTAGATTTTTAGAACTTTAATTTGGGTGAAATAAAGAAGTGTAAGTCATGGACCTACAGGCAAATAGACACACACACATACAAATCATGGAATTATAAATTAATACAGTGCTTTCTTTTGGCTATACCTATTCAGATTATTAGGTATATGTGGACAAATAAATTTAAGATTATGTTTTATGTGAAATTAAAGACAAGGTATGTATTATAACATTTACCATATAATTATATTATAATGTGCTATATATTGTTTATATATATAGAGAGAGACAAAAATCCAATGTCCTTTCTCAGATGATTGATACAATAAAAGATTACATGATTACTATGATGAGTTATGAGTGGGTAAGTAGAACATTCCATGAATTATGAATAAAAAACTAAGGATCTGGATTTGAACAATATGACCACCTTTGAGTAAAAATAAAGACTGCATCTATGTGTATCTTTAGGGCTGAATATTTAGAAATCTAAACAAAGGTAGAGTTGTGATAGATTCCTGTACTCCCAGGATTGGAGCTACCCAGACAAGAAAACGTTGTTTGGACTTTCTTGAGCTAGATAAAGAACATTTACCTTAAAAATGAAATAACTAAATGAATAAGATGAAGAAACACTTGTTCTATTGAATCAATGTTGCTATATAATTTTTGGGGGATATAGAGAAACAAAAAATAGTAAAAGCAGTTACATTGGGTACAAAAGACAGACCTCCTAAGTAAAGGGTTGTTCGGGCTATAACATTCTTAACACACACACAAACACACACACACGCACACATTAATATATCTATCTATCTAGATAGATTTGTTAATATATGTTGAGAAACATAACTATTAGGAAGAATTCATATGTATTAAAACATATTTATTAGCATGCTTTGCAGGCTGTGGTCCAGATAGTCCACCAATAGCTGTTTCCCAATAAAAAGGCCAAGAATCTCATATTCAGTCTTCAAGCCTGAATGTCACAGTCAGTGTTGAGTCACACTTAAATCCCTAAGAAGCAGTGCCTGTGCCTCAGGGCTAGGATAGGTAACCCTGTCCACGTGAGTGAGATCTACCAAGGAAAAAGCGAAAGCTTCCTACGTCCATGTTCTTTTTTCACAGGTAACCAACAGAAAGTGTGTCCCAGATTTAGAGTGGATCTTCTAATCTCAAAGAAACCACATTTAGGCGAGGCTTTATTTTTTTCCTTTTAATGTTGGAAATTTTGTAGAATCTCTTCTTTCTGAGACCTCCAGCTAACCAGGTACTCATACTGAGTTCATGCCTATTTTTCACATGCAATTACTGTTAATTAGAACTACTACACACAAATTATTATCATTTATTATTAGGTTGTTGATAATTGATTAATTTTACCATGTCATCCTTCTAGAAGCATTTTAAAAATAGATGTTTATTAATAACACATCATAAACCATGGTAGAATTTCAAATGTCAGTGAGGTAGTGCAAAACACGTGTTCTTAAAATGAATACTACCTCGGCTATAAAATCGTACTTACAACAGAATACTGTGTCAGGTATAGGAAAAATTACGTTATTGTTTATATGATAAGAGCCTCTCAATTACAGTAGGGTAGATTTGTTACAGTAAGAAAAGTGCTACAGTATCTGTATCAAATGTTCTTTCTAGATACTAAGAGCAGGATAGAATAGACTAGAGAGTTAAGCAAAAGCAATCCTTTCTGGCAATACCCACAGAGACATGAGTTTCATTTCCAATGCAGTCACAAGACAGCATACACCTAAGAAATGAGGGCATACGATTCTCTCTCTGTTTGGAAAAGAAAGGAGATGAGTGGCACTGATAGACATATCTACTGTTTTCATCCATTTACTGAATTTCATTTCCCAGTATTTTAACACTAATAAGAGAATTGTACAAAAATAACCACATTAAAAGTCTTCAGGTGTAATCTCTGTGTGAAAGAAGTATAGATCTCTTCAGTCCCTATCATACACTCTAAATCTTAGCTTTGCATAGTTTTTCCTACGTTTTTACGTTTTGAATTTTGAAAACTAGGAATCAATCAGTATGAAACAGGCAGCACATAGGGAGGAATAGTGACATTCTGAAATACATGACGCTCCATTTCGGGGTTTTTATAATGAACATGTGATTGTTATAAGCTTTTCAACCACTGCTCAGCACAAACTAAGCACTCAGTTAAGTGAACTGACTTTAAAAGTAGGTGAATGTGGTGCTAGAGAGATGGGTCAGTGGTTTAGAGCACTGGCTGCTCTTCCAAAGGATCTTGGTTTGATTCCCAGTACCAACATGGATACATAAACATAACTAAATCAATAAATGTATAAGTATATAAATTGCCTCACTCAAAAAATGGTGTGAGGGGTGTTAGAAAGATAACTCGGTGATTAAAAGCACTGGCTACTCTTCCCAGAAAACCTTGTGTCAGGGGATAAATTCAGGACCTCTGGAAGAGGTCTGTAATGAAATGTGGCTTCCTCTTTGATGTGCATGTAAACAGAGCACTCACATACATAAAATAAGTAAATTTTTAAAAAAGTAGGTGTATATGGGGGAAAATGCACTTTTCCTAATTTTCTTCTATAAGGCGGTAGAGAATGCAGCCTCCTTTATGCTCTCTGTAGAAAGCTTGTCTCCACTATTAAGCCTGTGAAGAGATGCTAATGACCACTGGAGGTGGTAGGAATGCACTGTCTTTCTACTAAAACCGAGCCATGATTGGCTTCTACTAAAACACAATTGTCAAGTCATAGATTGATTCAGCAAAGTTTTACAGAGACACTGATTTTCCAAAGCCCGGGTGTCTCATTTTTTAAATGTATTACTGTGGTTTAATTCTTAAACACATATGCCATGCTATTTAATACTCGCCTTTCAAATCTGAATGTATGCTGAACGTAGAGTGTAAATCAAACAAACTATACTTAAACTTCATCTGCCATGATCTACAAGGAAAGGTTTAAATAACGCAGCTATTGTTTTAGCATACGTTCCTCTGAGTATCAATTTCAATATTAGCCCCAAATGCATTCCTATGTTTCATTTTTATATCACAGAAATAATTTAAAAGGCAACACTGGTGTGTCTGCTTCTAGACTCACAATAAAAAGAAACGATGCAATTCCTCATGAAAGATGATCTTACTTGGGACCGCTGCTTCCCTAAAACATCCGCATTACAGCAGCTAAACTGATGCTGGTTTTTCTTAGATGTAAATGTAATATTCGTACATCACCTAACAAGAAGATTTTCAGATTTGCGTGGTTTGGCCCACCTCTGCAGCCTTTGAATAAATCAAGATCTGTTTACCTTTTCTTCACTCTTCAGCTTCCTTCCATCTAGTTCTACATTTGTGGTGAGTGTAATGTATCATTTTTCGAGGAAATTCTTTATTCTTCTGACACCGTGCATGATTCAGCAAAACGTCATGGGAGATGATAATAGATCTGGTGAACTGCCCTCCTATCTCAGCCAGCCTACTAAAATACACTCTTAGAAAGTAGCTGGAGTTCTTTTAAAATTTCATTTTCCGTGTTTGTGACCTACTATGTAATGATTTCATCTGGCTTGTATTCACATCAGAAATCTAAGGCACGACAGTCTTCTGGTTGATAGACTCGAATGTGTATACATTAGAAACTACTCTACTGTACAAGTGACCTTAATCTAATTCCTTCTAAACTTCGCTTTAATCTACTTCAGAAAATACTAATGCATTTTTGCTGTCTCTTTGTGCTGATGGTCCATTAGTGCTATTTTCTACAGTCATAGTGGGCGATCTTAAACTTTTAAACCTCTGATTACTCCAAATTCTGTTCAGGTCCAAACCACATTTTTTTTAATTCCAAAGTCTCATCATATTTCTGTGCTGTAAGTATTTGGTTAAAGTAACAAGTGTTTATATAAAAGTCTTCTTGATGTTTGTAGAGCCATGCTTTAATAGCAATCACTAGGTCACTTCTAAGTGTTTACAAGAGAAAATTTTCTTCATGGAGGAAAATTAAATACAAAATGTTCAACAGAATTTTATTTTACAAAAATTGTATGCCCCAAATGACTGCCTACTTTTTCCAGAAATGTGAAAACCACAAAAATACTGGTTATTCACTTAAAGAAGTAGTCCCATTCCCTGTCATGTGCCAATGACTAAATGAGGTCCTAAAGAATAGTGATGACTAGAAAAGGTGTCGTTCCTGCATCGCTAAAGCACATGTATAGAGGCAAAGATGGACAAGCAAACAGATATAAAAACACAATTTGATCCAAATTATAATCCTTTGCTGATGAGCATGAAGTGGGCAGATGCATGCTTCTAAAGGTTGATCATATAAATATATATCTGAGAGGCAATTAGGCGTAGGTTAATTGAAGTGCTATGATTGAAGGAGGGGGAAGGCACGTATGAGCAATCCAAGCAGAAGGAATAGCATGTGGAAAAAGACTAGGGCTCTTCATTTGCTGTCAGTGAACTGAACTGCAGTTGCATAAGGTATTGGAATTCATAACAGATTTAACATTACATTTTTTTGACTTAGGGTATAACATATTAGACTGTAGAACAATCATAATGTCAGAAAGTATAAAATTGTTGCATTAGCTTTTCCACTGAGCAAGCTCAGGAGTGTGGCATGACTTCCGATTGCTTCATTTTGTTCCTCTTCACCCTATCATCCTGTAGTGTTACAAGAAAATGCACTTACAGAGCTCTGGGTGTCACAGAATTAGAATGAACATATCTGTAGAGAATTGATTAGTTTTCCTTCTGGTTGAGATGTACAACATGCACCGGATGATGAAGCTTTGCTATGCACGCCAGGCAGGAATAAGTAGGCAATTACTCCCCAAGGCATGGATTCTTTTTCTGGCTGTGAAAACTCTGCCATTTGTGAAGGGAGCTTTTGTTTTTTGACCTAGGAAGCTACGTTACTCCATATTTTTTTCAAACTTCTGCAAGGTTACTAAAGACGAGGCATTTCTTAAAAATAAAATCTCTGTAAAATTAAAAAGAAATCTAACATAATGAGACATGCGAGGCATTTCCTGCCATCTGAAAATTAGTCAGTAGACACACAGATTAAGGAACACAAGTAGGAATTACTCTAAATACTAAAGAGAATTATGAATGAGTAGGGTAAGACATCACCTGCAGTGAGGAGAACATGAAAATTATGATTGGACACGAGTTTCAAAAATATATTACAGACACACTCTAACCTTTGCTTACTCAGAAAAGTCAGCTGCCATGGCGTGAGTCAACCTGTGGGGAAGATCCAAGAACTGATGGTTTTTAGTAGAAAAATGCTGAGAACCTGCAACCTGCTGCTCTGGGTTGATTTTTGCTCATCTAAAACTCACATGTTCCTCTGAATCAGGTCTTCATCTCTGAAGTCTTTAAATTAAGCACAGTGGAGCCAATAGGATGGGAGTTAACCCAATAGGACCTTAAAAGAGAAACGACACATGGAGAATATAATGATATGGAAAGAAACTGGTCATCTATTAGATAAGGATTAGCATGTGGAGGAGACCTTAACTTACAGTTCAAAGAAGTATTCATGCTTAACAGCACATGAGCTGGACGTTCTGGTCTTCAGAACGCAGAGCAATCACATTTAGCTGATTAGACTACTGGGCCTCTGGAACATTGCTGGGGCATTCCCATGGTATATCCAACAAGAGTGTTTGAATAAATGAAGAATGACACTCAAAGGAGCTTATTCCCAAGTTGAGCTGGAAAAAAAAAGTTCAGCAGTATTGGAAACAGGTAAATAAGCAGAGGGAATCTGATGTGGAATGGAGTAAAGGTTTATGGCTTTTATTGTAAGGGATGGAAGTGAGTTCATCAGAAGACCTGAGGGGTGTTTGAATGAAGGGGATTCTTGTTTGTTCAACCTAGGCAACCGCATTTTCCCATTTTCCAAACTTCACCAAGATTATTAATGATGAGGCACTTCTTGAAAATGTAATACTTGTAAAATCAAAAATAAACATAACATAAAATACCATAGCTAGTTTCTGCTGTCTCAAACAAAGTTTGACTGAAGCCATTTCACATGCATATAAGAAGTCATATTATGAGAACACAGTACTTTTTTTTAAAACATAAATTTTAATAGGAAAACACCAGACAACAGAATCAATCAGTTCTCCTTTATACAAGGCCTTTTTCATACAATGCTGTTTTAAATTGATTTCATGCAGTGGTTTTCTTTTAATAGTCAACCAGGTAGTCAGATATAGTAGTGGTCCGTATCTTCAAATTGCTAAATAGCATTCCATTGTGGCTACACCTCAGTTTATCTGCTTTATATTGATGAACACTTTATGCATTCCTTCAACTATGAATGGCCCAGGACTCCCACATGCTATAAAGCTGTTTTATGATCACACATTTTGATTTTTCTTGGGTAAATATCTACACACAATGCCTGGTCATAAAGGAAATGTTTATTTAATCATGGTACTTAGGAGACAAGGGTAGGAAGACTGACAAAAGTTTGAGACCAGTCTTGTCTATATATGAGTTCCAGACCACCCACCGTTATATAGTCAGGCTCTGATACAAAAGGAAAGAAATAATTAGACTTTTCTCCCAAGAGGCTGTACCATGTCTTCCTCACAAAAGCATGAGAGTTGATGCTATTTCATTTCTTTGTTGGTATTGTATATTTTCAATGTGTCAAATTTTTTGGATGTTAAATGAACAGCTAGAAAAATCAATGTGTGAAGTATAAATATAAACTTTGGGAACTGTACAGCTTTTAGGGACGGACTGAAAGACAGGATCCATCATTGAAACCAAGGAGAAGAAATCCTTAAACTCCACACACGTGCCTTGAAACCAAAATAAGAGGGACAAGATAGGATCTTAGAATCATTCAAGAACAGATTTGTGTCTTCTTTTCCCTTACTAGGAGTATATATTCAAAAAGCTTTAGGGGGTGCATCTCTTTCTTTATCAATGATATTCAAGATACTTCTTCCTTGAAACTTCTTTTGAAGTTTGACCTGTTGTATGGCCGGGTTACTGTGCCTGCTGCTCCGAGCCTCATACATTATTCGTTTTACATTGTTACATGGTTTACTGTGTCCAGCTACCAAACAAAACCATATTTAGCAGTAAATCTTACTTATTATTATTTTCTGAACATTTTAAGATTTTGAATTACTTCATGATACAAATTAAACCAATGTAAAGTACTCAGAAGATACTGAAATATAGCAGAAGTTAATAAGCCTGCTATTGATGGAAACCAAGATTTTGATCTCCAGGCTCTAGGGAGATGATCAGCCTTTAAGGGCATATACTGCTCTTTCAGGAGTTTCAAGTTTGAGTCCCAGCACGCATGTTGGGTGGGTAAGCTGTAACTAGAGGTCCTGGTCATCTGACATCCTCTGTTAGCTTCTGCTAGTGCTGCATTTACGTGCAAATACCCATGCATAGACAAACATACGTAATTTTTAAAAAAAGAAAAAAGAAAAGTCTAGGTACTTTTATTTTATTAGAATATTTTATTAATTTAAATTAATAATTTATTATAATTAATAATAGAAACTATTATTCCACTCACCTTGAATATATATAATTTTATATTATACTTTTAAATTATATATAATAGTACATAATATCACCACATGAAAATATATATTATGTATGTTGATGTCTTAATGGTTCATAGTGACAATGTAATTCACAATGTAATATACTCACTCTTGTATCCCCAGTGGATCAGTTATAGGACTTTCTTCAAATATAAAAATATCAAACAAAATGAAGGGTATTTACATATAGTTATGTACTTTTCTTATATATTTTACACTTACAAAAAGGTCAAAAAATATTCTCCTGTCTATATCTATATATATCTCCTATCTTCAAGCTATATAATAAATAATATAATACACATGTCATGTTAAGCATTCTTATAATGTATTTCTTAAAGAATAATTGACAAAAATAATGTCTATATGTGTTTAATAAAGGCACTTTTTCCTAATATTTGTTTACTGAGTTTGACTAAATCTCCTGATACGGGACTATAGATATTCAGGGAAGACTAGACAGTCTGCTTTGGGCATTTAAAATTTATGTTGATAGTTTTACTGTTAACTTTCATTTAAGATGTTCTTCTTAGTGGTTACATTAAAAAATAAGCTTTAAACATATACATTGTGTCTGCTTCTATTGGACATGAGGCTGATTTTTTTCTATCTCAAAACCTGTATTTGTTTCTTATCTTGTAGATGTAGGTGAAATTTTTAGAAAAGAATAGTCAGGCTTCCAAGGAATTTGATTTGAACTCTCAAATAGGGAAGAACTGAACTGTGTGCAAACCCATTTCCTAATAGATTATCTTAATTCAGTCCATTCAATTTTGATGCTTTGAGATATTTTATAGTTTTGATTATGCTTTTGGGATTTGTTAAATTATATATATTTTTGAGATAAAAATATTATACAGTCTGCTATATAGTCAAACCCTGGACATCTTTCAGAAAATAAGCACAGTATTGAACAATATAATGTTCCTTTTCTTAACATTCAAAAAATTTTTATGAATTTGTTGAGGATTTCATACAATGTACTTCTTATCCTCTCCATGCATCCCCTTCATTTTTCCTAGATCTACCATACCTTTCAATTCCATGGTTGTTTCAGTCATAAACCATAAAAATCCAAAATCTACCTCCC
Source organism: Rattus norvegicus (assembly GCF_021556685.1). Lineage (NCBI taxonomy): Eukaryota > Metazoa > Chordata > Mammalia > Rodentia > Muridae > Rattus > Rattus norvegicus. The sequence goes on from NC_141536.1 coordinate 38,012,911, forward strand.
TTATACTTATGGGTATAGGGCCATACATTGAAACACACTGGGCCTATCAGATAATGTACTCTTAAAAAAACTGACTCCCCCTGCCTCAGAAGGGAATCGATTGTTCATATCTTCTTAATTAGGCATGAACAAACTTCAGTTCCTTGCTATTTGATGCTAGAATTTTAACAAGTTTGATTTGGTGCAGATCCTACACAGATAACTACAACTGAGTGCACAAGTACAGTGGTCCTTTCACATCTAGAAGACACTGTTTCTTTCTGGTCCTCTGGGAGATATGGATCTTACAGTTTTTCTGACTACTCTTGTATGACAGTTCTTGAACCTTGTGGAGGGAATGCTGTATACTCTACTGACACTATTTTCTGCACTTGGGCCAGTTCAGAGATTTTTGTATCAATCACTATACTTTGAAACATTTCTAAAGCTGTTTGAGAAATAGACTAATCTGTGGGAAGAAATACATGAATTAGGAGGGCAATATGATACTAACTCTAAAATGTTTTCAAAAGCCAAATTGAAATCAATTATTTTATTGTATATGTGTATAAGTGATATATACATATAATGTTATATATACACGTGAATGCACACTGTATTTTATAATATATACATATAGTACATATAAATATAATTATATATGTTATATATGTATATCATTATATAATATATATTATATATAGAATACTTCGATTCGAATTACCCTACATAGGGATTGAGCTCATCCCAGAGCCATGCATCACCAAATAAAAAAACTCAGGAACAGATGTGGGATATGAACCTCAAGTTGTTAGTTAGCAGTTCATGAGAGATCCTCTGTCATATAATGTGGGACATTATCATTATTTTGGTTAGCTACCAGGATTTGATGGTAATACCATAGTTTTGAAGACACTACATACATTGATCACAAAACATGAAGAAATCAATTTGGGGGTGTGTGGGATAGGGGGTTTATTGATGGAAAACAACCAGGAAATGGAATAACATTTGAAATGTAAATTTAAAAAATCCAGTAAAAATGTTAAAAAATATAAGTACACACATTATTCAATAAAAATTCAAAAATAAAGCAAACAAAAAACAAACAAAAAAGAAATCAAGTTTGTACTGACCAGTAAGCTTCTTCCCAGCTAGCTAGTTTTTATAATATTGGAAAGTATTATGCAACCTGATGTGTAAGAAAGTCATTAGGAGTTTTATCTAGCTATGAACCCTATGCTCCTAGGTTTAATAGTAGCACAGATAATATGGAGGTAATCAACCACTCTCTGATTGGGTTTAAAACTGTCTCCACAGTGGAAACACATGCCTTGCACCATATACCTGGCCAGGAACTCTTGGTAAAGGAGACTACAGAATCCAGAGATGATGTCATTCTATTAATTTAGCTTCTTAACCCCATAACATCACCATAGAAAGTTTCTGAACCAAATTCAAATGATACAGACAAATTATGCAATCTATTATTGCTCCTTCTCTGTTACCCCACTTCTGGAACTGGAGTTGTAGAACTAAAACCCACATTGATTTAGAATTCTTTCCACAGATTAAAGTGAAGTAGTTGGTTTTTCTTCTATTCCTTTTTTTTTATTTTTATGGATCAAAGTCTTCAGATGGATACCACATGTATATACCAAGGGACAATTCAATGTTTGGATTTAAGGACTTGTGTATTTTAATGAAAGAAAGAAATTTCTGTGTATTTTATTCTATGCCAGCTGTAATAAGTCAAATACAAACATTAAACAAATGAGTGAATAGACTCTCCCATGGTGCATAGGTTTTCTCCTTTTGGAGGCTGAGTCTATTAAGGCATACACATCATTCTCCTCAATGTCAATATCAAGTGGAAACAAACATAGGCAGTCAAATCCTAAAATCTATTGTTATCCATGATAAAAGATATATTTCTATTTAAAGTATAGGTTAATAAACTCCTAGATCTAACTTAAAATTTATAAAATATATTTTAAAATAATTTCATTATAAAAATTCTAAACAAGCTGCATGTGGTCCCATACCTCTTATCCCAGCACTTGGGGGGCAAAGGCAGGTAGGTCTCCCTAAATCAGAGGCCAACCCAGTCTACAGTGAGGTCAAGATAGGCTTGTAGAGATACTGAATCAAGAAAGAAAAAAACAAAGTCTGTACATTAGCATTCACAGTACAGAATGGGCACAAGGCTGGGCTGATGTTTCCACAGGGTTGATTCACTCCCTCTTTTACAACATGGCCTACATAAGCTTTGGGAGGCCATTTTGTATGAAATTTAAATATTGGAATTTAATGAATAGGATTTAATTGGTGGCTTTCTTTAAATGAGTCTCCCTTCTAATTCTTTCCTTATAAATTTGGAATTCCCTTATTGTCCTTTCTGTGGAATCATGTCCAGTAATATTAACTGAAGACAGAAATTTGTAATTGAACACAACTCTGCTTACAGTTTTAAGAGCAGTGACTGTTAGTTTCTTACAATAGACTCTGTCAAAGAGTGTCAAATAAATTTTTTATAGTGGTGTGCCAGAGATATTTTTGAAGAAGAGTAATGGTAGATTTGTCTTCCCGTAGTCTGAAAAACGAACACCTCACTTATAGATAAAACAGTGCTCTGATAGAGTTATTTTCACTTTGTTCTTCCTTCTCAGAGTTTCAAAACTATAGTAACGCTTAAATTAAAAATAATAATACAGAAAGTGAGGTAAACCTAAAAACCTTGGCTTTTGGCAGAATTGGAGTGATACCTGGAGAACGCTGTTTATTTGAACTTTCCGTTCTCCTGTCTATTTTTCTTCCTGTGTCTTTAAAAGAACTACTTTTCAAAGGACACTGTCATTCAGATACAGCAGAAACCTGCAGAACGGGGAAAGTTTTTTGTTTTTTTTTTTTTTACCAACTCCACATCCAATAGAGGGATAATACCCAAAATATATAACGAACTCAAGAAACTAGATATCTCAAAATCTAAATAAGCCAATTTTAAAAATGGGGTACCAATCTACACAGAGAACTCTCAATAAAGAAAACTGAGATGCCTAAGAAACACTTAGAGAAATGTTCAACATCCTTAGCAATCAGGGAAATGCAAAGCAAAACTACATTGACATCTCATCTTACATCTCAGGTTGGCTAAGATCAATAATGCAAGTGGCAGCTCATGCTGGCAATAACGTGGAATAAAGGGCAGCTCATCTATTGCTGGGGGAAGCACAATCTTGTACGGACACTATGGAAATCAATGTGGTGGTTCCTCAGCAAGATGATAATTGAGCTACTCCAAAATTTAGCTTTGCCATTCTTGGGCATATACCTAAAGAACACTTCACCCTATCCCAAGGACACTTTCTCAACCATGTTCATTGTCGCTCCATTTATAATAGCCAGAAATTAAGAACAACCTACGTGTCCTTGAACATAAGAATAGACAAGAAAAGGTGGTACATTTACACAATAGAAATGAGATCATGAAATTTCCAGGGAAATAGGTAGAACTAGAAAAAAAAATCATCCTGAGTGAGGTAACCAAGATCCCCAGAGATAAGTATGAAATGTACTCACATAAATATTTGCATTAGCCATTAGGTAAATAATAACCACGCTACAACCCACAGACCCAGAGAGGTTAGGTAAAAAGGAGCAAACTAGGGGCAACACATGGATATCCATGGGAAGAAGAAATAGAATAGATTTTCAGGGTGGACTGAAAGAATTGGGGCAGGAACAGAAAGAAGGACCAGAAGGAGATGGTAAAGGGAAAAGGGGTTAAGGCAGAGAATAGAGGGAAATACAGAAAATTGAATGGCATTTGAGGGGTAGTATGGAAACTTGGTATAGTGGAAATTTCCTCAAATATATGAAGACAATTTTAACAATGTCTCCAAATAATGGGGAAGATGGAGTTCCAACTGATAATCTCTCTTATGAACAAAGTTTTGAATACCAGGACTGGGTTGAATCCAATTGAATTGTTGGTCAAAGCTCTCTCATGGAAATCCCCAAACCATCCACCCTGTTGTCACTATGTTGCTCTACACTAATTGACAGTGAGGCCCCATTGCTGAAGACAGCATGCACATAAGTCATTGCACAAGGAGTGGTTGGACTAGTGCCCGCGTAGAACCTTTGTCTCTACTGTCTTGTTCGGGATTTATGTTACTGCAATGAAATGGCCTGACCAAAACCAACCTGGGGAGGAAACGTTTTATTTCTCCCAAGATTCCATATAACATTTCATCATAAAATATAGTGAGAATAGAAACTCACAGAAGTCAGGAACCTGGAGGCAGGAGCTGTTGCAGAGGCATGAAGAAGTGAAGTTTACTGGCTTGCTTTCCCTTGGCTTGTTCATCCTGCTCCCCCACCCCCATCTTTATTAACTTGAGTATTTCTTATTTACATTTTGATTGTTATTTTGCTTCCCGGTTTCACAGTCAACATTCCCCTAACCCCTCCCCCTCCCCTTCTAGCTTCCAGGTTCACCAGCCTAGGTATTGTATCACCTACTGGTGGTGCTCTGGGTCCTATTCCCATCTTAATTAAGAACATGATATTGCTTGCAGCCAAGGAGACAAAGACTTAACTGAAGTTTCCTCTTCTTGGATAACTTTAGCTTGCGTCAAATTGATATAAAACTAGCCTGTATACATTTTGTGTCCTTTCTATAGGAAGGCACGCTGAAGGCTACCATAAGAGAAATGTAAACACTAACCCAGCCCCAAACCCTTTTATCTATGATACTTTTCTTCCTGCAAAATATGCTAAGTCAATGTTGACAGGAAGGTTGTGGGAGTAACCAATTCGTGACTGATTTGACTTAATTCCCTCTCCAGGAGATGGAACTCAGACATGACCCTACATGGTAACTAAGAGACAAAATAACCCAGAGTCCTAGAATAATACCAAATACAACTGGTAAAAAAAGAGAGAGAGAGAGAAAATCATTCCTCATGATATTTTCTATACTCTTAGATTGGCACCTGCATATATATTATAGCTTCCTATTTGGCTTGTTTTTATGGAACTCTTGAGCGTGAACTAGTGAGTCTGTGATTCTAGTGCTTTCTCTGAGGCTCTTTTCCCTCTGTTGGTTTGCCTTGTGAGGCTTTGATTTAATATGTTGAATATTCTTTTATTTTGTCATGTTTTTGTTGTTGTTGTTGTTGTTGTTGTTGTTGTTGTTGTTGTTGTTGTTGCTGTTACTGTTGTCTCCTAGCAGCCTGTTCTTTTCTATTGAGAGGCTGAAAGGAATCTGTGCGGAGTGAAGGAAAAACTGGGAGGGGTAGGAGGAGGGAAACTAATCAGAATATATTGCATGAGAAAAGTATCTCTTTATAATAAAAGTGAAATAATATTAGAAGAAAAACTAAATAAAAGAACTTGTATTGTTTTTAATGAGCGGCAATCCATTTGTATTATAATTTATATTTAAGTAACACTCTTGTATTATTTTAAATATTGAGGTTAGCTAGAAATGTACTGAAAACTGAATCAATTTGAGCTGATAACATTACCCATGGCTGATTTGCAGGTACACACCTTGACTTGGGCAATGGAAACTGTGCTCTGTTTACTGCCATCAAAGATAAAGGGATTATTCTCAGTGGATCAAATGTCCTTACCTAGTGTATGATACACACCTGCTATTGTATTTTGTAAACCAGGCCAAAATCAAGGAACTACTTTGGTGGAGGAACCAGATAAACACATATTTGTTTTGTTTCAGCTAACTTCTAGAGGACAGAAAATATATTCTAAAAATCAACCTCTGGGAACTTGAAGCCTCCACATGTATGCTTGAGTTTCTTTTGGCTATTAGTTATAGATTATTATAGAGAGCCACGTGTGGGAATTCACTGGGGGAAAGGATTACTTCACACATTTACCATCAGGTCTGTTTGTTTTCCCAGTTGATTAAAAAATATCTCTCTGCATTTGATGAGTTCCTTAAGTTCTCCCTGTATCAAGGGTAAGAGAAGTACAAGCACGTAGTCAGTCCACAGTTTTCTACGAGAAGCAAATAAACAAAAACAGGATATTCAGTCTGGGTTGCTCTTTACTCTACCTTTCTGTTTGGCGCTGGCAGATAAAATCATGATGCCATACTAAGAATTATCCTATACCGGAGGACAGTTCAGCCATTCACTTCCATAGTTTTCCCACATACTTGGCAATATGGTGGTGAGGGTATCTCTGTGAAACGGAGTGATATTTTATACAGGAAGTGTTACTGTCCACTAGACTCAGCCATCTCCAGGCTTCTGGGATACCATAAACTGTGAGAATGTGGGGCCAATTACTGTATGAACAGAGGACAGATCAAATGTAGTGTGGAGAACATTTTTTCCCAGTGTGCACTGTATAAAAAAAATGTAAAAGGTTACCTAAGCTGGGATCCTGTATAATGCATTATTTAGCGAAGTCTTTTCTATGTGTTATAACTAGGCAAACTCTAGCGATAGTATTCCACAGAGCATCAATCGAGTTGATGAAACTCATGCCAGAGTAACTAAGTTAAGCTCTAATTTATCAACTATCATGGTAAATGATCTCTTATGAAAATAAAGATTATAGTTAAGTATAACAAAAGTTATACCATACATTTAATACATTACAAAGTACAGAAAGAGCTGAAATAGTGGCAGCTATTTGAAATTCAACACTTGCTTCCAGAAAAGCAGGGAGGATGCTATTACAGAATACATTTCTTTTGTTCTGTGGTTGTTTGCCAGATCTTTTGCTTGTAATGTAGTGAGGTTTCATGAAGGAAAGGGTGAACTTGTTTCAAAATATTTTTTCTTAGCATTGTAATTAAAAAACAAAATTAAAGGCAAGCTATCCTTGCCTGCGTATTTGGAATCATTTATCTCTTCCATTATGGATTTAAGGATTCATTTTAAAAAATAATTTTATCAAACAAATGTAAACACTGAACAAGGAAAATTCATCCTCTATACCTTGGTTTAGTTACTTGAAGGATATATTTTCACCATCAAACTCATTTTAGTTACATTTTCGACAAATGGAAAAGAATGATTTAATCTTTACTTTTTATGTGATTTGCACTATCAAAGGATGAGTTAATGCATTTGATGAGCGTTAGCATGAAAGCTAGCACTCGGGCCACAATTAATGCTGCTTTCTTTGCCAGCAGACAGAAGAGAGGCAAAGAACAGCGTAATGGGGGATTTTTTAGATGTGCGATGGTCAGAAGCCTTATTTTTTTTTTTTAGTAGTAAAAGCATCTAATGTTTAGTCTGAGAGAGAAAAGATGTTCAACGGCATCGCCGTCAGACTGTTAATCACTGTTAAGTATGTGTATGTTGATGTTGCGTTTCCATGAATTCCTAGAAGGGATGTTTTAGGGATGTTTGTGGTTTTAAGTGCTGAGTTAATCTGACCACAGGACCCCCTTTTACCACTCCATAAACTCACAAAGCCTATCTCGATTTACATGGGTCACAGATCAACCATCCTAAAAATTAATCACCCGAGGTCCACCTGTTTAATCTTAGGGATCCCTCTAGAACTTTTCTGTGACTCTGCTCAGATAGTGTGGGCAGAGATCAGAGGTTAAGAGTGATTCCCCCCAAAGAACTCACCCTCTACAATCCTTTGGGTCCCTGAAGTGCCTCACGAAAGACTTAGAAGCCTCCTCCTGTGATCAGAGGTAAGTATTGCTTGGGGACACAGTCACACAGAGAAGGAGTTTTGAGGTGCAATAAAGAAAAATTAACATAAAGGCAGGCAGAGAAACGGGTCTGCCATTTGACTTTACTGAGACTCAGGGCCCTGTACAAGCAGCAACTGGTGCACAACGATATATTCCAGTAAGTAATCTGCAAGCAGAACGCTTTCTGGCCAAAAGGTGGTCAAGAATACTTCCCATATTCCACCACCTTGTCCTTCTGACCTACGTCTTAACCAGTTTCTCGCACCTGACTATTTGTGGGTCCAATATCACCGTTAGTTAGAAGCTGTTAGAAATTAAGAATTAATTACCCTTGAGTCGAAGAACTGCATGTTTTAACGAAGCTGTGTATATTTGTTTGCACAGTGAATTACTAGAGACCTTGGTCTGTATTATTCCTGTTTGATTTAAATCAGCACATGATTTGTTCTGTGATAAGACATAGATCGCCTGGCAATTACAACTCAGGATTTGTTACGTGTTGCCTTTTGCTCGTCACTGGATGAATGGATAATGTGTGATGAGGGAAGAGTTTAGCATTCATTCAGAGAAATTTTTCAGTTTCAATTAAATGATTCCACAAATGTTACTCTCTTATGATGAGAGGTCTAACACACTCACAGAACAGTTAGAGATAAAAAGGAAGAGATTGGCAAATGCGCATGTTCCCAGTTACTACTTTTATTCACTGTTGTAATCCTGCATTTCATATGGATTTATGTCCTGAAATGGATGTTGTATTTACTGATGTGGATGCAATTATAGAAAACTGGATTATAAAGTCTAAAAGTGTGGATTTTAAGTGATCCAGAATAAACGAGTCCTAGTGGATTTCATAAAAATCTACATTTGCAACCAGTTAGCTCTTTGCTCCTAATAAACAGAGAAGGGTTAAAGGAAGACTCCTGTGAGACAGCCTCAAGGGAAAATGTTCCTTGTGGTATTAGAGAAAAATTCTTTTACATAAGTAGTTATAGCAGTTATTAATTTTCAAATTAGATTCTCCAAATTCATCATAGCATTTGGTATCTTTCAATGGTGCACTTAATTAATATTTATAGATTTCTTGCTAATCTAACACTTAGATTTTACTACTTTTAACTTTGAAGCAGTTGAACTGGTTTTTCTATATTCTATTCAGCACTTAATTGAGTAGTATTAATGTGTGTTTTCAAGATATTACCAGTATTCATACAGAACCAGATACAGTGCTTCTTGACCTGTGGGTCATGACTCCATTGGGGTGGTCTCACATCAGATGTCCTGCATATCAGATATTTACATTTCAATTTATAAAATTAGCAAAATTACAGTTAGGGAGTGGCAGTGAAATAGTTTTAATCATACCATGAGGAACTAAGTAAAAATTTGCAGCATTAGGAAGGTTAAGAAGCACTGATACACATGAATTTGAGAAATGTCAAATGGTTATTTTTGCATTATCTTAGCATCAAAGTCTACATGTTTTACTAGTTCTAATACTCTGGAAAGATTGTGACTTTACAAGATGTAAATTTTCTGCTCATTGAACTGCATTGACTGGGTAACTTGATCAGAATGACAGTGCGAGGTATATGCCCCATAGGAACGAATGAATATAAACCTAGTTGAGTGTTTTATGGCTATTTTCTATGAATATCATAATATATATATTTTTAACTAAACGTGATTGGGCTAGGTCAAAAGGGTGAATTTTGCTTTATTTACATACAGGAAGGTGGAACTGTCGTCAGAGGACACAGAGTTCCTCAGGACTCAGTGCTTGTCTGGTATCTGCACCATCTGCTCTACTGCCACAGCCTCGACCCCCCAAAAAACTACTACAGTTAAAAAAAAGGTCTCTTCAACTCTGAACACCTATACAGTAAGTGTGTTTCATGAAACTGGGAGAAATACAAACGAAACAGAGAGATGTCCATGTGTCAGCAATCACCATGCCAAACTAGAAAATCTTTCTTTTTTTCTATTTTTTTCATCCATCTTTATTAAATTGGGTATTTCTTATTTACATTTCAATCGTTACTCCCTTTCCCAGTTTCCAGGCCACCATCCCCCTAACCCCTCCACTTCCACTTCTATATGAGTGTTCCCCTCCCCACCCTCCCCCCATTACCGCCCTCCCCGCAACAATCCTGTTCACTGGGGTTCAGTCTGGACAGGACCAAGGGATTCCCTTTCCACTGGTGCTCTTACTAGGCTATTCATTGCTACCTATGCAGTTGGAGCCCATGTTCAGTCCATGTATACTTTGGGTAGTGGCTTAGTCCCTGGAAGCTCTGGATGGTTGGCATTGTTGTTCATATGGGGTCTCAACCCCCCTCAAGCTCTTTCAGTTCTTTCCCTGAATCCTTCAAGGGGGGTGCCGTTCTCAGTTCCGTGGTTTGCTGCTGGCATTCGCCTATGTATTTGCCATATTCTGGCTGTGTCTCTCAGGAGAGATCTACATCTGGTTCCTGTCTGCCTGCACTTCTTAGCTTAATTCATCTTATCTAGTTTGGTGGCTGTATATGTATGGGCCTCATGTGGGGCAGGCTCTGAATCGGCGTTTCTTCAGTCTCTGTTCTAAACTTTGCCTCCCTATCCCCTCCCAAGGGTATACTTGTTCCCTTTTTTAAAAAGGAATGAAGCATCTGCATTTTGGTCGTCCTTCTTGAGCTTCACGTGTTCTATGCATTTAGGGTAATTTGAGCATTTGGGCTAATATCCACTTATCAATGAGTTCATACCATGTGTGTTTTTCTGTGATTGGGTTATCACACTCAGGATATTTTCCAGTTCCATCCATTTGCCTATGAATTTCATAAAGTCATGGTTTTTGATAACGGAGTAGTATTCAATTGTGTAGATACACCACATTTTCTGTTTCCATTCCTCTGTTGAAGGGCATCTGGGTTCTTTCCAGCTTCTGGCTATTATAAATACGGCTGCTATGAATATAGTGGAGCATGTGTCTTTTTTATATGTTGGGGCATCTTAAGGGTATATGCCCAAGAGAGGTACAGCTGAGTCCTCTGGTAGTTCAATGTCCAATTTTCTGAGGAACGTCCAGACTGATTTCCAGAATGGTTGAACCAGTCTATAATTCCACCAACAATGGAGGAGTGTTCCTCTTTCTCTACATCCTCGCCAGCATCTGCTGTCGCTGGAGTTTTTGATCTTAGCCATTCTCACTGGTGTGAGGTGGAATCTCAGGGTTGTTTTTATTTGCATTTCCCTTATGACTAAAGATTTTGAATATTTCTTTAAGTGCTTCTCAGCCATTCGGCATTCCTCAGCTGTGAATACTTTGTTTAGCTCTGAACCCCATTTTTAATAGGGTTATTTGTTTCCCTGCGGTATAACATCTTGAGTTCTTTGTATATCTTGGATATAAGCCCTCTATCAGTTGTAGGATTGGTAAAGATCTTTTCCCAATTTGTTGGTTGCCATTTTGTCCTAACAACCATGTCCTTTGCTTTACAGAAGCTTTGCAGTTTTATGAGATCCCATTTGTCAATTCTCGATCTTAGAGCATAAGCCATTTATGTTTTGTTCAGGAAGTTTTCTCCAGGGCCCATGTGTTCGAGATGCTTCCCCACTTTTTCTTCTATTAGTTTTAGGGTATCTGGTTTGATGTGGAGGTCCTTGATCCACTATGACTTAAGCTATGTATATGGTGATAAGAATGGGTCGATCTGCATTCTTCTACATGCTGACCTCCAGTTGTACCAGCACCATTTGCTTAAAATGTTATCTTTTTTCCATTGGATGGTTTTGGCTCCTTTATCAAAAATCAAGTGACCATAGGTATGTGGGTTCATTTCTGGGTCTTCAGTTCTATTCCACTGGTCTATCTGCCTGCCTCTGTACCAATACCATACAGATTTTTACACTATTGCTCTGCAATACTGCTTGAGTTCAGGGATAGTGATTTCCCTGGAAGTCCTTTTATTGTTGAGAATAGTTTTAGCTATCCTGGGCTTTTTGTTATTCCAAATGAATTTGCAAATTGTTTTCTCTAACTCTCTGAAGAATTGGATTGGAATTGAATCTGTAGATCGCTTTTCGTATAATGGCCATTTTTACTGTATTAATCCTGCCAATCCATGAGCATGGGAGATTTTCCATCTTCTGAGATCTTCTTCAATTTCTTTCTTCAGAGGCTTGAAGTTCTTATCATACAGATCTTTCACTTGCTTGGTTAAAGTCACACTGAAGTATTTTATATTATTTGGGACTATTATGAAGGGTGTCATTTCCTTAATTTCTTTCTCAGCTTGTTTCTCTTTGTGTAGAGGAAAGCTACTGATTTATTTGAGTTAATTTTATACCCAGCCACTTTGCTGAAGGTGTTTATCAGGTTTAGTAGTTCTCTGGTGGAACTTTTGGGATCACTTAAGTATACAATCATATCGTCTGCAAATAGTGATATTTTGACTTCTTCCTTTCAAATCTGTATCCCTTTGATCTCCTTTTGTTGTCAGATTGCTCTGGCTAGGACATTGAGAACTATATTGAGTAAGTAGGGAGAGAGTGGGCAGCCTTGTCTAGTCCCTGATTTTAGTGGAATTGCTTCAAGTTTCTCTCCGTTTAGTTTAATATTAGCCACTGGTTTGCTGTATATGACTTTTGTGATGATTAGGTATGGGCTTGAATTCCTGGTCTTTCCTGGACTTTTATCATGAAGGGTTGTTGAATTTTGTCAAATGCTTTATCTGCATCTAATGAGATGATCATGTGGTTTTTATTTTTCAGTTTGTTTATGTAATGGATTACATTGATGATTTTCTGTATATTAAACCATCCCTGCATCCCTGAAATGAAGCCTACTTGATCATGATGGATGATTGCTTTGATATGCTCTTGGATTCTGTTTGCAAGAATTTTATTGAGTATTTTTGAGTCAATATTCATAAGGGAAATTGGTCTGAAGTTCTCTTTCTTTGTTTGGTCTTTCTGTGGTTTAGGTATAAGAGTAATTGTGGCTTCATAGAAGGAATTCAGTAGTGCTCCATCTGTTTCAACTTGGTGGAATAGTTTGGATAGTATTGGTCTGAGGTGTTCTATGAAGGTCTGATAGAATTGTGCACTGAACCCATCTGGACCTGTGCTCTTTTTGGTTGGGAGGCTTTTAATGACTACTTCTATTTCTTTAGGAGTTAAGAGGTTGTTTAACTGGTTTATCTGTTCCTGATTTAACTTTGGTACCTGGTATCTGTCTAGGAAATTGTCCATTTCCTGCAGATTTTCAAGTTCTGTTGAGTATTGATTTTTTGGATTTTCTCTGAATCTGTAGTTAAGTCTCCCTTTTCGTTTTTGATTTTGTTAATTTGGACACATCTCTGTGTCCTCTGGTTAGTCTGGCTAAGGGTTTATCTATCTTTTTGGTTTTCTCAAAGAGCCAGTTTTTGGTTCTGTTGATTCTTTGTATAGTCCTTTTTGTTTCTACTTGGTTGATTTCTGCTCTGAGTTTGATTATTTCCTGACTTCTCCTCCTCCTGGGTGAAATTGCTTCTTTTTGTTCTAGAGCTTTTAGGTGTGCTGTCAAGCTGTTGATATATACTCTCGCCTGTTTCTTTCTGCAGGCACTCAGAGCTATGAGTTTTCCTCTTAGCCCAGCTTAACTTGTGTCCCATAAGTTTGTGTATGTTGTACCTTCATTTTCATTAAATTCTAAGAAGTCTTTAATTTCTTTCTTTATTTCTTCCTTGACCAGGTTATCGTTGAGTACAGCATGATTCAACTTCCATGTATATGTGGACATTCTTTCCTTATTTTTATTGAAGACCAGCTTTAGCCCATGGTGGTCTGATAGGACACAAGGATTATTTCTACTTTCTGTGTTTTGAGTCCTGTTTTGTGCCCAATTATATGGTCTTTTTGGAGAAAGTACCATGAGGTGGTAAGAAGAAGGTATATCCTTTTGTTTTAGGATAGAATGTTCTATAAATATCTGTTAAGTCCATTTGGTTCATGACTTCTCTTAGTCTGTCTATGTCTCTGTTTAATTTCTGTTTACATGATCTGTCCATTGATGAAAGGGGGGTGCTGAAATCTCCCACTATTATTGTGTGAGGTGCAATGTGCGCTTTGAGCTTTAGTAAGGTTTCTTTTATATATGTAGGTGCCCTTGCATTTGGAGCATAGATAATTAGGATTGAGAGTTCATCTTTGTGGTTTTTTTCCTTTGATGAAATGAAGTGTCCTTCCTTATCTTTTTTGTTGACTTTTGGTTGAAAATTGATTTTATTCAATATTAGAATGGCTACTCCAGCTTGCTTCTTCAGACCATTAGCTTGGAAAGTTGTTTTCCAGTCTTTTACTCTGAGGTAGTGTTTGTCTTTGTCTGTGAGGTGTGTTTCCTGTAGGCAGCAATATGTTGGGTCCTCATTGCATATCCAGTTTGTTAATCTGTGTCTTTTTACTGGGGAATTGAATCCATTGATGTTGAGAGATACTAAGGAATAGTGATTGTTGCTTCATGTTATATTCGTGTTTGGATGTGATGTTATGTTTGTATGCTTGTCTTCTCTTTTTTTTCTTGCAAAACGACTTGTTTCTTGCTTTTTCTAGGGTGTAGCTTGCCTCCTTGTATTGCACTTTACCATGTATTATCCTTTGTAGGGCTGGATTTGTAGAAGGATTTTGTGTAAATTTGGTTTTGTCATGGAATATCTTGTTTTCTCTATCTATGTTAATTGAGAGTTTTGCTGGATACAGTAACCTGGGTTTTCATTTGTGTTCTCTTAGGGTCTGTATGACATCTGTCCAGGATCTTCTGGCTTTCATAGTCTCTGGTGAGAAGTCTAGTGTAATTCTGAGAGGTCTTATATGTTACTTGACCTTCTTCCCTTAATGCTTTTAATATTTTTTCTATGTTTTGTGCATTTGCTGTTTTGACTATTATGTGATGGGAGGAGTTTCTTTTCTGGTCCAATCTATTTGGAGTTCTTTAGGCTTCTTGTATGTTTATGGGCATCTCTTTCTTTAGGTTAGGGAAGTTTTCTTCTATGATTTGTTGAAGATATTTACTGGTCCTTTGAGCTGGGAGTCTTCACTCTCTTCTATACCTATTATCCTTAGGTTTGATCTTCTCATTGTGTACTGGATTTCCTGTGTGTTTTGGGCCAGTAGCTTTTTTCCATTTTCCATTATCTTTGACAGTTTTGTACATGATTTCTATGGAATCTTCTGCTCCTGAGATTCTCTCTTCTATCTCTTGCATTCTGTTGGTGATGCTTGTATCTACGGCTCTTTGTCTCTTCCTTTGGTTTTCTATATCCGGGGTTGTCTCCCTTTGTGCTTTCTTTATTGCCTCTATTTCCATTTTTAATTCCTTTACCTATTTCATTGTGATTTCCTGGAATTCTTTCAGGCATTTTTGTGTTTCCTCTCTATAAGCTTCTGCTTGTTTATTTGTGTTTCCCTGCACTTCTCTAAGGGATTTCTTAATGTCTTTCTTGAAATCCTCCATCATCATGATCAAATGTGATTTTAAATCTAGATCTTGCTTTTCTGGTGTGTTTGGATATTCAGTGTTTGCTTTGGTGGGAGAATTGGGCTCTGATGAAGCCACGTATTCTTGATTTCTGTTGCTTGGTTTCCTGCGCTTGCCTCTTACCATCACTTTGTCTCTGGTGTTACCTTGTTCTGCTATTTCTGACGGTATTTAGACTGTCCTATAGGCCTGTGTGTCAGGAGTGCTGTAGACCTGTTTTCCTGTTTTCTTTCAGCCAGTTATGGGATCAGAGTGAACACTGATCTGCTTTCAGGCATGTAGTCATTCCTATCTACTGGTCTTCAGGTGTTCCTGTGGGCGTGTGTCCTGAGTCCACTAGGCAGGTCACTTGGAGCAGAAAATTTGGTCTCACCTCTGGTCTCGGGCCTGAAGTCGCTCCTTGGATCTAGGTTTCAGCTCTCCATGAGGGCAGCAACCAGAAGGGCCTGCCCTCCTTCTCTTGGGTCCCTCGGCCCAGGGGACCCAGATGGCACTAAGTGTTTTTTTCTAGAGTCAGAACTGTGGGCAAAGAGTAGTCTCCTCTGGCTTCCCAGGTGTGTCTGCCCCTCTGAAGGTCTAGCTCTCCCTCCCACAGAATTTGGGTGCAGGGAGCTGTTTGACCAGGTCCCTTCAGATCTGGGAGCAGTCTGGACTGCAGTGTTCCTGCAGCTTGAGTGCCCCGATCTTTCTGTTCCCAGGGCCCTATACAGTTTCCATTTGAAATTTGCCCAGGGATGTGGGCAAGGATGGGCAGTACTGGATGTCTCTCCTGCCCTGCAGTCTCAGGAGTGCCCACCTGACAGGGCGATGAGCTCTCTCTCCCACAGAGTTTGGGAGCAGGGAGCTGTGGGCCATTATCAGGGAGATTCGGCCACAGCTAGAAGCTGGAAGTGTGCATTCCCAGAGGAATTTTGCCTTTGTGTGTCCTGAGTCCACCAGGCAGGTCACTTGGAGCAGAGAAGTTGGTCTTACCTCTGGTCTCAAGCCTGAAGTCACTCCTCAGAGCTGGGTTTCAGCTCTCTGTTAGGGCATCAACCAGAAGGTTCTGCCCCACCTTCTTTTGAGACCCTGTGCACAGGGGGCCCAGATGGTGCTAGGTGTTTTCCTCTAGAGTCAGAAATGTGGGCAGAGAGTAGTCTTCTCTGACTTCCTAGGCATGTCTGCCCCTCTGAAGCTAGAAAATCTTTCAAATCACAGATGTAGCCTTCTTGCTTAAGTGTTCTGCCATGATGCTAGGAGTGGTCAATCATACTGTCTGAACTTATTTGTGGCCCTTTCCTGTGAAATTCCTGTCCTACATTGGCTCAATTGTATGACTTTATGTGTCCAATTTGGACCAAAAATGAGCAAAATGTGTCAAATTCATTTTTTAAAATATCTTTAAATATTTCTCTCTCAACCCTCCATTCTGGAATTACCATGTGCTGCTTGGGGTTTTAATTCAATCTCAACACTGAAACAGAACAAGGGAACTACTGAATTATGTTTTTGTAACATGGAGTGGAGGTAATACACACACACACACACACACACACACACACACACACACACACAGCATGTTGAATGGGAGTTGCACCTATGGTATCACAAATGCTTAAGCAAATGTTCTACCACTAGGCTCCATTCCAGCTCTCTTTGAGCTTTTAATTTTGAGACAGTATCTCTCTATGTTGCCCAAGCTGGCCTTAAGCTTATTCTTTAGCCCAGGCAGGCACCAAACCTGACTGTTCCTTTACTCTCCTGAATACCATAACTGTAGACCTGAGCCACCTGGATCAGATACCATTTTCATTCCCAAATAAATTCTTTTCCATTGAACGTTCTCAAACTGCCATGCGTATGTATGCCTGTGCCTTTTTCCTTACTCATTCTTCTTTTTTGTGTTTGGCCTTCATTGATTTATGTCTTCTTCTGGTTTTTGTCCCTTATGTCTTTCTTTTTATGCTACTGGCTCCTGCCAACTCTCTGAGTTTCTCATGAATATTCCCCAGCACATTAGTCATTTTATCTTCCTTTTTGAGCAGAATGTTCATGCTCAGCCAGTTAATTGGCCACTAGTCAGCCTTTATATTGGCATATATGAGAGCTATGTGGGGCATACCATGCACTGTATAAAAAATACTTTTGATAACAATTTCCATAATTTGAAAAATGTCACATGCCCTTAAGGTTTTTTTTTTTTAAGAAATAATGAATAGTTATTAGAATCTCTGTCTTCAAGGCTTTCTCAAAACGGAATAATTGTAACATTGCCATGGATTTTATTCAGGAAATCAAGACATAATCAAAAGTTATAGTATAGCTGATGAAAAACACAAGAATTTCAGCTGAGCATTCTCTGTATTTACTAAAAGACACATTTTAATGAGAATGACAGGGACCTCTTATTTTAGAATGTTTTATTTCGTTTGTTCTAGTGTTAGTCACTCTAGTATTAGTCACAGGAGACAAATGATGTCATTCTGTTCAATGTTCTCTGTTATCATTTTGTTGCAAACTTTATAGTGGAAAAACTAATCTCTAGGCATTGCTCACTCTGCTGTGTTTATGAGTCTATCTAATTCTTACAACCGCATTTTAGGTTGACAATTCTTAAAACACCAGTGGATATGGATGCCAATTTCATGAAATATCCCGGAGAATAATACATCCTGAGCTATTTTTATAACTTGCAGTGTTCACCCTGCAGAGGAGAAATCGCTTCAACATTCTTTCATTTTTGTTCAATCAATTTTGAGAAATTTGTATTCCTAAGGAAGCCTCTTTCATTTGGTCCCAGCAATACAGAAACCAAAACCTCAAATACCTCTAAAACTACTAAATGGAATCCAGTCAAAATGGAATCCCATGCTTCAGGTTAGCATCTGCCCCTGGGAACAAGAGAAATGAAGCATTTGCAGAGGTGATGGAGGGAGCGGAGATGCATTAGAAACACCAGGTTTTTTTTAGAGAAGATCCTGCTTCTGCCACTGTCTGAAGATGGGATCCACCCTGCTCAGTGACCCCAATAATAACATAAATTAAATTTCATATTCTCCACAAGTTAATGGTGACTCTGATTAATGATATTCTGAAACCTCCTACTTCTAGAGCCAGAATTGTCAGGACCACATTCTCCAAGCTTGGTAGAATAAAGCATTGTCTCCTCAATCCCATGTCCCAAATCTAGGTGAATATTTGTATCGTATTATGCAAAATGAGTCTTTATTTCATCACATTAATTCTACATGATACATTATGCCCAAAAAAATTCCTATTTGGAAGCCTTAACCATCAAGGAGATTGCTTTTAAAGATAAGTCTTTCAGGACACAATTAAGATTAATGAGGATATAAGGGCTGAGTCATACTCCAATAGGATGAGATGCCTTAAAAAGAGAGAGAGGCAGAGAGAGATCCCCCTTCTATACACATCATCAACTGAAGTCCTATGAACATACAGCATGAAAGTGCAGAGGAGAGCCAAGAGAGTGGCCTCTGAAGGAGCCTATTTTGATAGCAGCTTAATATTAGACTTCTAGTCTTTGGAACTATAATTTAAAAAAAAATCTGTTACTTAAGCAACCTAGACAGTGGTTCTGGAAGGCTTGTGTAATTAACTAACTCCTCTACTCTCAGCCTCTAGCCACACAACCTTTGGAGTGAACACATCTGTGCTTATCTAGGGCTTTTATACAGATTTTTTTAAACTACAACTGTTCAATACTTTATTAGTGTACATGTCATTAGAGTTGGCATTCGACTACTAATACAAAGATAAATATCTACAGCTAACTCAGTCAAAGCAAATGAGATTAATGAGCCCTGATCAAAAGAATACGTACAACTTTCAGATGAAACTGTTAAAGTTACACACAGATATAACTAGTAGCACTAGGAATGTACGGTATTGGTAATTGGAAAAATAAATGAGTAATTCACAGTCATAGAAATTATTTTAATATTACTATGTACTTTTCCTTTTACGAACAAATGTGACATACGTACAGTTCTACCTCACATGAGACAGAGTAGAAAACTAAGCATTACTTCATTTACTCCAAACACAGCACTAACTGTGCCACAAGTAACCTGGTCCAAAATAGTCCATTCTACAGATAGGCCATGGTATTAAATGCATGGCCACTTTAACGGTTTCAAGAAAGGCATATACTTGCAGAAGTCTGTTAATTACACAAATATCAGTTGTATAATTAACTAAAGCCATCAGCAGAACTGTTACGCTCAAACGTTCTCAATTAGTGTAATGCTTGAGTGTTTCAGGTATTTTACTTGACCAGTTCAGTTAGCATAGCTCAACTCACCACACAAACGACCCAGGGAAGGTGACCTGGAAAGTCTATTCTTAACCCAATGAAATAGCATTGATAATCCCAGCACTTGGGAAACAGAGATGGCCAAAGTTCTTTGTATTCCAGGACAGCCTATTCTATATGGTGAATTCCAGGGAATCAGTGCTACACTGTGAGACCTCATCTAATGGATGGATGGATGGATGGATGGATGGATGGATGGATGGATGAATGAATAAACAAATGCCTCGACAGGGCTAATGAAATAATTTCATATAAAATATGCAAAAGTTATATTTTGTTTCTAAATGATATATGAGACAAAGATGATGTAAAAGTGTAAGAAAGGCTTTGATAAAATTGGAAAAAACTAGGACATAAGGAGAAAAAAGATTAAAACGGTTATTCACAAGTTAAGAGAGACAAAGTAAATGCAGGAAGAAATTCATAGCAAGTTATAAAATGTAACATTATAGGGAAATATTTAATATATATCATGTGAAATATGAGTGAAAATGAAGGCACAAATTATGAAGAAGAGGATTAAAATTGAAAAAAAATTAAAGAAGAAATAAAACAATGCAACAGCTAAATAAGAAAAGGGCAAAGAAATACCAAACTGTGCACGTTGGGAAATCTCTGCAGGAAAAAGACAGTAAAGCAAACCTGCAGAATAAATACTGGAGTAAAGCAGGTGCACTCGAGAAAGTATGCACCATTGCAAAAAATATACCCATGACATAAACAAAAACAAAAACAAGCTGTTTATTAAAATTATCAAGCCATGAGAAAGTTAATGTGTGAGCTGCAGACTTTTAGCAAAACTGACTTTCTCACACTGAGGCATCAGACAAAATCTCAGGGACTCTTTTTCTCTTAAAAATCTATTAAAATGGAAGTGCTTGAGGGATAATGAATAGGAAGACATTCATAGATGAATCAATGATGAATGCTCACTGTTTATTGACTGACACAAAGAATTCTCAATGAATATTACAGAGAGATAATGGAAAATAGTAAACCTGTTCAGATTCAGGACAGCCACTCCTGTATACATGTGACCACTCACGCACAAACACACGGGGCACACTCATAAATGAAAACAAATATGAACGAAAATCCTTTCTGTGACCAAAAATAAATATGAAAAAAAAAACGTTCTCTGTGACCACACACAGGGAACACTTTCTTATTTATTAGGTTTTCAGCAAAATATTTAAACAATTCCAACGAATCTTCCTGTTCGTATATCCACAGGTTTCATTCCTGTTTCAAATTCCCCTTCTGAGTCTAACATATCTGTATGGGACTTCCTCCACTGAAAATTTCAACTCCACAAAGTCACTCAAGAGAATTGAAATCTGCTTCTCCAAAACTCCCCAGCTTCTGCATGAGTCATGAGATTTCTTGATAGCATCTACAATGGTTATTTCCTTTTCAGAAAGTTTTCAATTGACCTTGACCAAATCTAACAGAGGAGTCACTAGCCATGGCAGTTATAGCCTTGGGAAATATATTTCTTAAAAATAAGACATGGAAATTGAGATCACTCACTTATGCATCAGCTGCAGAATGGAAGTCGTGTTAATCTCAGCATACATCTTCATCAGAGCTCTTTACTCAACAGAACACTGCCAGCGCACAGTGTTACTATGAAATAATGCCCGTTTTTTGTTTTTGTTTTGTTGTTGTTGTTGTTTCTCTGAATAGTAAGTCTTGGCAAAGCACACTATGAACAGATGAGCCGTCAGTCACACTGTGAATACACTTACAGAACACAGTCTGATCAGTTACCAACCACATTAGCACGTTAGAACAAAACAGAGGCTCTCCTGAAAGTTTCATTTTTTCCCCTCTAGCTATGAAAGTTAGTCCCATTATTTCCTGTCAAGGAAGACTTTTAATTTACATTGAAAACCATTGATTTTTGTGGTCTCCGTTACCTGTGCTCTTAATTAGATTCCCTGGTCAACTTGCTGCAGCTTCAACCAAAGCACTTGTTGATTAGCACTTCTATTATGGAGAAAGATTTTCTCTATATATCTCAAGAACCAACTGTTCTGGCTTCAAAATTGCCTCCAGCAACTTCTTCATTTTACCCCGAGGCTTCATAGAATGAACTAGAGTTAGGGCATGGTTCGGGACTAGACATGGGTTTATAGAAACACTGTGGGTGAATAATTTTCCACCTAGATCTCTTCTGTGACCAATAAATATATTTTAGTTTCTCATTTATGTGTTCATTGGAATAGCTTTGTATGGACAAGTCGGCTAACTCTGTAGCACGGAGGACTAGCTCTCAGCCTTCAGCCTGCACTGGCTTCTCATATACCTTTCTCAAGCAATCGTTTCAAGCTTTTGACTTAAAGTGAAAGATATTGGTGTCTTCATTTCACTTGTAACACCTAGAGACCGTAGTAGGGTTATTAAATAGTCTAGTTTCAATATTATTGTAGCTCATGGAAGAAAGAGGCTAGAAAAGGAAGAGATAGGGTGTGGATACAAAAATGCACGCATTTATCTGTTGAATTTGCATTTTATATGGCATGGTTTGTGGAGCCCCAAAACAATCACAACTCGTAAGATCAAATATTGCTACCTCAGTCCAGTGTAACAAAGATACAGAATGAGGAAAGATATAAAAATGCCCTTAGAGAGCCTAATATAGCTGTCTCCTGAGAGGCTCAGCCAGGGCATGAAAATACAGATGCGAATGCTAGCAGCAAAACATTGAGCTGAGAAAAGGGTCCGCGCTGGAGGAATTAGAGAAAGGTTTGAAGGAGCTAAAGGGGCTTGCAACTCCACAAAAACAACGATACCAACCAACCAGAGCTCCTAGGAACTAAACCACTAATCAAAGAGTACACATGGGCAGACCCATGACTCCAGCTATGTATGTAGCAGACGATGGCCTTGTTGGGCACCAATGAGAGAAGCCCTTGGTCCTGCCAAGGCTGGACCACCTCAGTGCAGGGGAATGCCCAGGGGGGTGAGAAGGGGGTGGCTGGGGAGTGGGAACACCCTCATAGAAGAAGAGGGAGGAGGAGGCAATAGGGGGCTTAGGGACGGGAAACCCGGAAAGGGAATAACATTAGAAATGTAAATAAAAATATCCAATAAAAAAAAGAAGAAAAAATGCCTGTAGAATTACCAGAGTGGCAGCGCAACAGAAGACAGGCACAAGTTATTAAAACGCAGTGCCTACAGACTTGCAGGACTCACAGGTACCATAAAGTTTGAATATGTTTTTAAAAAGCAGCGTTTTCTTTTTTTTTTTTTATCATTACATTATTTTAATGTGTCATATTCAGTAAGCATCAGTGGCCAGAGTCTTGATTCTTCTTTAGATAGCAAGCCCGTTTTTTTTTTTTCTCTCTTTTTTTTTTTTTTTTATTAACTTGAGTATTTCTTCTATACATTTCGAGTGTTATTCCCTTTCCCGGTTTCCGGGCAAACATCCCCCTCCCCCCTCCCCTTCCTTATGGGTGTTCCCCTCCCAACCCTCCCACCATTGCCGCCCTCCCCCCATAGACTAGTTCACTGGGGGTTCAGTCTTAGCAGGACCCAGGGCTTCCCCTTCCACTGGTGCTCTTACTAGGATATTCATTGCTACCTATGGGGTCAGAGTCCAGGGTCAGTCCATGTATAGTCTTTAGGTAGTGGCTTAGTCCCTGGAAGCTCTGGTTGCTTGGCATTGTTGTACTTTTGGGGTCTCGAGCCCCTTCAAGCTCTTCCAGTTCTTTCTCTGATTCCTTCAATAGGGGACCTATTCTCAGTTCAGTGGTTTGCTGCTGGCATTCGCCTCTGTATTTGCTGTATTCTGGCTGTGTCTCTCAGGAGCGATCTACATCCGGCTCCTGTCGGTCTGCACTTCTTTGCTTCATCCATCTAGTCCAATTGGGTGGCTGTATATGTATGGGCCAAATGTGGGACAGGCTCTGAATGGGTGTTCCTTCAGTCTCTGTTTTAATCTTTGCCTCTCCCTTCCCTGCCAAGGGTATTCTTTTTCCTCATTTAAAGAAGGAGTGAAGCATTCACATTTTGATCATCCGTCTTGAGTTTCGTTTGTTCTAGGGATCTAGGGTAATTCAAGCATTTGGGCTAATAGCCACTTATCAATGAGTGCATACCATGTATGTCTTTCTGTGATTGGGTTAGTTCACTCAGGATGATATTTTCCAGTTCCAACCATTTGCCTACGAATTTCATAAACTCGTTGTTTTTGATAGCTGAGTAGTATTCCATTGTGTAGATGTACCACATTTTCTGTATCCATTCCTCTGTTGAAGGGCATCTGGGTTCTTTCCATTTTCTGGCTATTATAAATAAGGCTGCGATGAACATAGTGGAGCACGTGTCTCTTTTATATGTTGAGGCATCTTGTGGGTATATGCCCAAGAGAGGTATAGCTGGATCCTCAGGCAGTTCAATGTCCAATTTTCTGAGGAACCTCCAGACTGATTTCCAGAATGGTTTTACCAGTCTGCAATCCCACCAACAATGGAGGAGTGTTCCTCTTTCTCCACAACCTCGCCAGCATCTGCTGTCACCTGAGTTTTTGATCTTAGCCAATCGCACTGGTGTGAGGTGAAATCTCAGGGTTGTTTTGATTTGCATTTCCCTTATGACTAAAGATGTTGAACATTTCTTTAGGTGTTTCTCAGCCATTCGGCATTCCTCAGCTGTGAATTCTTTGTTTAGCTCTGAACCCCATTTTTTAATAGGGTTATTTGTTTCCCTGCGGTCTAACTTCTTGAGTTCTTTGTATATTTTGGATATAAGGCCTCTATCTGTTGTAGGGTTGGTAAAGATCTTTTCCCAATCTGTTGGTTGCCGTTTTGTCCTAACCACAGTGTCCTTTGCCTTACAGAAGCTTTGCAGTTTTATGAGATCCCATTTGTCAATTCGTGATCTTAGAGCATAAGCCATTGGTGTTTTGTTCAGGAAATTTTTTCCAGTGCCCATGTGTTCCAGATGCTTCCCTAGTTTTTCTTCTATTAGTTTGAGTGTGTCTGGTTTGATGTGGAGGTCCTTGATCCACTTCGACTTAAGCTTTGTACAGGGTGATAAGCATGGATCGATCTGCATTCTTCTACATGTTGCCCTCCAGTTGAACCAGCACCATTTGCTGAAAATGCTATCTTTTTTCCATTGGATGGTTTTGGCTCCTTTGTCAAAAATCAAGTGACCATAGGTGTGTGGGTTCATTTCTGGGTCTTCAATTCTATTCCATTGGTCTATCTGTCTGTCTCTGTACCAATACCATGCAGTTTTTATCACTATTGCTCTGTAATACTGCTTGAGTTCAGGGATAGTGATTCCCCCTGAAGTCCTTTTATTGTTGAGGATAGCTTTAGCTATCCTGGGTTTTTTGTTATTCCAGATGAATTTGCAAATTGTTCTGTCTAACTCTTTGAAGAATTGGATTGGTATTTTGATGGGGATTGCATTGAATCTGTAGATTGCTTTTGGTAAAATGGCCATTTTTACTATATTAATCCTGCCAATCCATGAGCATGGGAGATCTTTCCATCTTCTGAGGTCTTCTTCAATTTCTTTCTTCAGTGTCTTGAAGTTCTTATTGTACAGATCTTTTACTTGCTTGGTTAAAGTCACACCGAGGTACTTTATATTATTTGGGTCTATTATGAAGGGTGTCGTTTCCCTAATTTCTTTCTCGGCTTGTTTCTCTTTTGTATAGAGGAAGGCAACTGATTTATTTGAGTTAATTTTATACCCAGCCACTTTGCTGAAGTTGTTTATCAGCTTTAGTAGTTCTCTGGTGGAACTTTTGGGATCACTTAAATATACTATCATATCATCTGCAAATAGTGATATTTTGACCTCTTCTTTTCTGATCTGTATCCCTTTGATCTCCTTTTGTTGTCTGATTGCTCTGGCTAGAACTTCAAGAACTATATTGAATAAGTAGGGAGAGAGTGGGCAGCCTTGTCTAGTCCCTGATTTTAGTGGGATTGCTTCAAGTTTCTCTCCATTTAGTTTAATGTTAGCAACTGGTTTGCTGTATATGGCTTTTACTATGTTTAGGTATGGGCCTTGAATTCCTATTCTTTCCAGGACTTTTATCATGAAGGGGTGTTGAATTTTGTCAAATGCTTTCTCAGCATCTAATGAAATGATCATGTGGTTCTGTTCTTTCAGTTTGTTTATATAATGGATCACGTTGATGGTTTTCCGTATATTAAACCATCCCTGCATGCCTGGGATGAAGCCTACTTGATCATGGTGGATGATTGTTTTGATGTGCTCTTGAATTCGGTTTGCCAGAATTTTATTGAGTATTTTTGCGTCGATATTCATAAGGGAAATTGGTCTGAAGTTCTCTTTCTTTGTTGTGTCTTTGTGTGGTTTAGGTATAAGAGTAATTGTAGATTCGTAGAAGGAATTCGGTAGGGCTCCATCTGTTTCAATTTTGTGGAATAGTTTGGATAATATTGGTATGAGGTCTTCTATGAAGGTTTGATAGAATTCTGCACTAAACCCATCTGGACCTGGGCTCTTTTTGGTTGGGAGACCTTTAATGACTGCTTCTATTTCCTTAGGAGTTATGGGGTTGTTTAACTGGTTTATCTGTTCCTGATTTAACTTTGATACCTGGTATCTGTCTAGGAAATTGTCCATTTCCTGAAGATTTTCAAATTTTGTTGAATATAGGTTTTTATAGTAAGATCTGATGATTTTTTGAATTTCCTCTGAATCTGTAGTTATGTCTCCCTTTTCATTTCTGATTTTGTTAATTTGGACGCACTCTCTGTGTCCTCTCGTTAGTCTGGCTAAGGGTTTATCTATCTTGTTGATTTTCTCAAAGAACCAACTTTTGGTCCTGTTGATTCTTTCTATGGTCCTTTTTGTTTCTACTTGGTTGATTTCAGCTCTGAGTTTGATTATTTCTTGCCTTCTACTCCTCCTGGGTGTATTTGCTTCTTTTTGTTCTAGAGCTTTTAGGTGTGCTGTCAAGCTGCTGACATATGCTCTTTCCTGTTTCTTTCTGCAGGCACTCAGCGCTATGAGTTTTCCTCTTAGCACAGCTTTCATTGTGTCCCATAAGTTTGAGTATGTTGTATCTTCATTTTCATTAAATTCTAAAAAGTTTTTAATTTCTTTCTTTATTTCTTCCTTGACCAGGTTATCATTGAGTAGAGCATTGTTCAATTTCCACGTATATGTGGGCATTCTTCCCTTATTGTTATTGAAGACCAGTTTTAGGCCGTGGTGGTCCGATAGCACGCATGGGATTATTTCTATCTTTCTGTACCTGTTGAGGCCCGTTTTTTGACCAATTATATGGTCAATTTTGGAGAAAGTACCATGAGGAGCTGAGAAGAAGGTATATCCTTTTGCTTTAGGATAGAATGTTCTATAAATATCCGTTAAGTCCATTTGGCTCATGACTTCTCTTAGTCTGTCGACATCACTGTTTAATTTCTGTTTCCATGATCTGTCCATTGATGAGAGTGGGGTGTTGAAATCTCCCACTATTATTGTGTGAGGTGCGATGTGTGTTTTGAGCTTTAATAAGGTTTCTTTTACGTATGTAGGTGCCCTTGTATATGGGGCATAGATATTTAGGATTGAGAGTTCATCTTGGTGGATTTTTCCTTTGATGAATATGAAGTGTCCTTCCTTATCTTTTTTGTTGACTTTTAGTTGGAAATTGATTTTATTTGATATTAGAATGGCTACTCCAGCTTGCTTCTTCTGACCATTTGCTTGGAAAGTTGTTTTCCAGCCTTTCACTCTGAGGTAGTGTCTATCTTTGTCTCTGAGGTGTGTTTCCTGTAGGCAGCAGAATGCAGGGTCCTCGTTGCGTATCCAGTTTGTTAATCTATGTTTTTTTATTGGGGAGTTGAGGCCATTGATATTGAGAGATATTAAGGAATAGTGATTATTGTTTCCCTTTATATTCATATTTGGATGTGAGGTTATGTTTGTGTGCTTTCATTCTCTTTGTTTTGTTGCCAAGACGATTAGTTTCTTGCTTCTTCTAGGGTATAGCTTGCCTCCTTATGTTGGGCTTTACCATTTATTATCCTTTGTAGTGCTGGATTTGTAGAAAGATATTGTGTAAATTTGGTTTTGTCATGGAATATCTTGGTTTCTCCATCAATGTTAATTGAGAGTTTTGCTGGATACAGTAACCTGGGCTGGCATTTGTGTTCTCTTAGGGTCTGTATGACATCAGTCCAGGATCTTCTGGCCTTCATAGTTTCTGGCGAGAAGTCTGGTGTGATTCTGATAGGTCTCCCTTTATATGTTACTTGACCTTTTTCCCTTACTGCTTTTAATATTCTTTCTTTATTTTGTGCGTTTGGTGTTTTGACAATTATGTGACGGGAGGTGTTTCTTTTCTGGTCCAATCTATTTGGAGTTCTGTAGGCTTCTTGTATGCCTATGGGTATCTCTTTTTTTAGGTTAGGGAAGTTTTCTTCTATGATTTTGTTGAAGATATTTACTGGTCCTTTGAGCTGGGAGTCTTCACTCTCTTCTATACCTATTATCCTTAGGTTTGATCTTCTCATTGAGTCCTGGATTTCCTGTATGTTTTGGACCAGTAGCTTTTTCCGCTTTACATTATCTTTGACAGTTGAGTCAATGATTTCTATGGAATCTTCTGCTCCTGAGATTCTCTCTTCCATCTCTTGTATTCTGTTGGTGAAGCTTGTATCTACAGCTCCTTGTCTCTTCTTTTGGTTTTCTATATCCAGGGTTGTTTCCATGTGTTCTTTCTTGATTGCTTCTATTTCCATTTTTAATTCCTTCATCTGTTTGATTGTGTTTTCCTGGAATTCTTTCAGGGATTTTTGCCATTCCTCTTTGTAGGCCTCTACTTGTTTATTAATGATTTCCTGTGTTTCCCTAAGTGTGTTCATGTCTCTTTCTTGAAGTCCTCCAGCATCATGATCAAATATGATTTTGAAACTAGATCTTGCTTTTCTGGTGTGTTTGGATATTCCATGTTTGTTTTGGCGGGAGAATTGGGCTCCGATGATGGCATGCAGTCTTGGTTTCTGTTGCTTGGGTTCCTGCGCTTGCCTCTCGCCATCAGATTATCTCTAGTGTTACTTTGTTCTGCTATTTCTGACAGTGGCTAGACTGACCTATAAGCCTGTGTGTCAGGAGTGCTGTAGACCTGTTTTCCTCTCTTTCAGTCAGTTATGGGGACAGTGTGATCTGCTTTCCGGCGTGTAGTTTTTCCTCTCTACAGGTCTTCAGCTGTTCCTGTGGGCCTGTGTCTTGAGTTCACCAGGCAGCTTTCTTGCAGCAGAAAATTTGGTCTTACCTGTGGTCCCGAGGCTCAGGTTCGCTCGTGGGGTGCTGCCCAGGGGCTCTCTGCAGCGGCAGCAACCAGGAAGACCTGTGCCGCCCCTTCCGGGAGCTTCAGTGCACCAGGGTTCCAGATGGTCTTTGGCTTTTTCCTCTGGCGTCCGAGATGTGTGTGCAGGGAGCAGTCTCTTCTGGTTTCCCAGGCTTGTCTGCCTCTCTGAAGGTTTAGCTCTCCCTCCCACGGGATTTGGGTGCAGAGAACTGTTTATCCAGTCTGTTTCCTTCAGGGTCTGGCGGGGTCCTGCCGCTCCTGGGCCCTCCCCCACGGGAGCCCAGAGGCCTTATACAGTTTCCTCTTGGGCCAGGGATGTGGGCAGGGGTGAGCAGTGTTGGTGGTCTCTTCCGCTCTGCAGCCTCAGGAGTGCCCACCTGACCAGGCGGTTGGGTCTCTCTCTCACCGGGTCTGGGAGCAGAGAGCTGCTGCGGGCCGGGATCCGCGGGTGTGGGACTTCCGGTAAACACAGACCGTGCCTCCTAGAGAAATTCTGCTTCCGTGTCCCAAGCTCACCAGGCAGCTTTCTTGCAGCAGAAAATTTGGTCTTACCTGTGGTCCCGAGGCTCAGGTTCGCTCGTGGGGTGCTGCCCAGGGGCTCTCTGCAGCGGCAGCAACCAGGGAGCAAAAGCAGCGTTTTCAACGAGCATTGAAGCAAAGTGAAACGATGTAATATGCCTGTTTACCATTAACACTCATGAGCATGCTGTGAAAATGACTTCTTGGGTAGAGCTCCCTGTGTACCTGTAAGCCCATATCCTCTAACCTCTGTTTTCCTGTGTGTTTCTCTTCCCAACCCCCAGTCCTGATCATCATCGTCTTATTCTCTATCTTTTTTTTTGATCAACTTTTAAAATCTCACATATGAGCAAAACAACATAATTAGCTTTGCCTAGTCATTTCTCCTAACGTAACATTCCCCATATCCAGGTTTATTCACATAGGAATAACATTTAAATCATTTAAAGGGGTACATAATGTAGTGGCCAAGCATCCTCAAGGTGATAGCTGTTTGAGGAAAAGTCACATGTTACCTTTGTTTTTTAATCTCATGATGTATGTGACGGTGGTTAACCTGGTCAGTCAATGGAATTTGGAAGCACCTAGGATACAAGCTCTGGGGTATGTCTGTGAGGCAGCTTCTAGACTGTGTTAGCTGCTGTGGAAAGAGCCATTCTGATTGTAGATAGCAACGTCCCATAGGCTGTAGTTCTAGACAGAATAAAAATGAGAAAGAGAGCAAGGCATTAGCACTGGTCTCTCTGTTTCTTTGGGCAATGGAATGAGATACACGCCATGACTCTGCTGCTATGAACCCCCTACTGTGATGGACTGTAACCTCAAACTGTAAGCAAAAACAAAATGTCTTTCCTAGAGTTGATTTTGTTGGATATTT
This sequence comes from Rattus norvegicus, assembly GCF_021556685.1. Lineage (NCBI taxonomy): Eukaryota > Metazoa > Chordata > Mammalia > Rodentia > Muridae > Rattus > Rattus norvegicus. The sequence goes on from NC_141536.1 coordinate 38,043,099, forward strand.
TATCATAGGAATGAAAAAAATCCCCTGAGCCATCACATTGCAAAATTTATCTGTCATTGTCAAAAGAAAAAAAAATACTATGGTACACCTCTCTGATCTCTCTCCCTCTCTCTCCCTCTCTCTCCCTCCCCCTCCCTCTCCCTCTCCCCTCCCCCTCCCCCTCCTTCTCCCTCTCCCCCTTCCTCCCTTCTTTCCCCCTTCCTTCTGTGTGTGTGTGTGTGTGTGTGTGTTAGCATGTGTATAGAAATTTTGTTTTCCCTGAAACAAGAAACAAAACTGTTATGCTAAGTCTAGCATCTAACACCACCACATACTCTTGGAACTCTAGTTCTGAGCAAAATAGTATAGATGCTTGGAAAACTGTGTCTCACTTAAGTGTGCAACACCATATTATACCAACTCACAATAGAGTTAGCAAAGATTATTCGAGTCATTGCTTAAATTATGTGAGACTGAGAGGGGCAGGGACATAGATAAGTCAGTCATTGTTTGAGATACAAGTGTGAGGACCTGAATTCGTTCTCCAGAAGCCATGTAAAATAACTAGGCTGGCTGATGTGCATTTGTAATCCCAACATTAGGGAGCCAGAAACAGAATCCTGGGTATTTCTGGCCAGACAGCCTACCATAATCAATGTACCCATGTTTGTGAGAAACTGTCTTACAAAATAAGGTGACTAGTAGCAGATGTTGATCTCTGGTCTCCCTCAACCCCCCCACACACACACACCACATGTACACAAACAAGCACATACATATAAATGTTTAGTTTTGCCTAAATGAGACTCTCTAATATAGGCCCCACTGGGCAAAGATAGGATAATTTGTATTTTAGCTTGAATAATACATAATTAACTTAAACACACCATATATTTATTTCACACAGATAAATAAGGATAATTAAATAGGTTTTTAATTTTGCACTACAGTATAATTTAGGAGTAGACAAAATAATTCCTCCTTAAAATAATATTTAATATAAATTGAAGGAATAAAATATCACTCTGTTGCTGTCTCCAATATGTTTATAAATTTTAATATTGAATATCACCAGCTGTTAACTTCACTGAAACAGAAGCAACCACGTACTATGTGTCTCTAAGGGAAAGAAATCAATACCTTTATACTCTTTTCAATGGAACTCAACACAGATCTGTTTAAGCCTCTGTATTCGTCTGTCAATTTGCAGGCATTCACTTGGAGAATGTAAAGGTGTTCATCACGGATTTGAATTCAGAAAAACCCAGTCTCTAAGAAATATCACAGGTCAAATGATTCAGGTTTCTTTATAAAATTTATAGGCAAAAGCATACGGGAAGCATGCAGATCAAAATGAACTTTAAAACAACAACAACAATCATAACAACAACAAAAAGAGCAGCAGCAGCATTTAAGCAACAATCAAATCTGCAAAACCTGGTGTCCAGAGACTGGAGAAAAACAATTTGGTGATAAACTATGAAGAATACCTGGAAAAGAAAACCATAAAAGAGTGTCTTTACTTTCTTTTTTTGTATTTTTATTGGGTATTTTATGTATTTAGATTTCAAATGTTATACTCTTTCCAGATTCCTCCTACTCCCAAACCCCCTCCCCCTGCTTCTGTAAGGATGCTCCCGTTCCCACCCACCCACTCCCACCCACCCACTCCCACCTCACCACCCTGGCATTCCCCTACAGTGGGGAAACGACCCTTCACAGGACAAAGGGCTTCTCTTCCTGTGGATGCCAGATAATGCCATCCTGTGCTACATATGCATCTGGAGGCATGGGTCCCTACCTGTGTACTCTTTTGTTGGTGGTTTAGTCCCCGGGAGCTCTGGGGGCCCTGGTTGGTTGATATTGTTGTTCTTCCTATGAGATTGCAAACCCCTTCAGCTCCTTCAGTCTTTCTTCTACTTCCTCCATTGGGGTCCCAGTGCTCAGTCTGATGGTTAGCTGAAAGCATCCTCATTTGTATAAGAAAGACTCTGGGAGAGCCTCTCAGGAGACATCCATATCAGGTTCCTGTCAACAAGCACGTCTTGGCATTAGCAATAGTGTCTGGGTTTGGTGTCTGTATATTGGACGGATCCCCAGGTGAATGGGGCAATCTCTGGATGGCCCTTCCTTCAGTCTCTACTCCACTCATTTCCTCCAGTAAGTATTTTGTTCCACCTTTTATGAAGGACTGAAGTATCCATGTTTTGATCATAGTGATGGAGATTGGAATTATGTTGGCTTGGCAATGTTCTTATTGAGTGTAGAGGTTTCAAACCTTTATTATTATTAATTATTCTTAACATGTATAATCACATAAAATACATTTATTTTCTCTTTTTAACGATCTAATAAATGATTATGTGGGTCACATTTGTATATACTATCACATGCATTTTTATACTATTTTATATAATTGCTAAATAAAAGTAGAAAAGTACAAATAGTAGAGGCAGATACACATAAGCAACATCCATTGATACCAATGGCAGATCTCTTGGGTTTTGTTTTGCTGAAATTAAAAAAGCTCAGTTCTTCTTTCTCCCCCTCACCTACACCATTGGATTTGAAGGTAATACCACCGTCTTCTTTATTTCTCATTACTATTTGTAACCCACTTTCTTTTTCCACCCTGAAATGCTGAGCCTAGTAGAAGGCCTGCTTGCACATCAGCTCACTGGCTCTATAATTATGTAATGGGTCATTATGTCATGCATAGTCTCCAGTGCTCTTCTCGGCTCAGTTTCCTACTGTATCTTTTGGGTATTCTATATGACTTTAATTTCTATTTTATTGATGTGTCCAATACTCAACTTCGCCAAATCCCATACCTAAACATGCTACTCTGACCACAACATGCCCTCTTTCAAGCCCTTATTAGTTTCTCCTTGACAACAATTCTTTTGTGTCTGATAAAAACATCCAGTCGTTTGACCCAGTCTATTTTTCACTGCCATCTGCCTGATCTTTATCTCAGTTTTCTCTTTACCCTTGCTAGCCAGCCTCTACAATTAACCATTTTACCCACTCCCATGTAAAAGCCCTTTACCCTGCTCTAGTGTTTAAAAACTTGGGCAAAATGCCTACCCTATTTAGGCACCTCATTCTGCTTACTGAAAACATTTACATGCCTGAACGTACCTGGAGATAAAGCATCAACAATCTGACAGTGCTTCAATCTGAATTTATAGTCACCCATCTTGAGGGCATGCTCAAAAGCTCTTTCGCACTTAGGCCTGCTGTTGTTCTTCTCTACTGAATTTACATGCCGACTCAGCAAGATGGGTCTTTCAAACAGCTTCAGCTCTGTCATTGTCTTCCCTAACAGTAAAATCTATTCTTGCCTTTCTGCTCTCAGGAAAGCCATCAAGAGGAATGTCTTTGTGTTTTTATTATTATTATTATTATTATTATTATTATTATTATTATTATTGTTGTTGTTGTTGTTGTTGTTGTTGTTATCTTTCACTTCCATTTGTATGTAAATGTTTTGAACAAATTTGGTCAATTTTGGCACCAAGACTGAGTACACTACTAAAATTGGGTAGAATCCAGGTTTTTAATATTATATCAAAGAAAATAAATAAGTTTCGGTATCAGTTCAATATGGTTCTATGGGTGTTTTCTACGCAATCCTCTTGGTCTTAAGATTCTTGCCACAGTTCAAACATGTACCAGTGTTTCAAAATGTACGTAGTAGCAGTTTTTCATAGTGTGTCTCTTTTAATTAAGGGGAAAAAGACAATCCTATTCAAGCTCTGACTTCCCTCCTTATCTCTCTAATCACAGGTGTTATATGTCTACTCCTAAAGAGATCATTCTCAAAAAGGACATCACAGACCAGGTCCATTAGAGTGGAGTCAGTGATACTTTAGAAATATCCTACAGGCACATAAAAGGATGGGGAAAGAAATAGCAGTAGAGGAATAACTGATATTACGCATTACCCCTTCCCTTCACACTTTGTTATTGATTTTGACCATTTCCATCTATAAGCTCTATCTGTTCTTACTGAAGATCAGCTTCCTGAGTTATGCACTGATTTGTCTCCTCTCTTGGTTCCGTAAAGAATTAAACTTTGAATGAGCCAATTTTCCTTTATAGAAAAAAAAAAACTCTTCACTTGTAAGCAATTATTGAGCCAATTTCCCTTTGTATAAAAAATTCGCTACTTGTACACAGTTATTGTCATCATTATATAAAGATGAAAGGTATTTTAGATCACGAACTCTTACTTTTGACCTGAAGATAGCATTCATTTACATCAGAGTTTTTTTCCCAAGGCCTCTGAACATCACTGTCTCCATTTTGTATCTCCAGCAAGACTAACTTACTGCTGATTTATAAGGTTAAAAATCTCATATTTTATAGTTATTGTGGTTTATTTTTATCAAAAATTATCTGTATGTATTTTCCTGCTTCTCAGAATCTTTTGTTTTCTCACTCTTACCTTGGTTATTTAAAAATCTATCCTTTCAATTGATAACAAAAGGGGGAAATAATTAGTATAATTATTTTAGTACATAGGTTAGGTCAGTCAGTTAGCCTTTCTGATCTCTAATTTCATCATTCATAAAATGAATGGATTAGGTTTCATTAATGAGGTTGTGCTGAGGGCTGAATCAACTCTACACACAGCAAACAGAAACCTCTGATCTATAGCTATTACTGTTACTGCTGTCTTTGTTATTTTGAGGCTGGAAAGTGGAAGTTTAGGAAATTTTAGAGTTTCTTTGCTGTGAATTGATGAATTTATAGTCAGAATTCATGTTTATTTGCTTTTCCATTTTAATCCAATGGTCTCTAATTTATCATTTTTTGAACAAAGTGGGTATCACTCAGCATGGATTTTTAACCCACTTTCAGTTTCAGATAAACGTCTTCCCCTTTGGAGGCTGATATTTGTATTCTTTCCTGACAATGGGAATTAAAAATCTGATTAGTTTTTCCTCTCTTCACCGGCTGCGGAGACACCGGATCAAATTTAAAGTGTAATCATAGCAATTATCTGTCTTCATTGCTTTTATCTTCATTGCCTTTATCTATGTCTTATTTGTATTCTGCTTTGCCCTGGTAATTACTTCTTACATACATTTCCCTATTAGCTGTCCTGAATTTCTTAAAGGAATTACTCTCAATTGTTGAGCAAATAAATTTCTGCTACTTGCAAAGTAGAGTCATCCATGTGAATAACAGATAGATTTCAAGAAAGCCACATTTGGAGCGTCCACCCTTGTAGCCCTTTATTTAGAGTTCATAATTGAAGGCACTATTTGTTTTCCCACTGTCTGATGTCTTAATATATGCAGAATGGTTCTTCCAATTGTCCGTTGCACAAGCCTCTTTTATTTTTAAGGTTCAGCTGCCCGGGGCGGGGGGGCACAACAGTCTTTCTTTTGAAGTGCTCAAACCAGGGTTTGTTTGTTTTTTTCCCCAAAATTAACATTTTCTTTTTTTGCAACAGAGCCCATATATTGCTTTAAGTCTTCAGGGTATTCTAAACTTTATATGTTTATATGTGTATACACTAACAAAGTATATAAAACACTCCATTCCTAATAATTATTTGAACATTTTTGTATCTTTCCACCCATCAGCCAGATCAAGATGTTAAATATTTTAAAGATTTATAAATATGTTGCACCAACCTATCCATACTGTCTCCTCCACGGAAATCCTACTGTTCTGCCTTATAAGTGCAATAATTAGTTCGATGTATTACTGAATCATCTTTAATACAACTAGAGATACAGTATGAGCACTTTATGTGTGTCAACACAAATATGAGATATGTCTTTTTTTCATTTGTGTATTCTGCTGCCTTTTTACTATACCTCGAAGCTGCTGTATTTCTCGAAATAGATTAAATTATTTATCTTGCTCTATGTTACGTCGCATTATATGAATATGCAGCAATGTGTGTATCCATTATCCTTTTGATGAGTTTGAACTGTATTCAGCTTAGGGTTTTTGTGAGGAAATCTTTTATAAACACTCACTATTGGGAATAAATTCATCCTGATATTTAGGTAATGCAAGAAGAGGAAAAATAATAAAAAAATTTATTTCTGTTTCATTCCTGGGTTTCTTTTGTTAATTTTCTCAATCTGATATGGAAAAATATGAAGAGAGTAATTGATCGAGGCAAACGAAAACTGCAATGCCTAAGATGACTGTGTTAGAATAGAAGTGCTTCATTTACTTAAAAAAAACATTTAAACGTTCTTTCACAGTCACAGCAGTGAGAGATTACTCAGCGCTTTCTACCTCAGAGTGGTGTATCTATAACAAAGAGCTACCCATACTTAGATGTAGCTCTTCTCACAAGCTGTTCGCTCCAGTCTAATTAACAGTTATATAGACCTCTTGTCTCTTTACCTGAGGGAGAAGCAAGGACGACCAAGGGCTGTCAACTAATATTATTTGGAGCTTCAGTGACATTTTCGTTCAACACACATATTCTTCTTCCCTGTGCAACACAGAGCAGTTCCTTTCGTATCCTATGTAAATAACGGCATCTCACAGGAATGTTGACTTTAAAAGATCCTTCATTCTTTCTTCCCTACAAAATTATCTGAATCTTTCTCTGGACAGGTTTTGTGTTATCTTGTTCTCTGATATTGTTGATAGATTATAATGTGCAAAAAAGAAAATTCGGAGTCGTCTCCCTTTTCACCTTATCTTCTACTTTATACTCTTCATTTCCTTATCAACTTTTTACAGACGTGTATCTCCTTATTGGGTTCAACATTTCATTACCATTCATACCCTTCTGAGTCAGGGTATGAGTTCTGAATTCTTATCTATTTCCTTTCGGTTCCTCAAAATCTAAGTATACACGTCTGTACTACAAATGAACGAAGTAACACTACCAATGTGGTGGCAAAGGTATGGGGAGGGGTAGGAAAGAGCAGCAGAGGTTTTTCAGAATTCCTTGGAACAACAATAACTTGATACTAGGAAAACTGAGATCCCATTCTGTGAGTTTGGGTCAGTTTTTTTTTCTTTATTCTTCTTTGTGGTACTTTTTTAAAAAAATTATTAGATATATTTCTTTACTTACATTTCAAATGTTATTCCCCTTCCCGGTTTCTTGTCCATAAACCCCCATCCCCTCCCCTTAAATCTACTTTTAATATTTATAGTCTGTGGAAGTTTGAATGAGAATGACCCTCTAGGTTCATATATTTACATTTTTTTGGTAGGTAGAACTATTTGGGAAAGGATTAGGAGGTGTAGCCTTGTTGGAGGATGTATGTCCCTAGGGATAAATTTTCAGATTTAAAAGACCTACCTGAAGGTGAGTCTCTCTCTCTCTCTCTCTCTCTCTCTCTCTCTCTCTCTCTCTCTTTCTCTCTCTCTCTCTCTCTCTCTCTCTCTCTGTGTGTGTGTGTGTGTGTGTGTGTGTGTGTGTGTGTGTGCACGCGCGCACATGCACACAGGTACTACTTTAAAGGCAATGAGGGTGCTTCTCTGATTCAGATTACTAGTGTTTGAACAAAATATGACTCAGCAATAAAAATCGATCTGTAGGGCTGAGTGGGTAGAGCACTTGGTTAGAGTGTGGAATATGGCAGTGTCCTTAGGTTCATCACAGCTGTACAGTGGGAGTATGAGGAAAATTATGTGAGCACCAGGAAGTAGAAGGATGTAAGATGAATAAACGGAGAAGAGTCTATGCATGACTAACACATTTTGATGTGTTTAGCTTTTAGTTTATTTTTATTGTTTTTTGAGGTCATAATATTATTATATAATTTTCTCATTCCTTTTCCTCTTTGAAGTCCTCCCATATACCCAACTTGTTTTCTTTCCTGTATATATACATATATAGACAGAGATATATAAATATATAGGTAGACTTATATGTATATATACACACATATGAATATGTGTATATATGTATATATGATACACACATACACACATATATGTAAATAGGTAGATAGAGAGATAAGGAGTCTGGGATCTATTTTTAACATAAGGTAAATACCCTAAAATTGATTATGAGAATGGATTCACAAGTGTATAAGTATTTGAAATTGCTGACCATGGTTACAGCTCAGTGCTAGTGCCTTTGCATTCTACTCATGAGTCCTTTCGTTCTGAATTTAAAAAAAAAAAAAGATGCCATTGTTTTACAAACTTTAAATGGCTACATGGAGTCTCAAAAACCTGATTTTTGTTTCTCTTAAAAAATGTTTTTCTAATAGTGAATGTTCAACAGGGACATACTTCAAGTATATGGTTCAGCTCCTATACTTAAACAGTGTTGTCCCTCAAAAACAGCAGTGATGGTAAATCTTCCCAATAGTCAGAACTTTGAATGCAACATCAGATTATTACTTAAAAGGGAGAATGAAAAGTCCATGTTAAAAGGATACACAGAATCCTAATTAGTGCAAATATTTAGATGACTAATAAGGGTCTTGATGGGAATACTAATGTCTAAGAAAAGGCAATCAGATCGATGTATAGAAATAAACACCAAATATATAGAGCCTTTACGCCCCCATTGATGGCTCTTAATAAACAAGTGGGTAGGCCGATGGTACCACAGAGATCAGTTAGCTTCAGCAGAACTTACTCCTCTGTTTTAATAATGGGAACCAAAATAGAAGGGGGTTGAGAGGAAGGGTGCAACAAATGTAGGAGCCAGGTTAGCGACTTATACTCTGGGCCTGCTTCTCCTAAAAAAAAAATTCAGGAATAACTTCAAACTAGTTGATTGCCTAAGAATTTTTTAACTTTTGATGACAATTATTTAGATTGAAATATACTGTGAGTATGAGTTTAGCTATCATAGGAACAGGGCCTCACCTCTTGCTGCCACTGAAAGGTTGACATGATACCTGCTTTAGCAGGATGAGGTCACCCAGAATCATATTATCGCTATGGAAGTATGAGCATGGGGAAATGATTATGAACCCAAAAATTCAACGACTGACTTGATAGGAACATCAGACTTCTATGTGGAAGCTGAGCCCTCAAACACTCCTTCACTTCCGGGCTAAGAAGGAATTTTTGCATTCATTCAGTGCCTCAAGTCAGTTTGCCCTTTAGCACAGTCATTTTCTGAATTGATCTAATGGCTTCATTCCTTAATAGTAGATAATTTTATCTGGCTAGGATCATGAGGGGAAGTCACAGATTCAACATACTGAATTGAACTGGTCTTCTGTTGTTGCTGTAACATAAGAAATGATTTCCTGGTCAAGAAAGTAATGACTTTTCTCAAGCTGGTTGTGGTCCTCAGTGGAGGAGAAAAAAAAAAAACAGTTACATAGGTATACATAAGTATACCATCAATGAAATATGAATGAGCCTGGAGGTAATTTTTCTCCTGACCTCTGTATTAGAACCTATTCAAGCCAATTATTTAAGCTCTGGGATATTCTGAACCCAGTCAGACTATACATCTGACTAAGAGAATTGAGTACTAATTAGGAAATGTTGAAGTTATGATGGTTTGTCATGATTTTATATCAGCTAGAAAACAAAGCAGGGATGCCAGGGCATGAAAAGTTTCTCTAAAATGCCAGTCATAAGAGGAGTCAAGGTACAGTATATACTATAAACTTATGACTATTATTTGGTGCTGTGCATCAAATAATAAAAAAAATGGGTGTGAGGTTAAAAAAGTAGAAGCACAAATACAAGAGCGTAATGTTATTCACAAAGTGCTGTCTACTTACAAATTTACACTTTTATCTTTTATCTTTATGAGATTAGCCTCTTGAGGACTAATGTTCCTAGCTCTAGAAATGAAATGAAGAGGCATTTTGTAAAGGAAGAAGACACAGGTCAAGTCTCACTAAATCACCATCTAGTCGTTTATAGAAGCTTTGTGCAAGGTGAACTGTAGACCATTTAATTACTTGAGGCAAGAAGAATGTACCTATTTCACAAAGACATAGCACTGTTGTGTTTAGTGGGAATAGAGACAAGTATGGCCAGATCTCAGGAGTATTTTTTGGAGTTTCTTTTGTTTCTTTCATGCTAGTTGACACATGTGTTTAGATATCAACTACTACAGTTAGACAATGGTACAATAATTTATGACTCAAATTTCAGAGGACAGAAAATAATGATTGATTGGATAGCCAATAATCAAGTGATACCAGCAACTCTTATCCAGGAAAAGAGAATTTCCCCACTCACCAGCCCAACCTCCCCTTTCAAGGTTATCAGGAAACAAATTCAGTGTCCACAACCTAGTGGGAGCAATGCTGCTGATATCATGGCTGAGCCCTACAATACACGGACGATATCCACTGTAAAGAGAGGTCAATAGGAATAAGGTAGGATAGTTCTGTATAGACCTGCAAATGTGCAGATCATGTTCAAAGGGAAACAATGGCAGAAGAAGAACAAGGTCATTATGAATTTTACCCTTGAGATTAACTACAAAGATGGCTACTCCTACAGTTCACATGTTGGCAAACATTATGGCAGACCACTGCCTTGGAATTTTGTAATTTGTGAATACATTAAATGATTTTAACCTGGAGCTGGAGAGATGCACAATGGTTAGAGGCACACCCTATGCTCGTGGAGGACCCAAGTTCAGTAACCCAGTACTCAGGTTGGGTGGCTCAATGCTGCTTGTGATTTCATCTCTGTGCATTCCAACACCCTCATCTGAACTACAGACACTACACTCAATATACACAAATCTACCCAGTGACACACATGTTTACACAAAATTCAAAATAATAACATTGTGGGTGAAAGACAAGACCAGAGTTTGGTTCACAGCACCCACATTAGATTCTCAGCCTATAACACTGTAATATGTTGGATCAGACCCCTCTGGTCTCCTTGAACAACTGATTCCTCCTGCATATATGTGTATAGCTACATTCACATAGTTAGAAAATAAATTAGGAAATGTTTTTAAAAGTAGTTCAAAGGTATACTGTCATATTATCTGCTAGTACTTCGTGACATTCTCCCCTTAACTTTGGTAGACATACAGGTCAGACTTCCAATTTTCAGTGTCTGTTGCTTTTTACCTAGGTAGAGAGAGAGAGTGTGTGTGTGTGTGTGTGTGTGTGTGTGTGTGTGTGTGTGTGTGTGGGTGTGGGTGTATTTCCATGGACACTTACCCCAAGTAAGTGAAGGGCATTCCCAGAATGCCTAGGGGTTATGGCACAGAAGTAACTACATATACAAAAGGCTATTTTAACAGGATATGAACAATAAGAATTAGAGCCAGCAACACTGGCCTGGGTTGGATTTGAACAGTTAAACAGAGATAGAAACCCACCCCCCCGCCATTTTGGCTGAAGTAATCACATGTGTTCTATAGAAGATGAGGAGGGAAATTCTGTTAATAGAGACATGCCGGTGAAATAGGCTAGCATAGGAGAGACACAAATTTCTATTTCTTGACGTGTTCATCTGTGAGCTTCATTAGAATTCACCACGGAGAAACTGAGTTGACAGTTAAATATATGTATTGGAGCTCAGGGAAGAAATCCAAAGGTAATGTTGGAAGTAAAATACATATAAATGAGATCTAATCTGCTCCTTAATTTAGAAAAGAAGTTGGTAATAGTTGGGAAAATCTGACTGCCTTTTAAGGACATTTATAATTTAATCTAAAAACCCAACAGCTAATAATTAGTGAAAACTAGTGAAAATATGGATTTATATTCTGTTTATGATACTTTTAAATAAATTTGTATAAAAATCTGTATGTTTTAGGGTTTGCATCTTTAGGTTTCCAAGTTTAAAACATATTTTAGAAAGCAAATTATCATCTAGAGAGTCACTTCTGAGACTGTTTTCTATTATTTTAAAGTGTAAACTTGGTTTTATGAAATACTTAGAAACAAAAATATTTCAAATTTTAGAAATTTTTGGATTTGGGTACTTTTTCACAAATACTAATAGAATTATCCTATAAACTGAGTTTTAAATTTTTACCTGTTTTGCGTGTTTTAAACTTTCATGCTTCGAAAGATTTTTTGAGTTTATCGCACATACTTATCACGTATTTCTCCAACCCCATATTCCACATGATTCACATGACTTCATCATCACTTATTTATAATTAGACTTGGTAAATTTACAATGGAATTATTATTACAAATGATATGTGTCAAAAATAAAGGAAAACAAATAAATCAATACTTTAAACCTGCTTTCTTAGGTTAAATTGCCTTCACGATGTTCAAAACAAAAGGTATAAAGTGTTCATGTTACCTACCTTTTGCTAGTACAAAGATGCCCCATTTTCAAATCTTTTTTTGCCATCTTTTTCTTTTTATATTCAGATCATTGCTTACCTCTGTCTCCCTTTTTTATTTTTTTTTATTTTAATTCTGTTGTTGTTGTTGTTGTTGCTGCTGCTGCTGCTGTTTTGGTTTTCTGTTCTTTGCTTTTCGAGACACAATCTTTCTGTGTAGCTTTAACTGTCCTGGAACTTTTTTATAGACCAGATTGGCCTTGAACTCACAGACATCCCTCACTCACTTTTCTAAAACATTTCCTACTCATTTGTAAGGCATGTTGGTTGACAAGAGCCTTGTCACTTTTTCTGCACAAATTTGCGGTGCTGTATGGCATCAGAATCTTTTTCTGGTTTGGGTGGCTTTACTTACAGTTATTCCTTGTCTGAAACCTAACTATCCTTTACTTTCCCGGAGCTGAATCCTCTCAAGTGCACCAAGATTTCGTTCCTTCCTTCCTCCTTTATTTCTCACACCTCCTCTTTCTTTCCCTTTGTCTGTGTGCCTGTTTTATAAGCTCAATTGTTTGATTTAGTTAAAAAGTAATTTTTGTCTTAAGTACGATGCATTGGATTATGAGTTCTAAAATTCCTTCTAGCAGTTTTATACCTGCTTCACAAAAATTGAAGATGTAAATGATATCTCAGTAATTTTACTCCGTTTAATTGATTCATTGTATATTTCACCTGTGGATTAGAATATTGCTTCTCTTCTATGTTCGTGTTTGTAGTGTGTAACCAATTTCAATATGCTTGACAACTAACTTTATCGTTTAATTTTCTAATAATTGAGCTTCGAACGGTTTAAACTGTGGCATCTGCTGCCTTGTGCACTCTGCTGTCGTCTACTACTGACGGACAGCTCTACAGAACTTTGCCCCCCCCATGTTTGCTGGTAGCTGCTGTCTCAGGCTCTGCGGTTACCAGGCACTTGTGGGAGAAACAAGGCAAGGACAGGGATGTGGGATTGCCTTCTTATCTCCCTTTGTGACGGTCTGTATCTTTTCTCTGCTTTCAGTGTCTCCTTAGCAACACATCGCTACTTCAGTAACAACAATCTCTTCCTGTGGGAGCAATAGTATCCATTTTGCCTTCTTTTTTCAATACAGAATCAACTTCAATGTTCCCTTGCAGAGACCAAACACCAACTGCCATGTCCCCTTTCTAAATTGTGGCTCTGTATATTTTATGTTTGCTTGTGCTGCTCTAACAAAATAGCTAAGAATGGGCATCTTAAGGGAAAAACAAAACAAAACAGAGATCTGCTTCATATGTTTCTGGAGACCAGGGAGGCTAAGGTCAAGGTACTAGCTGCTTCAGGTGTCTGAGGAAGGTGCCTCGGGCTTTCACCATGAAACCTGCGTGCTGTGCACCAAAAGAGAGAAGTGCCAGGTTCTTGCGTGGAGGAAGGTCCAGAAACGTCAGTAAGGAAGAAAAGTCTCCCATCAGGGCCTTTCCACAATGGTATTCAGTCCTCACCACATCTAACAGGCCAACATCTTAATAGACCATATTGGAAACGTGTCTGTTTCTGAGAAGTAATCTCTGAACCAAAGCAAGTCTGCTGCTCCGATATCAAGTATTAACAAGCCCCACAAGCCCTGTTTTGTCCACATCCTGATCCCGGGTTACTGCTTTCCTCAAGTATCTCTGTGTCTGGTTTTGTCATTTGGATACCAGTTCACAGCTTTATAACTCTGTGCTCTGAATTGGTGTCTTTGTTTTTGGGTTTTTTTTTTTTTTTCATTTATTTTTTTTCTTTTTTTTTCTGTTTTTTATTAACTTGAGTATTTTTATTTACATTTCGAATGTTATTCCCTTTCCCGATTTCCGGGCCAACATCTCCCTAACCCCTCCCCTTCCCCTTCTATATGGGTGCTTCCCTCCTCATCCTCCCCCCATTACCACCCTCCCCCCAACAATCACGTTCACTGGGGGTTCAGTTTTAGCAGGACCAAGGGCTTCCCCTTCCACTGGTGCTCTTACTAGGCTACTCATTGCTACCTATGAGGTCAGAGTCCAGGGTCAGTCCATGTATAGTCTTTGGGTAGTGGCTGGAAGCTCTGGTTGGTTGGCATTGTTGTTTATATGGGGTCTCAAGCCCCTTCAAGCTCTTCCAGTCCTTTCTCTGATTCCTTCAATGGGTGTCCCGTTCTCAGTTCAGTGGTTTGCTGCTGGCATTCGCCTCTGTATTTGCTGTATTCTGTTTGTGTCTCTCAGGAGAGATCTACATCCAGCTCCTGTCGGCCTGCACTTCTTTGCTTCATCCATCTTGTCTAATTGGGTGGCTGTGTATGTATGGGCCACATGTGGGTAAAAAAACAGAGGTAGAAGGACAAAAATAGTTGGCGTTTATAGGGAAAAGCTGCCCAGCCAGGGTGCTGGGGAATTCAGGGTAGTAGGAGGGCACAGGTTTTGGGGACCAGTTAAAAATTACATTCTACATATAGCCCAAGCAAGTAGAGAGAACCTTGAAGGAGGCCGTGACCAAATTAACCCTTAAAACTGGCAGTGACTGGGAGTCTTTCCTACATGCCCTATATAGGGTCAGGAACACCCCCAATATTTTAGGTCTCACCTTTGAGATTCTATATGGGAGGCCCCCTCCCATGTTGCCTAATCTCCATCTGACATCTTAGCTTATTACAGTCTAGTCCCACTTAAAACTAAGCTTATTTGCCAAGTAACAGCAATTCACCTTGGGAAACACTAGCTGTGTGTTTATCTTCAAAGTAAACTTTCTACAAGTTTTTCCTGCTAAATATGACCAACATAAGTTTTGACAATCCTTAATAGCCCCTCCATAGGACCAGAAACAACTCTGGCCTGTAATCTACCAGATTTATGAGTCTGCTCCTCCCCTTAACCCTCAATACTTTAAAACTCATGATGAAGTCTAGATTAAAAGATATAACTACAAGACTCTGGAAATGAGCTAGAAAGTACCCCACAATTATCCTGACCACGCAGACCGCTGTTAAAGTGGACAGGATCTGGACATGGATATACCACTCCCATGTTAGGCCTGTTGGGAGAGAAAGGGTCCAGAAGTTGAGAGCCCAGCGAAAGAGACTTCAAGAACCACCACAAGAACAAAAGAAGGTCACCCCACACCCTGTGGATCTGCTGAAACTTGACTCCAGCGCTCCTGATCCTGCTTGCTGCTTGCTGTTTCCACTTTGCTGCACCAGCCACTAGTTCCCACTATCCCCTGAATCTAACTTGGCAAACAGTTAATGCCGTGATGGGTAAGGCTGTCAATTCTACCTCCCACTAGGCTCCCCAGGGCATGTGGTTTCCTGGTCTTTATGTAGACCTTTATGACTTAGTGGATAAGAGATGAAACCCCCTGGTTCAACAGCCCTTTCCTGGTTACGGTTGCAACTCCTCCAGGACCAAAGGAAGACATGGTCTCTTCAGGACTGCTGGTTATTCCTAAATGCTTGGCTGCCCCTACTATGAAAAATTAGCTATCCCTAGAGACTTTCACAGGCTACAGATAGTACTCAATGTAGATGACAACCAGATTGAGGTAAGCTGTCCCTTCTGTCAATAACAGGACAAGGATTCTGTATTAGAAATAAGGTACCCTCAGCCTATTCCCACCTCTCTGATCTCACTGTAACCCCTACTGTTAGAAGAGACATGCTGCCCCCACAGAATGTTTGGTGGGCTTGTACCTCAGGGCTTACTCCACACATTTGTGGCCTAGTTGTAAATATGACTGTGGATTTTTGTGTTCTAATACAGCTTGTACCTAGAATGACTTATTACTTTGAGGAAGATATCATCAACCAGCTAATACTGTCAAACAATTGAGTAAAACGAATGACCATTTCCTCTGTGTTACTAGGTTCTCTCCTTGACATAGGGCTGGCCAGAACTGCTAGTCTAGGGACCTCAACCTTAATACTCCAAGATAATAATTACAAGGCCCTACAGATGGCAGTAAATGCAGAAAAGTCCATCACAGCCCTACAGGATTACCTATCCTCTGACAAAAGTAGTCTTACAGAACAGAACAGGCCTAGACTTGTTGTTCCTCCATCAGGGAGGACTCTGTGCAGCCTTCCGTGAAAAATGTTTCAATGTTGACCACTTAGGGGTGGTCAAAAAATTCTATGGCCTTAATCAGAAAGAGACTACACGACAAAACAAACAAACAAACAAAACCACCACCAAGAACAACAACAACAAAAACCAGTATTGTGGTCCCTCTTAAACTGATCTCCTTGGCTGACCACCCTTGTTTCTGTCCTGACCAGTCCTCTTATCCTTTCATTGTTAGCCCTGATTTACCATCTCTGCATAACCAATACTTTAATTAAGTTTATTAAACAATGAATTTCCACCATTCAATTAATGATTCTCAAACACTACCAGCCCATAGAAACATTACAAACATCTCAAGGATTCGAGATGGCCTATTACTGAAGGGGGTTGGGGGTGGATGAGAGAGATGAATCAGGCTGGTCCATAGGTAATGAGTTATCGCAATTGATTGTTCACAGTGAGTTACAGGTTGATCTCCTATTCTGTACCCCCCCTTCTTACTACATATGACTGGAGATAGAGTAAAACAAAGCCCACCTACCCCAGGATTCCACAATTGCTTTAAATTGAGCCTGCAAGCCCAATTGGTTCCCTGTCCATCTTGGAATGAGAGACACCCACACGCAGGATTTCTACAGAGTAAAATGCTTCTTGTTTTTACATACTATTTGAGTCTGGAGTACTGATCTTCAGCCAACAACAGTGGATTCTTACAGGTCAAAGGTGTTTCGGTTGAATTTTAATGAAAATGATTTATATGCCATACACAAAACATTTGTTAAAACCCACTTGATCTATATTTTACAATATGAGCATGGGTTTTATCTATTATCTTAACTATTTTCACAATCTCAATGTTAGAACTCAGTTTACATACTGGAATATTTTCAATGTACACTTAAGAGAAACTTTTGATTTTAAGGACATCTACAAAATTACTCTCAGAATTCAGTATATAGTGACCACAATTATTCCAATATGATTTGTGATAATTTGCCCACTCAGTACAAACAGCAGATGTTAATCTGTTTTTAGCCTGGTTAATTTTTTTATTTGGAATAGTGACCAGGCTGAGCAACACAACTGAAGTTGCTTTAATGTGATTATATAAAATAGATATCATTTGATCCTGTCCACTTATCAGGGATTATGATCAAATACTTTAGGAAACTAATGCTAGGTGATCATTTACAAGTTAACAAATTATCTAAAATATATCTGGAGAATATGCAGTTGCAATTTTGGATTAAATGCATGAACAAATGAAGGAAAAAGAATTTAGGAAGAGAAATACTTAAATATATTTAGCATGGGCAAAGTGGGTTTTTGATATAAAATGCACTGTGAGTTATTACCACAATCAAATGAACCTAGCAAATCATCTTCTCTTACAGCTAATGTGATTTCTTAATAGCATCTTAAAGTCTAGTAGTTAACATGTTCATGTACGTCTGTATAAATAATTACAATCATGTTTGTACAAGCAAGATGTTTAACAAAAGATAAGGTAAGTTACCTGGTGCATCTTGAACTCCAGTTCATAGAATAAAGCTGGGTAATTTTCTATAAGATTCTCCATCAGGAAGATCAAATTCAATTTAAGCCTGAAATGCCCTCAGCAACAAAATCAAGATGGAGGAAACTCTGTATTATATTGCCTTGTCAGTTTTCTGATATCTTCTCTTACTGTTTAAAGTGACTTAATTCCTTCTTTCTTTCTTTGCTTCTTTCTCTCTCTCTCTCTTTCTTTCTTTCCTTCTTTCCCTTTTCCTTCCTTCCTTCCTTCCTTCTTTTCTCTCCCTCTCTCTCTGTTTGCTGTGCAGAAACAACAGCTTTTGTTTGTTGTTTGAGTTATTTTATCTTATTTTTAATTTATTTTGCTGTATTTTGTTTTTCTTGACTTTGTATTTGGTGATGTACTCTAGATGGCCCAATTTCCTTTTACTTCAGAATTTTATGACTTCATGCATTTTACTTATGAAAAAAACAACAGGTTTTAGTTTGGGTTTTGTTGTTGTTGTGTTCTGTCAAATGAGTCCTGAGGTGTTCATCTGTTTCTTGTCAACCATTCTGTCATTCTTCCACTCTCTTTGAATCCCCAGGATAACTGCTGAGCTGCCCCACTCACAAGCATTCTTCTCAAGGTTGTCGCTTATGTTTACAAACTGGCTAAACAGATATAGAATAAAAATGGGAAAGGCAAACAACTAAGTCACACCCCCATCTACCTGCAGAGTGTGAGATAAAAGACAAAGATCATTTAAGCTGGACCTACTTGCTTTCCTGCCCTTGGACTGCTAAGCACCATTCTACTCCGAGGTAAAACTGCTTTGTCAAGTTGTATTCATTAGAGTGGTAGTCTCTTAATCTGTGACCCTAATCCCCTATCCAAGACTGCTTACTAGAACATTCCAAGACCATTTATTATAGAGATAATTCCCTGAACCCATTATATGCTCTTGCCATTCTGCTCCAGATTGACCTACTGTTTTTCTGTGTGTTAGTTTATTTCTAAGCCCCTTTTGGTCTCATTTGTCCGTGTGTCTTTTTAAGTAAGCACTGCTGTTTTTATTATGTTGATCTTAAATACATTCTGAAATTGGGTAGTATAATTTCTATAGCTTTATTTTTTCCCCCTGGAGATAGTTTGACTACTTTATTTGATAGAAATTTTAGGACTTTTGTTTTCTATTTTTTGTAGAGAACATCATTATAATTTTGATAGAGACTGTTTGCATTTGTAGATCTCTATATACCACCATCAATTTTATTAACTCTTTTACTCCACTAATACATGATGATGTATTAGTCAGGGTTCTGTAATGTAACAAAAATTATAAAATGAAGACATATATTCTGTAATATATATCTTCATTCTATAAGAACAAAAGGTACAAGAATTCAATAGTTGTTTATTCCAGAAGTCTGTGTGTCTCACCTGATCTTTAGAATAATTTGGAATACAGGACATAATTGCTCTAATATCAGTGAAGGAATGGAATTCCTAGCAAGCCAAGAACAAGCAGGCAAAGAGTAAGAGTTTCCTTCTTCTATGTCTTTATATATTATAATATATAGACTTCTAGCAGAAGGCGTGGTCCAGATGAGAGGTAGGTTTTACAGCTAAAAAGATTTCAATTAAAGGTGTGTCTTCCTGCCTTAGAATGTGGATTATAATTAAATCTTCTCACTTTAGATTAGCAAAAATCCCTCACTTGTGTGCTTCTTCCTATTGGAGTTTTAGCTAATTCCAAATGTTATCAAGTTGACTACCAAGACTTCCCTTCACAGATGGTTTGAAAGAGAAATGCCACATGGATTCATGAACTTGAACATTTTATTCCTTTTGTCTTGTTTGTTTGTTTGTTCTGAAACAAGGTCTGACTTTGTACTTCTGACTGTCATATGTAGGTCGGCCTGGCCTCAAACTCACAGAGATCCACCTTGCTCTGCCTCTGCTGCCTAGATCCTGGGATAAAAGGAATGTGCCACTGCCAGGAAAACATTTGGTTCTTAGCTCGTGGCACTGTTTGAGAGATTATTGGAGGAAACCTTATTGGAGGAAGTAAGCTGCTGGAGCAGGCTTTGACAAGGTGTAGCCTCTCCCTACTTCCAGTTTCTTGTTCTCTCTGCTTTGAGATTTTGGCTGAACGTACGATCTCTGTCGTCCTGCTTCTGTGTTGCAGTATAATTTAAAAAAGCTCATGACCGGTTCCCGCATGTTCCCACTGCACACAGATCCACGCGAGCTCTAGGTGTTTCTCTGTCAGCCACTTTCACACACTGTCTTCTTGGCGGGTTGTAACCATGCCTGACGCACAGAATACACGTGGCGTTCCGCACACCATGCTAGCCCCAAGTATTCTATAGGTCGCTTCCTGTTACGGACTCTGCTCACACTCCCAACAATCTAGTGAAAACATGACTCAAAAGATTGTAACCCAACAACCAGATTTATGTGAAATACTCAATGTACATCTACACAATTAACTTGCAACCAATTGATAAGGATGTAGACCGCCCACCTAGATAAAATAAATTTGCCTATAGAAATCCATCCTTTAAGAAATATTGATAACAACCTGTGTCTAGGTAGAGACGCATGGCTGGGATCATTCATGGGTGCCTCCATGTTGCGTCTCCCTTTCTGCTCCTCCCTCTCCTTCTAAAACCTCTGTTCCCGCCTCTCTTTCCTCCCATCCAATGACAGGCCTCGTTCTATCTTGTACCTCCCTTCACCGGTATAATGACATCAACCTACACTTTTGTCCCCATGCCTGCTACTTGCCTCCCTGTCATGATGGGTTCTTATTTCTTTGGAACTTTAGGCTGACTAACATTTTCATAAATTGCTGTTGGCTGATGAATTTTGTCACAACAACAGAAAAGTAGCTAATTCAAACATGTTACTTAGTCAACTCACCTATAACATTTGATTCTTTTAATGTTACTCTTAATAATCTGTTTTGACAGTGTTTCATTGTGTGAAGACAAGCGATTTTTGTGTGTCCACTCTGTATTCTACAAATTTGTTAGCTCTAGTCGTTCATTTGGTGGAGACTTTTATATATATATATATATATATATATATATATATATATATATATATATATATATATATATGATCATGTCATGAGAAACAATTTTCTTTCTAACTTTTGACTTTCTTGCCTAAATGGTAGGACGCCAGACCTGCATTGAAGTTGAGAGTAAAATCCTTTGCTCGTGCCAATGTTGGAGATCTTTTAGCTTTTATCACACAGTTTGATGTTTTCTGTGAACTCATCCAGGTGGTTGGATATGAGCTGTGGACTCGTTGTTTACGGAGTTTATATTGATGTGCCTGATTTATTGAGAGTTCTTATTGTGAAAACGTGTTGAATTTTACTGAGGTTTCTCTGTATGTGCTGCAAGTATCATGGATTTTTGTCTTTATGTTATTTTTCTTAAAGTAATAAATATGAGTTGCGCAGATATCTCATGATGTTACTTATGATTCTATATAATTTAAAAATTGCTTATTGCTTGCAGCTTCAATGGAGACAGAACTTTTGATCTGTCTTTGAATATGCATATTTATTATTTTCATTATTAATAAATTGCATATGAGAATTTCTGGGCTTATTGTTTGGTTTCAGACCCCAGGACAAGGACTGGGTGCATATTTTACATATCATAGTAAATCTGGCCTCCAGAGTCTCCCAGCATCCCTCAGTCACTACCTGACACAGCCTAATCCTAGAGTTTCCAGCCAAGGAGCTAGGCTGCCCTTCCCTCAGAGGCTCTTCCTCATTTAATCGAGATTTTTTAGTCTTTCTTTCTTCTCTTCTCTCTTTGCACATAGGCCCCCTTTCTCTTTCTTTCTCCCTCTCCTACCAGGCCCCCTTTCCTGATGGTGACTTCTCTGGTTTTGTTCCTTGGGGGGCCACTGCACTTTCCCACCCAAGAGCAGCTTCCCAATAAAGCTGCCTTTAATATGATCTAATTTGTCTTGAATTGGCTCATTTTACTGGTGGAGAAATAACCTGTCACTTATATGGTGTTGCTTCTCTAAACCATTGTGTATTTATTTTCTAAAATACTCACGGCTTCAAAACACAGTTCATATGACATGTTTTTTTTTAAAGATAAGTGTACTGGTACAATCACAGACATCTGGCCCTAGTGAAAGTTTGAATTTGTTAACAGATGATAATGTAGTAACGAGGAGAGGTCATCTAGAACACTTATTCAAGGACTACTGAAAGAAAAGATAAGAGAAGAATATTCATACTAGATAACTGTAGTCAACTACTGAGAGAAAAGATACAGAAAAGTATTCATGCTCGGTAACCATAGTCAACTACTGAGAAGGAAGAAATGGATCATGTTATTATATTGCATGTAGTATTTTTATTAACATATTGTATATAATATTCTCTCAATGCATCAAAGAGCTTTAACTATTAAACAATAAATAATTTTATATAAAATCAGCTAGCAATAAAATTGGCCAATGGCGTATATATTTTTTTCTCTGACTTTGAAAATATCTGGTTTTATGTTCTTATTTTGTGGCAACATTTATTTTTTCAGTCTGTTCACTTTTTTAAAAATTTAAAGGTGCATATTAAGCAAGAAAACATAGTCACATGAAATTATGACAGGAAACGTTGGCCTTACAAAACTGTCTAGGACTCAGGTCATTCTGTGCAATCTGTGTAAGAAATCAATAACCTTCTGGGCAGCGGTGGTCTAGTTACCATATTGAGAAGGAGAAAATGAACCACAACATTCTGAGTTTCCCGTTAAAGACATGATTTCTGTGCATCAGGGTCACTGCTAGAACGATGATGGCATATGCAACTGAGTAATTTGAATACTATTTCATCAAGGGTAGCTCATAGGTAAAACATATTGTACAGTACAGTACCCCGAGGCTTATAAAAGAAGCTTTTAAGCAAAATAGTCAGCCTTGACTGACCCCTGGAAGAGATAGTCTGTTTTCATATGTCCTGACCTTATTTTTCTAATTTTCTCATGTTGACCATGTGATGAACCAACAGCTTATAAAAACAGAGAGAGGAACATGGGGTGAAGAGAGTAATTGGGAGGTAAGTTATGGTTTCCAGCTCAGATCTTAATCTGCTATTTCTTCGTCCTTTTATATAAGCATATGCTTAGAAGGTTACCAAAATAGTTCGAGTCTGAGAATTACTACACTTTAAATAAGATCTTTTATTATTAATTGTAAGATGTCTCTAATTTCTAAAAGCAACCTGACAATCACTTGGACCTAAATATTAAGAAAAACTAGCAAACAACAACAACAACAGATTTTACCATTTAAATGAACATATTTTAAATTTGCTTCACTATTTAAAGACTTTGGTGTTTTTTCTAATTTTTTTAAATGAGAGTATTTGGGTTATTTATTAAATGGCTTGATAAATGCATACTGTCTATAAACATTGGTAGATTAAAGTTCTTAAAACCTGTTGAAATGGTATGTAGGGGTCTATTAAGTATTTTTTTAATTTTTTACTAGATATATTTCTTTACTTACATTTCAAACGTTATTCCCTTTCCCGGTTTCCTGTACATAAGCCCCCATTCCCTCCCCCCCTCCCCCATACAGGTATTCCCCCCCCAAACTTTGATATTAAAGAGTCCAATACCAACTTTATTTATTCTTTTCCTTACTTTTTAGAATGTTAAAAATTATGTATTTACTTATTTTTAATTTGTGTGTGTGTGTGTGTGTGTGTGTGTGTGTGTGTGTGTGTGTGTGTGCACGCTTGTCTGTATGTGAATCCTGTGCATTCGGGTGCCTGTAGAGGCCAATGGTACAATAAACTGTAGTGGGTTAAGAAGCCAGGGAAGTAATGCTGGTAGCTGCTGACCCCTGACAGGCTCCAGGAAAGCTCCTGATGAGGAATATCTGTGGTCTCCTAAAGTAAGGACATGCTAACACAATAAGAAATTCATATAGTCTTTTCTGACAAATACTACAAAACCTGTGTTTGGATGAGAAATGAAGGTCTTTTTCTTTCCCCCATCCTGTAAGACTTGCAAATGTTTTAATCATACACAATGAATAAAACCTAGTCGTTAGTGTTCCTTCTAGGTTCTACCCCAGAGTTACCTGGTAACAGCCAGGTATATCTGGCTTACTATAAAATTCCTTATCTGCTCTCTTAATCTCCCTGACTCTCATGTCTCCCTGACATCTTTCTCCCTCTCTTCCCTTTCCCTTCCCCATTCTCTCCATGTGTTCCTGGCCAGCCATTTTCTTTTTCTCCCTACCCTCAACTCTGTCTCCTCATCCTTCTCAACTCCCCTTCCCATGCCCTAAATACACTCTATTCTACACTATACCCGTTCTTTGGCTGGTACTTCATGGGAAGGGATGCCTCAGTATGGGCCCACCAAGGCACCCCTCCCACCTCACCATACCAGGTTTCTATCAAACACATCTTGATCTTACTTTCTCTTCTTCTTCTTGTTCTATCTTGTTCTTGCTCTTGCCCTTCTTCTTCTTGTTGTTCTTTCTTCCTCTTCCTCTTCCTCTTCCTCCTCCTCCTCTTCTTCCTCTCCTCCTCCTCCTCCTCCTCCTCCTCCTCCTCCTCCTCCTCCTCCTCCTCCTCCTCCTCCTCCTCCTCCTCCTCCTCTCTCTTCTTCTTCTTCTTCTTCTTCTTCTTCTTCTTCTTCTTCTTCTTCTTCTTCTTCTTCTTCTTCTTCTTCTTCTTCTTTTCTTCAAATAAAACACAGCACTAGCTACACATAGAGCCACCATTGCATACTAAGAAATAGATGGTCCAGAGCAGTGACCCTTTTCTCTTTGGGGCAGTTACTCCTTCCTTCATTTCCTCTGCTTCAATTCTTTGCACAGTATCCAACTGAATAAGACTGTGACATTAACCTTCACCAATGAGAAACACACACTCAACACTTTTCTTGCATTAAAAATGAAATGCACTTCCTGTACTAGGAATTGGGACTCTTATCCCAAGTTCATGCTCTGAGCAAAAGTAAAGTCTACAGAGACTTCAGCTTGAAGAGTGGTCACTTTTTCTTTGACCTCAAAAGAACTTATTTCTAAGAACAACACAATGAGCAGCCACTAGGTCCAGAAATCTCCTGAAAAGAGACCCTAAAGGATTGGTAGGTTAGGTCTTATTAGCTAAGGACACTCCCTCCCACTTCCACTCTGAGAAGAGTGTCCTGAGAACATCTGCCTCTCTAATAAGGCCCCAACAATCTCCATTAGTTAATTAAAACCTTGAGACTGTGGGAGAACAGAGCTGGGGAAAGAATTTTCCACCCCAAAACACCTATGAGGGGAGTGTGCTCATATATCAACCCTCATTCTTCTTATAAAAGGACAATATGCTCCTTTTGAAAGTCCATTTATTCTTTCTTTTATTTCCACCTTGTTTTGATCAACCCTGATCTAACAACCAGAAGAAGTCATCTGATCACCTGGAGCTAGAGTTACAGGGGTTGTAAGACATCCAATATGGATGCTAAGAACTTGACTCAGGTCCTCAGCAAAAACAGCAAATGGGTTTAGTGGAGAACCATTTCTCTATTCCCTTGTTTTCCTTTCTATTGAAGAATTCTTTTGAATTTGACTCTTTCACTATAATCTATCTTGTTATATATATAAAAGCTATCACTTATCTCTAGCCTTAATAATATATAGCTATTCAAGGTATAATATTTCATTCTTTTATTATATTAAAACCAATAATTCTGATTTATAACCAGATACTTTTACTTTAAGAGGAAATTCGTAAGGACTATGAATGGGCAACTAATACCAATTGGACACTGGGCTCAACTGAGTTTGAATTATACATTTTATTTACATTATTACATTTTAACTTATGCAACTCTTACAATGCATAAATGCTGGATTATTGTTTATCCAGAGAAAACCAAGATACAAATGTAATTGATTGTAGGTCAAGTCATATTCATCTCATTGCAAAACTGAAAGCCTTCCTGAAATACACAATGTGATTCTGCCATTCTTCTCTGTTGTCTACAGCAGATTTTATCATTCATTTGGCAGCGTTGTTATCATAACACATGAACATCTGTGTTATGGATGGGTTTCAAATCTCTACCACAGTGTCTGGAAGCAGGGATGACAAAGTGGTCTTTGTTTATTAAGTGGGCATTTCCTCTGTAACAATGCATTTTTGAAATTTAAGTGGTCCAAGTCAGGCACTCATAACAATTTAGACAAAAGACAATGTTTATGTTCATCCTGATTCTCCTGTTGGCATAATGAAGGATTAAAGTTTAAGCCTGTTGATTCAGAGGGAGACAAGGGAGGCAAGTAAGGGCATCTAAGGAGCTATGCTTTCCCATGCAAAGTAGTGCAGAATGTGCAAAGGGTGCTTGATGGATGGGAGATTCTGTGTATGCTGTGCAGGGGAAAAGGCTGTTTTGAAACGATTCTGCCAATAGAACAAGTCGAAAAATATGGGAACAGAAATAAAATCAAAATCTTTTCCACAGTATTAGAAACTTAACAAGTAGCCATAGTGTGAAGGAAGGAAAGCAAGTTGAATAAGCCTGGTGTTCCTAATCTCTTTCCTTATTTACAAGTTTATGCCACACACAGATGAGAAAGCCAAGCCCTTGAACAAGATCTACACTTGATGGATAAGAAATTGAGCAGAATGTCTGCCAGAATACAGGCAAAAGAAACAAATATTAGAAATGAGGGAGTCTGAAAGAACAAAAGCCTAAGTAAGGTAATACCCAGAGCATATAACAAGTAATCAGACAGTGTCATAGTCCAGGACACAAAGAATAGATAACAGCTTGAAGCCGTCTCAAAAAAGTGAATTCCTTTTTTTTTATTTACCCAAATTGCTTCATGCAATTAAAATATATGCTTTTAAGGAGAGCGGGAATTAAAAATGTGCTAATCTCCAGTATTTTATTATGTTTAAAAATTGTAACTTGGTTGTGTTAATCCCAAAGATGCAAGGAGAAAGGCCACTGCCCTGGTTTGACCATCCTGGCCGGTCATTGGGCTTTCTGGAGGACAAGAGGGTGAAAGGTCCAGGCTGTTAGATAGACCACTCATCTTGGATAGGTGCCATTTTAAGACTGGAGAGGTGGTACGAGCCCTAATGTGCCGGGAGTTTGGCAACTGAAAGGGTGGTGAGAGTCACAGTGTTGGCTCCTTTCCACTGGGGCTCTAGAGACTTAGCAGATAATTTCGTGAGGAGTACAGGGTCTCCTGTGGAAAATGGGGTAGGCTTGGCAACAGTTGGATCTGTTAGTGTGGGGACAGGTAAGTAGCTGTGAGCATGTGAACAGAGAAGGGACCATAGGAGGGAGAGTTATGGTAGGTACTAACTGTGGGGTGTGGGTCTGGAAGTGGTATCTAAAGAGGAACAGCCTCCCATATAGGATTTAAAAGGACTTAGGCCAGTGTGCATTTGGTCGGAAGCAGATGAGGTCAAAGAAGATGGAGGGTGAAGATAGCCTGAGTTTGAGGGAGAGCTTGGTGAGTTGCTGTTTGATGAATCCATTGGCTCTCTCAACCTTTTCTGGAGATTGTGGGGAGTAGGAGATTTTTGAGTTTCCAGGAAATGTTCAGAGCTTCACACACGAAAAATGAAGGCTGGACCATTGTCTGTTTGGATGGTCTGCAGCACGTCAAACCAAGGAACTATGTGTTCAAGGACCACCTGAGTACTACGTCCACCATTTCCCTGAAGGTGAGGGATGCTTAGCTCTATCTTGTAAAAGTATCAATAAGGGTTAGGAGGTAGCAGAGCTTTTAATGAGAGGCATGTGGATAGAGTCAATGTATCAGTCCCCACTCAGTTAATGTCCTCACAGCTGGTACAGGGACTGACATTTCTGGAGGGCCAACCATTGGTTATCTTTGGCACATGTCTGTTAGGAAGAGTGGATCTTAAAACATGTAAGCCCGGAGGCTGGTAGGGTCAGTGAGAGGCTCTAGAAAGTGGAATAGCACCTTCGGGCCAGTGTTCAGTTTGATGGATATCAGAGATGATAGAGAGTGCCTGATTCTGGGGAAGGATAAGGCCGTTAGTTTTATAGATAGCATCAGCCATCCTTTGTCTGTGTGGCCCTTTTATTGAGAAGTGTGTCTTTCTCCTTCTCTAGGTATTCAGACTGCAAGGAGAATGCCAGAACGCAGCTATGTGCTATGAATCCAGTATCAGATGGGTTGCCTTGACCATTTCAGTGGAGGTGATCAGAGCATAAGCCACCTTAGGTTTCCTGATCTGTCTATGAGAGAGACAAAGAGGGTAAGTTGGAGGCCTGTAAGGGTTTGGTCTAGAAGACCAGGCTGGGGTGAGCATAAGTCCTCCACAGCCTCTGGGAAGGAATGAGAAGTGCTATCAAAGGGTTATGTCACAGGGAGGAAGATTTAGGGAAGAACTGGAAGTCAAGGTAATTTGAGGGTTTTTTAGAAACAGAAGATGAAAAGCTTAGGATCTTGAGAACCTGAGGAGGAAAATGGAGAAATGACTCAGAAAGTCTGAGAGGTGATAGATGGAGTTCACTGTGGTAGGTAGGAAGAGGGTGATCTTGAGGGCCTTTTAGGAGAGTTCTGGCACTGCTGCTAGGACATAGCTGCCATCCACATATAGTGGGATATAGATATTTGTAGAAAAAAAAAGCCATGGCACTGTATGAAGGCCCAAAAAGTTTAGCTAAGACATCTGTAGCCACTTGAGGAGGCCCAGGGTGGGCTGATAAGAGGGCATCCTGCAGTAGAGAGAAATAACTTCCCTCTGACAGGGGAGTTCACAGCTGAGCTTTAGATGGAGAGGTGCTTTAACTCAGGAAACCAGGATGGTTTAGGAGTGCTTTAGGGTTTCATTGGGACAGAGACAGGAAAGGTCTGCAGAATAGAATGTGAGCTACTTAAAGAAGAAGCGTGCTAAAATTAAGGTGTAAGAAGGACAGGTCCCATACTAAGACTTGGGGAAAAAAGAAGCCTGGATGAAGAACTGTCTCTGTGATTTGTCTTGCAGTCCATGTATCAGGGTCCTCCCAAGTAAAAGCAAGGAGAAAAATAGGAATTTAGATGTGGGGGGACAGTAAGGGTCCAGGATGGTAAAGTGGAGAGTTGTAGGAAGACTGTTAGAGAGGAAGGTATGGTACCTTTCTCTGATGCGAGGCTTTCTGAGTGAGGTATGGGAAAGACTTGGAGGGGTGCAAGCTGGAGATTCTGAATGAACAAGTATAACCAAGTTAATTTTGAAGAACAAGAAGAAGCTAAATTAACACATTTCATAGTGGAAATAAAGGATTATATAATAAATAATTGTGAGAATATGATAGTACTTCAAGAATAGAAAAAGTTTGAATTTTGATTAGCTGTATCATGGAATATGAATTTGAAATGCCTTTAGCCATGCTTTGAAAGTGAAGATTTGATTATTGTATATTTGCACGCCTAAAACTGATACAATGTTGTATTTTCTTTAATGAATTTATAGAATTATATGTATGGATTTGTGCATATCTCACTGTGTTATACTGTAAAATGCAAATGTATGTTTAGAGTGGGATCTCCATCAGAAAAGAAACACGAAGATGTAGGTCATACTTTCGGCTGAAACTCTGTAAACACTTTGCAGAGATGTTTTACGCATCTCTGGGGCAAAGATATAGCTAAACAATTTCAATTGCATTTTCTTTAAAAAATTGAATAGTTGCTAATTATTATAGTATCAGTTGTGAAAGGTCAGTTTCCACATTCCACATTAATGCCACTTTGTTCTTTAAAGCTAATGGACTTTATTGCTTTTACATTGTGCTGATAACCTCTCCTCTCCTCTTCTCTCTCCTTTTTTCTTCTCTACTCTACTATTGATGATGGCTCACTTCTCCCAGTGCGTGTGTCAATTTCTTGCCATTTATTATTATAAAATTGCCTTTTCCCATAAATTGGGCATTATACATAGATTTAAAGTAAAAAACATTCTCATTTATACACAAACCGTAGCCAGATCTTTAGATGGGATCTGAGACTGGAATTATGGCTTCATTTAATACTTTCTACCTCATGTTATATCCCTTATGAAGTACTGAATAATTTATATGTGTATTTAACATTTTTCTTGGGCAATATCCATAATTTCTGTTTTGTACACTATGTTACAACATAAGTAATTGCTTCGAATAAGATAGCCAAAGAAAAATGAGCCTCAGGAAGAAAAATCTAAATGATTCTGGGAATCTTTAAAATATTTAAATTTAAAAATAGTGGCTTTGGTATTTATCTTTGCTTCTCATTTCTGATTCATCCTAACTGTATTAGCCATCACGGCAAAAAGCAAAAGTTATTGTTGTATAGAATAAGTATTGTTGTGAGTCAGCTATACAGGCTATCTCTGTTGGATAAAAGACTTTATAGTTATTACATTCATTAAGTTGGAGTTATGAGTGGAACTTCAAGCAACTAATTAAAACACACTGGGATGTTCCTTCTACAAGAGATTGATATTTTAAGAATAGTTTAAATTAAGTCCAAACAAAGACAAATAACATTCCTTCCCATGTATTAGTCATTTTTGAAAAGCATTCATATTCAAAATTATATATAGCCAAATACTAAATTTGTTGCTTTTTCAAGGCAGGGTTTCTCTGTATATTGCAACTGTCCTGGAAATCACTTGTACTCCAGGGGTGCCTTGAACTCAGAGATCTCTCTGTCTTTTTGCCTGCTAGAATCAAAGGCATGCAACACCATAGTAATATATAGATTCTTTTATTTATTTATTTATTTTTATTTATTTTTATTTTTTGGAGCTATTTCTTAAGCATATATACATCTTAGCTAGTGTTATAATTTGATTATCCATAAACTTGCATAAGAAAGTATGGTATCCATGGCAGAATGGTAATAATTAGTGCACATTAATTTTTATATTATATTTAGTGAATATGTGAATACCTACTACATGCCAGACAATTTTTAGACTGGGAACCTGAGATATAATCCCTAGTTCATAGGGCTCATTTTAAAGATGTAAATATTATCGATCTGGAAGTCCAGTGTCGTGGTGCATGCCTTTAATCCTCACATCTGTGAGCCAGAGGCAGCAGTATCTCTGAGTTCCGGGTTAGCCAGTTCTACACAGTGTGTTCCAGTGCAACCAGGACTACATAGAGAGACGTTGTTTCAAAAATACAAAAACCCCAAACAAATAAACAACAACGACCAAAAGGATTCTTGCATTGAACATCAATGACACTTAACATTTTAATTAGTGTTTGCCTTTTGGGCTAATGGAAATGTAGCAAGTTTAAATTATACTAAAATATTTCCTTGCTATCTATGGTTTTTCATGGGACTTGCTTTCTATCCATATATTTATGTTTAGTCTTTGAACGCTGGATCCTTGTATAGCCTGTTTTTCTCATTCTCTGTTTGCCCTGTACTTATCTGTGTCTGTATTCTGCATGCAGAGTGACTGCATAGATTGCAGCATCCACAACTTTGGAAGGCAGGTACTTGTAGCTCTCCATGGTATTGAGTAATCACAGAGTGTTAGTAATTCCTTGTTTCCATAATTCTTTGACCCAAGTGATTATTGCCCAAACAAGAATTCAAAACAAAGAGAAAAGGTGTATCAACAACAGTGAAGGTCACATTCAGAAAGGGTTACATAGAAGATTTGTTCGTTAAACACACCTTGAAATATATTCATTCAACAACAACAACAACAACACAACAAAAATCATTGGAAAAAGACAGTTCATTGAGTGAAACCATCACCACCTCTCAAATAGACATCTTCATTCGATTTTATATGTCACAGTATATTTCTCAACCTGTTACATTCATGAACACATGGCATCTTTTTGAGGATCATTTAAATCCCGTTGTCTGAGAAGTAGTTGCCATGCCGTAAGCAATCTCTGTATATTCGCTGAGGAAATAGCTACATAACTTGCATCGAGGTTGCCTCAATTTACACTTTATTCTTCCACCCCTACCCATTGTTTAGCATATAGTAAGTGTGTTAGCTAATTTTCTGTGGTTGTGATAAGATACCATGACCAAGGCAACTTCTGAAGAAAGTGTTTATTTGGGTTTACGGTTTCAAAGGGTTAGAGTCCATGACCATCATGACAAGGAACATGGCAGCAGGCAGTCAGATATGGCAATGGACCAGTACCTGAGAACATATGTTTTAATGCATAAACACAAGACAGAAAAAACTGAGAAAGACATTGGCTTTTAAAAATTCAAAGCCTACATTCCAGTGACACACCTCTTCCAACGAGGCTACATGCCCTGGTCTTGCCCAAACAGTCCCACCAACTGGGAAGCAGATAGTGACAGTTTTGAGCAAATGTGAACCTTTCTTATTAGAACTACAACCATAAATATTATGAATTGCTTACTGTAAGTAAGTCAATATTAAAAGGCTCAGATTATAAAAGTACATATAGAGCTGCGACTTTGAATGAGATATTCCCTCTCGTCTTAGGCACCTACGTATGTGATCCCCATTAGTAACATTGTTTTGATAGGCTTAGTGTATGTGGCCTTGCTGGAGGAATAATGTCACTGGAAAGAGGCTTTGAGATTTTAAAAGCCATGCACCATTTCCAGTGTGGTTTCTCTGCTATCTGTGTCATGTGGAGATGTAAGTCCTCAGCCATCAACTTACGGTTCCAGTTTCTGTGCCTGCCTATTGCCTCCTATTGTGATGGTGATAGACATTAGCCCCCTCCCAGAACAGTAAGCCATCAATATACCCTTCCTTTTCTAAGTTGCCTTGGACATTGTGTTATTACAGCAATTAAAACAACAAACAGACCCTAAGTAATATAAGATCATTTTAGATATTTTATATTATTCCTTAGAAGTACTGAAACATCACTGTGATTTTATATTCAAAAATCATTAGGTGTCCATTGTACAATGTAAAGTCCTTTGTTTCTCTTGATAATGACATTTCTCATCACGTAGTCATATAATCTTTCATTGTTAAAGTCTTACAGCCTTTCCCCCATCTCTCCTTTATTCCTAACTATTTTCCAATATCTTGCAACTTAACTTCAACAACACACTTAACTTACCCTTCATTTCTCATTTTAATAAGCCTTGAATATCCCCAGAATGTGGAACTGTAGATGTTAAACCCACAGTATGGCTTTGGTCTATTTCCCGACTTAGTCACTGTCTTAGGTCTTCATTGCTGTGAAAAGACACCATGACCACAGCAACTCTTAAAACGGAAACCATTTAATTGGGGCTGGCTTACAATTTCAGAGGTTTAGTTCATTCTCATCAGGATGGGCAGCATGGCAATATGTAGGATGACGTGTGGCTGGAGAAGGAGTTGAGAGCCAGTTCTACATCTTGATCCAAAGTCAGCAGAAGGAGAATGAGTGCCACAATGAGTAGAGCGTGAGCCACCACAGTGACACATTTTGAAAGCATTTGCTCTTAAGAGATGAGTAATAAGGGGCTGGAGAGACGGCTCGGTGAGTGAAAGCATGTACTGCTCTTCCAGAGTACTGGAGTTTAGTTCCCAGCACTCAGAGCCACCTACAACTGCAGCTCCAGAGCATCAGAGGTCTCTGGCCTCCTTCTGTGCCACCTGCACATATGCACATACAGACATAGCCATACAACAAGGTCATAGCTACTCCAACAAGGCCACACCTCCCAATAGTGCCACTCCCAATGGCCCAAGCATTCAAGCACAGGAATCTATTGGAGCCACACCTATTCAAAGCACCACAATCATCATGCTTTATAGCTAATTTTATAACACTGAGCATTCCCATTATTTAAACAGATTTCTGTAATAACTCCTCTTTCATTTAAAATATTTTTATATTTAAATTTTAGAAAACATACTATGAGTCTTTTACAATTTTCAAACATTATTTAAACTTTGATGTTCAATCTGTTTGTGAGATAAGCAACTGTTTTGCCATCTATTTTTATTTAACTGACCTTAAAAGGAGCTTTACAAATTGCTATGAGCTTCTTTTTTATTTCCTATCTTTCTTTTTTGTATTTTTAAAAAAAATTAATTGCATTTTTTATTTCCATTTTAAATGTTATCCAATTTCCTGGTTTCCCATCCAGAAACTCCCTATCCCACCCCTCCCCCCAGTTTCTATGAGGGTGCTCCCTCACCCACTTACCCACCCACTCCCTCCCACCTCCTTGTCCTGACATTCACCCACACTGGGTGAATCAAACCTTGACAGGACCAAGGGCCTCTCCTACCACTGATGCCTGACAAGATCATCTTCTACTATATACACGGATGGAGCCATAGGTCCATCACTATGTTCTTTTTGGTTGGTGGTTTAGTCCCTGGGAGCTCTGGGAGGTCTTGTTGGTTGATATTGTGTTCTTCCTATGGGGTTGCAAACCCCTTCAGGTACTTCAATCCTTTCTCTAACTCCTCTATTGGGGACCCTGTTCTCAGTTCAATGGTTGGCTGTGAACATCTGCCTATTTGTCAGGCTCTAGCACAGCCTCTCAGCAGACAGGTATATCAGGCTCCTGTCAGCATGCACTTCTTGGCATCATGAATATTGTCTGGGTCCGGTGGCTGTATATGGGATGCATCCCCAAGTGGGGCAGGCTCTGGCCTTTCAGTCTCTACTCCACACTTTGTCCCTGTATTTCCTCCTGTGAATATTTTTGTTCTCCCTCCTAAGAAGGTCTGAAGCATTGGCACTTTTGTCTTCGTTCTTCTTGAGCTTCATGTGGTTTGTGAATTGTATCTTGGGTATTCTGAGTTTTTGGGCTAATATCCACTTATCAGTGAGTACATACCATGTGTGTTCTTTTGTGATTGGGTTACTTCACTCAGGATGATATTTTCATGTTCCATTCATTTGCCTAAGAATTTCATGAAGTCATTGTTTTTAATAGCTGAGGAGTATACCATTGTGTAGATGTACCACATTTTTTTTTTTGTATCCATTTCTCTGTCGAAGGATATCTGGGCTCTTTTCCAACTTCTGGCTATTATAAATAAGGCTGCTAGGAACATAGTGGAGCATGTGTCCTTGTTATATGTTGGAGCATCTTTTGAGTATATGCCCAGGAATGGTATAGCTGGGTCCTTAGGTAATACTATGTCTAATTTTCTGAGGAACTGCTGCTATACTGATTTCCAGAGTGGTTGTACCAGCTTGCAATCCCACCAACAATGAAGGAATGTTTCTCTTTTTCCACATCCTCTCCAGCATCTGCTGTCACCTGAGTTTCTGACCTTAGCCATTCTGACTGGTGTGAGGTGGAATCTCAGGGCCATTTAGCTGTCTCCTCGATTCAAGAATCCTCATTTGAGAATTCTTTGTTTAGCTCTGTAGCCCATTTTTAGAAAGGGTTATTCGATTCTCTGGAATTTAACTTCAGGAGTTCTTTGTATATATTGAATATTAACCCTCTATTGGATGTAGGATTGATCTTTTGAGTTCTGAATGTAAATTTATCAACAGTGACATGTTCTCAGTTTGTGGCATCATTCATTGTATAGATAGTATTTGTGGACCATCTGCAAAAATATTATAAAATGAATGTTTTTTTTTACTTCCAAATATTTCATTATATATTCATTTAAAAATTGTAGTATAGAATCGAGTTTATTTGGGCTATGGGGAGGGAAGTTGAAAGAGTAATAGAGGCAGAAAAAGGCAGAGAGAGAGAGAGAGAGAGAGAGAGAGAGAGAGAGAGAAAGAGAGAGAGAGAGGAGGAGGAGGAAGAGGAGGAGGAGGAGGAAGAGGAATAGAGAAGTAGAGGCCAGTCATAAGCACAGGAGAAGAGGGGGAAATGGGGAGGGAGGGTGGAAAGGGCAAGAGGACAGACTGGGAGCAGCAAAGCAAAAGCAAGAGTTAAAATGGTTTAAAAAACTTCTTCTAATCATGTGTATGACTGTTTCTGTGTGTGCCTATGTGTAGGTGGCCTAGAAAAAAAGAGACCTCAGATGCTCTGGAGCAGTAGTTCGTTCTTTCAATCACTGAGCCACGTCTCTAGCCCCTTATACCTCATTTAACAGCACGTGCTTTCTCAGCAATAACCTAGAAAACTATCCCATATTAAAAATTAATAACGATTAATTGTAATTATAATAAATCAAAAAATTTAAGATATAGGCTGATATTTTTTTCACTGTTTGCTACTTGTCCCAGATATGTATTTTCCCCAGACTATTACTCAGATATGCTTTTCGCAACAGACTTAGCAGTGTTCTATTTTATTTTCCTTTAATATGGACTCTAACTTTAAAGTGGGATTCATCACAGTCGCAATTTTCAAAACATTGGATTTGTCTTTGTTTATTCATGAATTTAAATATCTGATGCTAATAAGGCCAATTCCTCTCAAGTCATGACCTTCGGCTATCACTTGGTGATTCTAACTTTGATCACTTGGTGAAACGTAATGACCAGATTCATCTACTACAAGTATTTTTTATCCCCTGGAAATTAAGAATCCACGGTGGGTGACAAAACTAGCCTCAAAGGCTACTCATCATCCTTTTTAATATTACTTTGCGGTTTCTTCCACCAAGACATAGACCCTTCAAACAGAGGCATCCCAGGAAGAAACCCTCCTTGACAACCAGAGAACTTGGGGATATTGCAGATGTTTACTGTTTTAAGGCCATTAAGACTTCAGATGATGTGTTACGCAGAAAAAACTAATAATTTCTAGAAGGCACATTGGGACTCCATAAATACCAGTTACATACATAACTTTTGCCAACTAGATTTATGAATCTTGCCCGAGTTAAGTATTATTACAGAGGTTGTGAAATGGTATTGCTTCTCTTTATAGCATTGACAAATGTAAAGGCAGGGGCTATATGTCTCTCAAGGACACACATGAGGGGTAAGTTATTGTGCCTGCATTTGAACAGTAATCTTTTATTTGTTGGTCCATGGCATTTCTCAGTGTGTCACGGAGGTAAACGGCCTGATGTCAGCATTGGAAGTCATAAGTGAGAATAATAAAGACAAATTCTTGAAACTCCCTGGTGTTGCCAGGGCGACCTTGTATCCTATCATACATCTTAAAGTGTTCTGGTTAAGTGTTTCATAATTATTGCTAATTTTTATGTTGATACAGGTGTTGCTATATTGCCTTGATTTGGGAGAGCTGGGTTTGAGCTGTCCTATTACCAGCAGATGGAATTGCACACTGATGGTCTATATATATATATATATATAGTAGCATGATATGACAATGTGGAAGAAACATTCAATGTGGTTATACTAATTTAGATTAATAATTAATTCATGAAAAGATGCAAAGCTACATCTCTAGAAATAGCTACTCCTGAGTATAATCAAGAACACCATTGACACATTACATTATAATTAATAGTTTCATATGTTTGCACAATATAGTTCTTAATATTTTTGAAGTGGCTGTCATATTCTCCCCTATGTGCCAAATAAGTCATACCATGTAAGAATACTGTGAGAAGATCTTGTATATGTAAAGTCTTTTTAAAATAAGATTTGTAAACAATGAACAATAACAAGGACCAAAGGAGTCAGTAAACAACTGAGCAGATCCATGAACTCTGAAACCCCAGGTTTCCTGAATTACTCCCACACAGCAGTGAGGTGTATGTTCCTAGGGAATCTTCCAGATTCTTCTACTTGAATACAAGGAGCTGTGCCTTGTGCCAGACACTGTTGTAAAATGTTACATACAGTTTAACACGGTTTAGAATGGCAGATCTTCTGTTACATTTTACTACACATTAATTTAGCTATGTACACCTTCTGATACTTAGAGGTGTAGATGAAAATGCAGGTGCATGCGAGTGGGCGGTCAACAACACCTTCCTGAAAGAGAAATTCAAAGCCCCACTTTTTTCCTTACCCCAGCTCCCAAGATTACACCAGAGCTCTCACTCTGAGATAGGGTTCAATTACAGGTCTCCGGGGTGGGGTTGAGGGGGGGTTGAGTCCCAGGATCCTGTGAGGGAACCTTAAAGGAGAAGAGACCAAAGTCTGACCATCTCTTCTGCTTCAGAGCCTAAGCCCCAAGTTACTGGCTGCATCTCTCTACCAAAGAGCTGACCACCAGGGTGCGGTTTCTGGAACTTTCCCCGAGGGCAGTCCCCAGGTCCTTGGTTCTCCACTCAGATGCTGGCTGGCGCAGGGGCGAGCACTGGGTACCACAACTCGGCTTTGTGCTGGGGGGGAGTGGGGGTGGGAGATCAGGGCTTGAGGCGATGTCCACACACTCTCCGGTCTAGGAGGCGACCCCACAGTTGCTTTTGGGGGCCGTGCCTGCCAAGTATCGCGGTACTTGTGCGCCTCGCAGGAGCCGCGGCTCCGGGAGCAGCTGGAGCGCGCTCGGGTGCGCAGCGCCCCAGCCCGGGGAGGAGCGGGAGCCGGGCGGGAGGAGGACCGGGGTGCTGGTTACGTAAATGATCCTAGCCCAGTGACAGGCCTCCGGGCTGGGGCTGCGGGAGGGGGAGGGCCCGGCGGAGGGGGCGGGGGCCAAGTGACCAGGCGGTGGCGGCTCTGCCGAGGTGACAATGTGCTAGGAGCCCCGCTCCGTGTCTCCTGCGCCTCCTCGGCCTGGGCGCCTCCTGTCAGCGCTCTCGGAGCCTCGCGGCCGCCTGCCGCGCTATGAGGGAGCGTCTCCGGGGCTGGCCGAGGCCGGGGCCGCCTCGCTCTGCTCGCCGAGAAGTGTGAAGAGAGGCGCGGGCGGGAGCCCTGGCTGCGCGCGGCGGCGGCTCCAGGTGAGCGCGGATCTCAGAGCATCCGGCCACTGACCCGTCTGGATCTAGGCAGCATCCCAAGCGGGGACCGCGGAGCTCTCTCCGAGGGATCAACAGCCACCATAGCAGGTCTCAATCTTTCTCTCGCTCTCCTCTTCTTGGTGGCGGTTTGGGACGGACCCCTGTCGGACTGCAGGAGAGTCCGGCTGGGCGCCGCAAAGTCCCGCCCGTGAGTGGCAGGGCGCAGAAGCCCAGCAGGGGTAGGGGCAGGGACGCGGGGGGATCTGGAGAGTGTGTCTCCCGGGACCTGGGAGTACGGCCGCCCGCGGCTGCAGGTGCGGCGGGAGGATGGAGAGGCGCAGAACTTTCTGCAGCCGCCCGCCCTCCTTTAGGCTTTTCCCGCTACCCTCTGAGCTGGGGTGCGCTGGTCCCCATCCACGCCCTGGGGGCGCTCTCTGGTGCCTTAAGTGCCTTAGCGTCCCTTCCTAGGCAACTTTCTCTATCAGCTGCGGACACCCCTGGGTGCTATGCTGCCAGTGCTACTACTCTTGACACCGGGTACGCTCTGGTTCTTGGATATTTTCCTCGACAGCTCGCTCTTTCTGTCAATGCCCCAGCCTCCCACTATCACATTCTCCTCGTGTACATCCCTGTCTCTGATTCAGTTTGTAGGTCTGATTTTCTTTCAGGCTTTTGGTCCACGAGCATCTGCACCATCCTTGCATCTGTTTCTCTTTCATTCTGTTTGCCCCAGTCTTTCTTGAGCTGTCACTGTGTCGCTGATGTTCAGTTTCTTTCGTTTGTTGCTCGCGCAGCGCTTCCCTCTTTCTGTGTTTATGCCCCTTGTACCTTTCTTTTCCTCTGCTCCCAGTCCGCTGATCTGTACATGCTCTTGGGCTGGGAACTCCCTGATGCTCAGTTCTCCTTATTTTGCGCCTTTGGGAAGGAGGGTGTAAAGCAGCTTTCCTGCATCTGGGCTGCCTTAGAGCGGAATGAAAGGTTCAGGAACCAGAACGGAGGGTGTCGCTCCAGCCTTCCCACCGGGGGTCCAAGGGCGCCGCTCTTTGGGAACCCAGTCCGCAGAGGCTTCTGGTATGACCAGCAAAAGCCATGAGAGTGAGTGAGAACACCTCACCTGTCCTGGGCCTTGCACTGTGGTTAGCTGAATTTCCAGGTGGAGAGTCTTCATTTCCAGCTTTGCTAATAGCTATGGGAGAAGAGTCGGTGGATGGGCAAATAGAATCTTAGTGATTAAGGCAAATGTCAAAAGGTGGATGCTCACCTGGGCATGAGGTCAAGGCATTGCTAATGGGAAAGGATCTCTGCCTCATGCATTTCACACTCAGCCTTTAGGAGAGAAGTGTCCCCTGGCGATACACCAGCCTCCTTCACCAGAGTAACCAGAGTAGCCTACAGATTTATTCGCAGGATTAAGGATACTTGACCACCCCTATGGCATTTTTTTTGTTTCCTTGGGGGGTCCCAGTTTTTGGCGAAATCTGCTGCTCAAAATTTCTCCCCCCACCTCTCTGCCTCCTTCCCTCCCTTTCTCCCTCCCTTCTCCCTCTCTCTGACACACACCCTCACACATGGCCGTGTGTGTGTGTGTGTGTGTGTGTGTGTGTGTGTGTGTGTGTGTGTGTGTGTTGTTTGTTGTTTGTTGTTGTTGTTGTTCATGCCCTCTAGTGATAAGGCAACTTGCTGGTCTGAGAATATTGAAAAGTAAGCTTTGGGCTTCTCTCCTCCAAGGGTCTCTCTCCCTTTGTCATACACAGTCTTTCCTTTTCCTCATTGACTTTTGCAACTGCATTACTCGTCTACTCTTTCCTGATATGCAGTCTTCTTCTGCTGCAGAATTAGATTCTTAATACTGAAACCCTCTTCCTTTGACTTCAGAGATAGATGGATCTGGAGCACACCCATTGCCTAAGGCAGGTTTTGAAGCTTTAAGAAAGGTGCATTTCCCCCTGCCCCTTGTTTGTTTGCCACAAACTAGGATTTTTCAACTCCTTTTTATGCCCCTGATTACCTTCAACTCCACTGAGACTTTGGCTTGCTGCTCTTGCATGATGAAACAAATGCTTTAAATTATTTTCTTTGCTGCCCATTCTATTTCAGGATGGAAGGTACTTGCTTAAAAGGGCCATTTTCGTATCAGACCAGGCTTACAGGAAAAGAAAAGAAGGGATTTGTCGGGTGTTGTCAGTGTAGATTAGTTCTGAAACAGAAAGTATAGAATGGGCCCAGTGTTCGCAGGTGTGTCGACTCTGGGAGAATGGGAAGCAAGCATTTAAGAAAACCTGTTGGTTAATGGATGTGAGTGCACGCCATGATGTCAAGTTCTAAGCTGCCCAGCTAGGCTAATGAACCTTCTTACTAGAATCAAATTACTTCTACCTCTCTTCTTCCCTTCCTGTTTGCCTTCTATAAATGAGAGTTGAAGATGAAGAGGGTGGGTGTGGCGGCAGAATCCTCTGCTAATTTTTCACAGTCCCAGTGAGCACTTTTATCTCTCTCTGCAACAATTTAACTTGGCAGTTACTGTGGAGAAGTTAGGGGTTCTGATGGGCGTCTAGTTCAACCTTCCTATCTGAAAGTAAAATACGATGTGACCTCATTTGGGGTGAATATGTTCATTTTGTTTTTTGAAGGTAAACGTTCATTTTGGTGGTAAATAGCAGATGTATCTGCTTAAAAAATATTTGGGGGCTATAAACTAATCAGGATGCTGAATCACTTACCCTAAATAGTTTGTAGATCCCTAATGGCTTCAAGGTGTCTGTGAGAAGTGTGATGATACAAGCATCTGAGGATCTGCCAGGCTGACTGGAATTTGGAGCTGCATTCCAATCTTTCTTTTGATGCCTTGCTAGTCACCACTTCAAACAGTTTACCTTAGGTTTGTTCAGGACCATGTTTAAGCAGTTGGGCCTTTGAATATTACTTGTAAATTACTTAATACCATCGCTTTGCCTTAATGTTGTATCTAAAAATAACAAGGGTAGTGAAAATGGCAATTCTGACACTGGTTGAGAAGTCTTCTAATTTCTTA
Organism: Rattus norvegicus; assembly: GCF_021556685.1. Lineage (NCBI taxonomy): Eukaryota > Metazoa > Chordata > Mammalia > Rodentia > Muridae > Rattus > Rattus norvegicus. Next base: position 38,084,641 of record NC_141536.1, read on the forward strand.
CTGATTTACACATTTAACTGTTAAACCTAGTGCGAATTCATGTCAGGTCAAGCAATGTTATCAGAATGAAACGCATTTCATCTTGCAAAGTTGGCTTTTACAAGTGATGGCTGCAGGAGGAGTGTTCCTATTCAGTATTCTTATGTGACTCGACTTATTTGGTACTGTGAGCTTATGAGTCACTGGGCATTGTAGGAAGAAGGTGAGAAGCAACATAGATGTTTTCAGTGGGTTTTTTCTTCTTTAAATTGGGCAAAGGCAGATAGTACCTAAAGAAGCCAATTGAGAGCATAACTCTACTAGAGTAGAATCTCAGCATGTAAAGTCACTGACAACCATATTTTTAATAGCTGGTCATTATGTTTACTGTTATAGATAGTTCCCATAGCCCTGTCCTTTAATGGTGTACCATGGCAGGTATAATGCTCTAAGTTACACCCATGAGAGTGACACAATGTTGTGTGTGACTTTCAATGTCACATCTTCTTAGGGTTGTGTGTCTATCAGTGGGAAAATGTAGACATCTCAATCTAATGGAATCTGGCAGGATCACTGATTCTGAGTGAGCCTGTAGCTACTTATCAAAGAATTTCAGCTGGGCTCTGTAGAACACCATGATACAGGACATTCATAAATATATGTACTGAATTGATTAGATAATGCCTTTGATGGCCTTTCTGAGAGCAGCACACTCCTCTAACCAGATGTCACATATATTGCCCTTCCACACCACCAGTATATGTTTGAGACCATAAAATACAGTTACATTTATGCTGTTGTATGACTTGATAAACTGGTTTTAATCAATTAGATTTCTATTTACAGTTCTTATCTTAAGGTCCAGTGTTTGATTAAAATCTCAGGATCCAGGTTTCTAAAGAGTCTAGTTTTCCATTGTGAAATTGAATTTAAAACATCTTGGGAAATGTCTATATTAATTTAGCAATAGCTGGTCATGCGTTTGCAACAGATCCCTTAGAGCTGGGGTTACAGGTGATTGTGAGGTGCCTGATGTGGATGCTGGGAACTGAGCATGGGTCTTCTGCAAGATCAGTAAGTGCTTTTAACCCCTGAACCATCCCTAGGCCATCAGACCTTTCACTTTTATATTTTTTAAAGCAGTGATTGAATGAATGGGTGGGAGCTGTCCAAGGTATGGGCGATCAGGATTTTAGCACACCTGAAAACTGACTGGGAGTGTTTCAGGTAAACTGCAATGGATTGTCACTAAATCTTATTTACACTCATGTAGAACATCCAAGACAAAGTGTGATTAGCCTGTTCATCAGCACATTCTGAATATAACACAAGAGGCAAGCAGACCCAGTAAGCAGAATTTAAACCCAATCCTACAAAATGAAAAACATACAGATGATATCACAGACATAGTTGTAAATGTCAACCTAGCCTTGTATTAATCACTTTGACTTTATAAGCAATACATCTCTTTTTTTTTGCTATTAATAAAATGGGATTTTAACATAAGAGGATGATTATGTAGCTTCTTGTAGATCTGAAGCATAATGACTGATTTAATTCCCTCTTAATGGCTTATTATATAATTAGTTTCATATAAAGAGGATAAGATTTATATGACTATCAAGAGTAGAACCCTTAGTTCGAAGAATGGAAACGAAAGCAACAAAAACCACATGAAACATATCCTTTCTGCCTTACCTAAGGGGGGATTAAAAGTGGTAAATTTAATTATAACTGATGAAATAACGAAAAAACTATACACAGTTTGTACACAGAATATGGTAAGTAAATACCTGATAGGTTTTAGAATATTGCTTATTCATAACAGCCATTTACGTAGGGACTGAGTAGAATTTTCATAGCTAATGTGTGTTAGGGCTAAAGATGACACCCTTTCTTCCTGTCTCAAACTGACATTTTTGTTAAGAAAACTATAGTGTCAACTCCATCTGTTCTTTTCTTTTGCATGGCAAGAATGTCCCGCCATATTATCATCATTTTACCGTGGTGGACATTTTAACACTGACTGCGATGAAAGAACTGAATTTTAAAGAATAGTTGAGTAAATTTAGCTCCATCTACACTTTTTCCTATTGCACTTTACTTTTTTTTTTCCTCCTCTAATTTAACAACTTTAGTTAATAGATGAAAATTGGTCACGGGACATTTTGTTCCATGGAATAACAACATTCTTGGAAAGTTTGCTCAATCTGACCCACAGTCATATCCTGCTTCCCCAGGCATCCACCTATTGAGGAGCAGTGCAGTTGCTATAACTGTGATTCAGTGAAGCATGGCACCTCCAGCGTCTTCCATTTACCTTTTGGTTGTGAGCCTGCGTAGTAAAATGTGGACCAAGGGAGGATGCGGTCAGTCAGTTTGGCTTCAGGTTCCCGCACCACTGACTGCAGAGATGATTGGAGGATGGAAATGAGAGGTTCCTTTGCTGGAGTTAACTACAAGTCAAAGTCACCAAGATGACGACCCCCCAAAGAGAATGTTGCCAAAACTTTTTCCTCTGCCTTCCACACAAGGACTGTGAGGCAGACTTTAGATTTTCTTCTTTTTGACTTGTTAAGGGTAAAGAGTGCCCATAAAGAAGTTTATATCTAAAGGAAGTAACTAAAATGTAGCTTGTTTTCCCAAAGTACTTTTGAACACATTCTTTAAATTATATCAGAATTTGTTTATATTTATTTAAGAGATTGTGAAAGCCATGGCGAATTTCCTAAAGTGTTGTTATTCAGTATTCTATTCTGATTGAATATCAACACTAATGAATAATTACCTATACTATATAAGAAAACAGTTCCCAGGCTGGAGAGATGGCTCAGTGATTAAGATCACTGACTGCTCTTCCAGAGGTCCTGAGTTCAGTTCCCAGCAACCACATGGTGGCTCACAGCCATCTATAATGAGATCTGATGCCCTTTTCTGGTGTGTCTGAAGACAGCTACAGTGTACTCATATATAATAAATAAATACATTTTAAAAAAAAGAAAAGAAAACAATTCCCCTTACTTTTAACGGATCTTCTGGCTTTTATTTCTTTTACTTTTTGGCAGTTCATTTGAAAATGAGAAGGTAGCCACTCACCACAGATCAGGTTTACTTAAAAGAACACAAGCTTGCTTCTGGTTTCCTTTTAAAGCAAACACCGTGCTTATATTTCTCAGTGTTATTTTTCTTCTCTCCCCGGAGCTTCCGCTTTCCATTCCTTCCTACTTCACGGCTCTCCCTACGTTTAGATTATCTTTCTTCACTGCATTGTAACTCCTCATGTAGCTGGCTGAATTATAAACTGGCAATCTTCAGCGTGTTACCAATCAAGTAAATAAAAAGCGGCTTCTGTTCGTTTAATCATCTGGTCTGTGTAGGTACGGAACAGACTTGAGAGCGCTTGCATCTGGGTCATTTAACAGGAGGTCCGGGATGCTAAATTCACATCTCATTACCTTTTTCTACTTTTAGAACTCTGTGCCCGGGCCCTGCGGTCACTTGGCATTTGGCTGGCTCAGGCTCTAGAGGAATGCTGTTATTTGAGGATATGCCAATTCCAACCGACACAAGGCTGGCTCTCTCATTTCTTGGTCAGACTTTCCTTTTAAAACAAACAATGTATGTTTCATTACCAAGTGCAGATCATTGACTTCTTGTCGAATTTTTCTTAGGATATTGATAGATTGTGATGCATACTTTTATTTATGTTCTGTCGTCTCATCTACCTCAGAGAGCAGATACTATTTCCCTACTTGAAGTCCTAGAACAGACTTTTTTCTGCCATACATTTAAAAAAAAAGACTCTTCTCTCTTCTTGTGGTGCCTAAGTTGAGATGAATTGTAGGTAATTGGATGGTGCAGCTGAATTAACACGCTGAATTGCCAGTTATGAGACACTTCATTTGCTGTTGCCGGCCACAATGGGCCCATTTTGCTCGTACAATGCACACATTCTTATTATCCATATAAGATTGTAATTGAAGTAGAACAACATGTATGCCACACTTCCATTCCTTCTGTAAAGAAAAACAACCACAACAAATATAAGGGACTTGGAACTATCTCATTAAGTCGTTTGGAACTTTGATGTTCTTTCATTCATTCATTTTTCTTTTTTTTTTTGAGAAGGTTACTATTGTCCCCTTCTCTGCTGAAAGGACTGGGAACAAAACATTTCAGAGCCAAGAACATCATTGCAGGTGGGCGTTTATTCTGAACAACATCATTGGCGTTGCGCCTTGGTTATTCCTGGGGGGTTCTTCGTTTTGGTATCTTGGAGGATAGTGATTTGCTGTCATTCTTGTTGTTTTGTTTTCTAGGTTACCTGATTGTAGTTTTTGATAGCTGACAACTCACTTTAAGATGAAAATGTCAGCGCTCATTCAACTAATTGTTATTTAATGAGCTGGCAGATGCAACTGTTTTAAGGTGGATGAATAAGCAAGAAAGAAGGGTCTGGGAGCTGTGGGGGGAGTGGTCTGAGGTTGGAGTGAGGTAGTATGCCAAAGATCTCCCAAGGTTCAGTAGACTAGGAAAAATGGGTTATAAATTAGATACTGGGACTGGGTTAGCCGAACAAATGCAACCATGACCAGTTTTTCCTCTCTGTCTCACCAGAACATCCATCCCTAATGAAATCTCATGATTCACAGAGTAACAGTGAGCAATGAGGGATGGGTCTTGGGAACATAGAGAAGTAAGGCCCTAGGATTCTGACCCTGTAACCTCCCATGATCAGGTTCCAAATTACCCTTAAAGGGAATTCTTCTGTTAGTCAAACTTGCTCAAGTACCGAGTGGCCAGCAGTTTGTATCCTTTGAACTTTATTTTATTTTTCTTTATTTTTATTTGAGACAGAGTCTCATTCTGTAACCCATGTTGTCTTATACCTTATCCAGGCTGGCCTCACACTACTTACAATGATCCTCTTCCTTCAGCTTCTCAAGTGACAGAAAGACAGGTATGCACACTCTCGTTAGCTTTTTCTCATTCTTTTACTTATAATCTAATTTTAAATTAATTTTTATACAATGTATTTTAATCATGTTTTCCCCTCTTCCCACTGCTCTAAGATCCTCTCCACCTTCTTCCCATCCAACTTTATGCTTTGTCTTCCTTTCCTTCAAAAAACAAAACGAAACAAAACAAAACAAAAGCAACAAAAAAATCTTAATGGAAACGGAAATCTAGACAAACAAGGACGAACAAAACAAAAAGTCCAAGAAAACAACAGCAGCAGCAGCAGCAGCGACAACACCAAGTCCATAAAAAAAGCGACAAAACAAGCAAAACTTCATGGAGTTCATCTTATTTAGGCTCCCTGTTCCTGGCCATGGGTTCTGGACAGTGTGGTAGATATACAGTGACATTCCCTTGGAGAAAACGGGCTTTTCCCTTGTTAATGTATATCAACTGCAAAAGCTTCATGGTTATGAGTGAGACACAATGTCCCATGCAGTGTTGGGAGTCTGAGTGGCTTGAACCTGATACTTACCAATGCTTAACAATCATTTTAGAAGTAATTTAAAACGTATTAAGAGACATCTATAATATGAAAAATTTGAAAGGAAAGGCCAAGTTAAAAGAAAACTGATTTGAAACCAGACACTGGGACTATGTTAAATGTACAAATGCAGCTTTAACCAGTTTTTCCTCTTTGTCCCACCAGATCATCCATCTCTAAACATAAACTAATAAAGCCTCATGGACGGCAAAGTGACCTTGTATAATACAGAAGCTAAGGAATTATAATTTAGATTTTTGAAGCAATACAAGAGAACTTTCATTCATACCAAAACAAGGGAATGATACAGAAATGACACCTTAAATATAATCATAGTTAAAATTTTCTTAGAACAACTTTTTTATTGGAATTTTTTATTTACATTTCAAATGTTATTTCCCTTCCCGATTTCCTGTCCATAAGCCCCCTATCCTGTCCCCCTCCCCCTTCTTCTGTGAGTATGCTCCCCATCCCTAACCGCCCACCCTTTCCAGCCTCCCTGCCCTGACATTCCCCTACACTGGGAGGTCCAGCCTTAGTAGGATCAAGGACTTCTCCTCAATTGGTGCCCAACAAGGCCATCCTCTGCTACATATTCATCTGGAGCCATGGGTCAGTCCATGTATAGTCTTTGGGTAGTGGTTTAGTCCCTAGGAGCTCTGGTTGGTTGGCATTGTTGTTCTTACAGAGTTGCAAGAACAACTTATAATTACAAATACAGAAATTCTCTCAATAACAAAATCAGCAAAAGATGGGAAAAAGTAAAATGTAGTAAATCCTCACAGATTATATCTTAATTACAATTTAGGTATGAAATCACATGTAGACATCACGTGTGATTGAATTTAGCTTCTCAAATTTATGAACCAAGATACTTGGAGCCTATCAAAATATTAATAAAAGCCAAGGGTAGAAAAATGGACATTTTCATTGAGTCGTTATAAATTACAGTTAGAGTAAAACATAGGATAGTGTTTTCAGATATCACCATTCTTAAAAAGTTACTTCGGGTGAAAGCCAAGCAAAGTATAATGGGCAGAAACATGATGTGACATCATCCTCAAATCACTCAGTTCTGTTATAAGAGGAAGGGCCTTAGTTGGTACTACGGTCTTGGAAAAAGGAGATATTACAGAACATTTAACATTTAAGGAATTCTTAGAAGATAAGTTACAAGAAAAGATGTTTGAAATCCACAAATGATAAAGAATATACAGTGAAAAATAACCTTAGAATGATGATTGGCTCTCAAGTGAACAATATAAAATAAGTGTAAGTGCAGTTTCTCGATTTTCAACTTTTGCTTGAAATTCGGCTGCACAAAGGGAAAGGTCACCATGACCTTGGAATGGAGTGGAGCCGTCATATTAAAGCATACTTACAGAGATTAGAGAAAGGTGAATGGAATGAAACAGATTACAACTGTACAAAATACTGATGGTGCAACTATAGACTGATACTGTCTGTACTTACTAAAAGAGATAATAACTACGATGTAATCCATCAAAAATCCAATCATTACTACTGGAGAGAAAGATGATAAAGTGAGGAGCAAGCTGAGATAATTCAGAAAATATTTAAGGTATTTTGGAACTGCTTAACTTTTTGGGGGTGGAGCAATTTTTTTTTTAATAATTCAGTATGCACTTTCCAGATTTCTTTAAACTCTGGTGATTCTCTTTTAATTCATTTAGTTTCATGAAGGTAATCTAAATTTGAATTTTTTGTTGTAGGGCTAATAAATACTTAAAGTGATTTCACCACAAAGAGAGAGAAACTGGCAACACTGGGTAGGGAATGCACTATTTGAAGAAATGTGACTGTTGTCACTGGATATATTAATAGTCACTAGGTTTTCTACTCTATCAATGTACTTAAAAGGCAGTTTTGGTTCAAATCCTGATAAAGATGACTAGTGAACATTCTAGTGAGGTCCTGAGTTCTTTAGATGCTAGTGTCCTCATCTTTAATAGGTTAGAATACCCACTATCATCTATGACTCTAATGTGTATACTTTTATGAAGCTACATCTACCCTTTTCACTGAGAACAAAATTAATTACAACTTTTCTAGATATGTTGAATCCCAAGACAAATTTACAATTATTGTAATTTCTGTTTAATAGCAGGAAGGTGAATGTTACTGTCTTAACAGTGGTTTGGAACGTTTTTAAAAAAACTTAACTTAGGTAGCCTTTTACATTAGATCTATGAATCTTTAGTTTCTTAATTGGTAGTAATTATTTATCAAATAGGGTTTTTTGGATAGAAATTTTTATTATTTAAGGTTTTAGTTTTAAATAATTAAAAATAATTACCTTCAATCAAAAATAAAGCAAAGCATGTCCAAACCATTATTTAATAGATCCATTTCACTTCTGTTTTCCGAACATTTTTAAAAGTGCTAAACAGTAATGTCAAACAACATTTTGAACATTTTACAGATAGTCCAGCAGAAATTTTCCAGTCACCTGAATTATTACATTATTCCCGCTGCTCTGATTATCTGATATCCTCACATATTCACAGTAGAATGGCTGGACAGAGATGGCCCTGTCAGCATTACACACATGTAAAGCTGTGACCATGTTAATTTGGCAGCTGCTCTTAGAATTTTCACTGTCCTTACTATTTGGGCTAATGCTTTGATTTTGTTGCTGAGCAAAACAGTTATTTTTAAAGATGTTATTTATATCCAGTACTATGAATACACTGTTGTTCTCTTCAGACACACCAGAAGAGGGCTTTGATCTCATTACAGATGGTTGTGAGTCATCATGTGGTTGCTGGGAACTGAACTCAGGACCTCTGGGAGACCAGTCGGTGCAAACTGCTGAGCCATCTCTTTAGGTCATGCTTTAGCATTTGAAAACTATAAACACGCCAGTGCACAAGCCAGCACTGCAGCAGACACAAACATTTGGGTCCCTCTGTAGAGTGGGGCCAAAGGGAAAGGGAGAGAATGATTAGAATGAATAAATTGGGTTTGTTTGTTCGTTTGTTTGTGTTTGATTTTTGTTTTTTTCCTATGCTTTTGAGCGAATGTTGCGTTAATAATATTATCGACATACAAGAACAACATTTTTTTTTGGTTCTTTTTTTTTTTTTTCGGAGCTGGGGACCAAACCCAGGGCCTTGTGCTTCCTAGGCAAGCGCTCTACCACTGAGCTAAATCCCCAACCCACAAGAACAAAATTTAACTTTATTATAATCCTTGTTTTGCATTCAAGCATTTTGTGATGGAGCAGGGTTAAAAACGAATGAACCATGAGACATTGAAAACCTGGCTCCTGTATATAGGGATGATTATACCGTGTTGGCCTCTCTCATGTCGGATTTTGAGATAGTGACTTGGGGGAGGGTAACAGACCTTGGTTCTACTATCTCACAGGGTTTGATGAATCAGGGATGCATTGCGTTTTTAACCTTTCAGCACAACGAGTAATTGGTTTTAAGAAAAGAAAGTTCTGAAAGTCAAGCCAAGACAACTGTACCACATAATTAGAGGTAAGGACTTCAGTTTAAGACTGTAGCATCTAGAAGCTCACAGACAGATGAAAATCTCTGACAATCGGGTGACAAAGGACAGTTATGTAGTCCTCCTAAAATGTAGACTGGTCACCAAGGTTTCTTTGAGCGCTTCTTCTACTGTTACCTTAGTTCTCTCAGTACTGTGAGACGTTTATCTTCACCTTCCTTAGTGATTTCAGTCACAAGGGAGTTGAGGTGGCAGTGTGGCACAGCCACACACTGCTGTGTTTTGTACACAGTGACTGCTCTGTAGAGATGCTGTTATTACAGATGCTCCTCTTCCACAGGTCTCCCCCCTGTCATTTAGTGTGACTGATGCCCAACAAATCTGACCTACTCAATCAATTTCTAAAATAAAGTTCTCAGACCTGAAAGACTCATTGTATGAAGCTTCTGTAAACCTGAGTTCTGGGTGACAGTAAATAAATCAGAGTTAAGGACAGGATTGGAGCCAAGTGAAACAGAAATAGTAAAGCTGTGTTAGGGAAATACTTAGAAATTTATTGAGGAGAGGAAAAAAATGGTTGTGTGAAGTCAAGCATGCATTCACTTTGGTGTGACTGCTAGAGTATTCTATGGGTTGCACATATGCATGATGCTGAAGTGCCCTTTGGGACAAAAAGAGCATCTACCTTGAGAGTCATTTTTTTAAGCATCTTCACACTGCTTGGGAACTTCCTAAGTCACTGCTGATTTTTGTTAAGAGTTCTTGGTTAAAACTGTGGAGACACCAATATTCCTTCATGTTCTGATCAGCGTTGACTCTATTGTTTTCTGGTGTGGGTGTTGTTTTCAGAAATTTGAAGACAAAACTTTTTGTGTATTTGCCCATGAAAAATTAGTGAAAATTCAAGATGTATAGCCTTCCCCTCTGAATCAAGAAGATGAAGCAGGTGTTTTCATTCTTCAGAGACACGGGCTTCATTTCTGGTGTGCGATGTAGGCTTGCTTTTGAATATATTTGTAGATGTTTAATTGTGGACTTTGTTTCCTTAATATAAAACAAAGCATAATTTGAAATATCAAATTGAGATTCACTTGTCATTTAGAAATATTTGAATTCTAATTCTCTTTTCTTTATCATAGGAAGAAAATATGTTGTCTTGAGCAGAGATAGTTTGTCATTTCCATCACAATAATTTGCGCAAATGATAATTATACATAAATTAATAAACTGCTGGTAGGAATCTAATGATGCCTCATGCTGTTTTTGATTTATTTCTAAATTATTTGCAGAACGTTGAAATGTAGCAGAACTAATTTTTTAATATAACCTACAACTTTCTCAACTTCAAACACATTTAACGAAGAAATTTTGTAAACTAAGCCAGCAAAGAAATTCATTGAATTATGCTTTTATAAATTGGGCTTGCTAACAGGTTCAGAGGTGCAGTCCATTATTGTCAAGGCGAGAGCATGGCATTGTCCAGACTGATGTGGATCTGAGGGAGCTGAGAGTTCTACATTCTCTCCAAGATGCAGACAGGAGACTGGCTTCTGGGTATCTAGAAGGAGGGTCTTAAAGCCCACGCCCACGATGATGATGCCATACTTCCTCCCAAAAGGCTACACTTCTACATAATGTCCCTGTCTGGGCCAGGCATATTCAAATCTCAGCATCAATGTTGTGAAATCTTCACTTTATTAAATGAATTACATTATTTAATTGACTTTTTTTCTTCTTGGAAAATGAGAATTGAATGGAAATATTTTTCTAGTGTTGCTGAAAGTAATATTAAGTCCCTGGGTTCCATTTCCTCTGTGCTCTGGCTGCCTCCTATTCTGAGGTTCTGTGTTGCCTTTCCCTATTTTCAAAGCTATTAAGAAGTTTCATTGTAAGCTTCAATAACTTTGTGAAAAATTTCTACATAGGAAATATTTGAAATCAAGTAATAACTCCTGCCTTGTCTGGACACTTTGTGTGAGGTTAACTATTTTCAGCTAATGTTACATTAGTCCCCAGACAGACAATTGATTCATCTTCTTGTATGTTTGTACTTGTCTGCCAAAATATTACACCTCCTGTAATAATTTCTTATTGTCAAAAACCTCTGAAAGTTAAGCACTGGTGTTTGTTTCTGAATAGCTTTGCATTACGTTAACATTCAGTGCTTTGAAATCTAGTAACATCAGAAAAGGTCTTTGGAAGTTACTAATACCAGTAGGTGCTCCATTGTTCTCTTTGTCTCTTCCTCTCTCCCCTTTCTTTGTCTCTGTCTCCCTGTCTCTTTCTTCATCGTCATATGTTTCTCTCAAGGTTACTACTGTGTCCTTTTCATTTTCCTTCTCTTATTCCACTTTCTCCTTCCTTCTCTCCCTCTCTGTGTTCCTTCCATTCATTTCTCCTTTCTCTTCTCCCTTTCCTCCCTCTCCCTCCCTTCCTCCTTTTGCCTATTCCTCTTCCTCCTTGACTATTTCTTTTTGAGACAAGGTCACATTCTGATATCCTCTAACTCTCTGTGTAGACTACACTGCTCTCGTATTCACAGATTCTTGCTTTGCCTCCTGAGTGTTAGAAGTAATGGTTTGTGACAACCAGGCACTGGGGCTATTTGTCAACATGGACATACATGGCTTTATGTTCAGGAGTCACTCAAGCCAAACAATCTTACCTGATCTTACCTATGGAAATTTAGATATATTCTTGACTTTCAGTTCTACTGTCCACAGAGTTTGTTGTTACATTACATTGGAACAATTGTTTGTCAACTGGAAGGTTTTTTTTCTTTCCCTTTCTTCCCTTCCCTTCCCTTCCCCTCCCTTCCCCTTCCCCTTCCCCTTCCCCTTCCCCTTCCCCTTCCCCTTCCCCTTCCCCTTCTTTCCTCCCTTCCTTTGTTTTTTCTTTCTTTGCCTTTTTTCTTGATAAGTTGAGGGGGGGCTTGCTCCTGGAACTCTTTAAGTAAACTAAGGTCAACTCGAACTCAAGATTTGCCTGCCTCTGCCTCTACTCCCCACAATTGCTGGGATTAATGATATATGCCAACCATACCCAGTTGTCACTTTTTAAAAGCCTACTATGTAAGAACATAGTTTAAGTAACACCTTTTCTGTGGTGCTTCATTCAAACTGAAGGCTTTATATGTGCTGCATATGTACTCTAATATTGAGCTCTACCCACAACCAAGGACACTTGTATAGTGCTCAAGTTTTATTGTTTAATTCTGATCTTCAACCATCCTCAAAATTTCACATAACCTTTGACCCTTGCCTCACAGTGATATGCCTTAAATCTTACAGTTAGTAATAATATTTCCACTGTAGTGAGTTACCCTGTATTTTTGTTTTCAAATCACATATATCTATTACTTGGTATAAAGTATTTTATTTCATGATTTTAATCATGTCCTACATATTTGTCATTTTATTACAATTCTCTAAGTGCCCATGAACTTTTATTTGTTAAAGGACCTCATTTCACAATGAGCTGGGGTATAAAATTATGGACCAATAAAACGTTGCCACATTTTAATAAATAAGAGGCTGCACTTCAGTGGCGCATGAAATGGTTTCTGCTTAAAGAGTCAGTTATATACACATTGTGCTAATAAATCTAGCAAGAGGTTTGGGGATCTACTTACTTTAGGAATTATGCAAATGCAAGATCAGGTGCTCTCAAAACTCTCATCAGTAGATACTTACCAAAGGGTTTTCCCGCTCCTAGCACACAATGACTGAGTACATTTGTAGTCCATGCACTGAGGTGGGGGATGGGGGCAGGGGGTGGAGATCCACTAAACACAGAGTTCCCATTTTCCTTCTGGGTCTGCACTTCTTGCCTTCCAGAAGTCTCCTGTTTTTATAAATATGGTTTTCTTATTCTGAGGCTTATCTTCACGTCCAGTGATGAATAGCATGCGTGACACAGAGATACTGTCTTCACAGGCCCATCCATTTTGCCAAGAAAGGGCTGTTTTACCACAGACAAGATTATCTTTTGTTTGATGAAAAAACTGCTAATTTTTGATTCATGTATATGTAATGGTATATTGTTTTATTAAAGGTTTAGTTTCTCTTTGTGTCTTCCTTAATATCTCTGTACTGAAATATAACATCAGCAAGCGTGTGTCTCCTTGGATCATTTCCTATTGTGCACAGGCTTCAAGGACAGGGAAAGTCTGTAGTACCCAGTGTACTGATCAAATGAAATGCTTGACTGATCGCTACCGAGGATGTCATTCAGAGTATTACATTCTTTCCACATGCATCATGCACTGGGTATTTGGGATAAAATTCACTCATGTTGTGTCTCACTTTAAAGCCATTCTCTTTATAAGCTATACTGTCCTGCCAAGATATTCTCTTCTCTTCTTCCCTCGAAGACAGGGTTTTTCCGTGTAGTATGGACTGTCCCAGAACTCACTCTGTAGACCAAAGGGACCTCAGTCTTCAGAGATCTGCCTACTTCGTGCTCCCATGTGTTGGGATTAAAGGAGCACACTAACATGGCTGGCCTGTGCTATTTTCCTAACCAAGGTTTACAATGTCTACTTAACAAGAAAATTCATGGGTTCTTGCTTTTGTTCTCATATGTGCCAGGTACTTTTGCAGTACCAAGTACATTTATTAGAGTCATATTCCAACAAAACAAATAGTACTCCCCAGGTGGATGCTGGGTATTTTTTTTTTGTGGCCTGTTTCTCTTCCTTTAAGCATAGAACTCCTGCAGCATACTGTACCTCACACTGCTTGACAGCCTTGTCTTTTAATGCTATTAAACCTGGTTAGGAAAGGGTTTTGCCTTCTCCAGGGAGCTGGCTACTGGCACTTGTTTTCTTACCCTGTAACTCTGCTTACTCTTGAAAAGGAACTAATCAAGGAGTTGTCTTGCTTATGGATGCTCAGGAATCATTTAACGTCACTTTCCTGTTCTGTGGTAATTTAATAAATCAATTTTTACCTGGATTGTAGATGTATATCTACTTTTCATCTCCCTTTTTATAGGCCACGGCATCAAAAGGTTGTCACTTCTTTGAGTGGCTTATCTAGCAAATTGCCCTACACAATTAAGTCCTTACCATGTGCATGTGATTAGATTGCATATGCATAGCTAGACCTGTGGGCTTCCAGGTGCTGCAGTGGCTACTTCCTAAAATGATGCAGCCCCAAAAGTACTGAGGTCAAATTTCTGTGTGGTCTTCCCAGTCATCAGAAGAACTACCTTTCAGCTGGGCTGTTTGAATGTCTCCCATGTGATGGTTTTCCTCTGAATTCCACTGCCAATTAGTCAGAGATGACATGCTGTATGTGTTTCTTGTTAAACTCAGTGACTGTTTTAAATAGTAGTGTCCTGACAGTGTTTGCCCAAGCCAAAGTTAGAAAGAGATCTTTAAAAATAATTGGTTTTTTTTTTTTGTGAATTTCACATCATGCACCTCAATCCCACTCATCTCCCCATCCCTCCATATCTATCCTATGTCCTCGCAACTTGAAGGACTAAGTAAATTAAAATAAGTTTTGCCATGGAAGCTTCGGTGTGACATAATGTGGGACACAGCAATAGCTTTTACCCGAACAGGTGTTCCTGCAAATATTCCTTTCCAGGAGACTTTGGTGGTTTTGAGGCCTCTGGCTTCTGCTACCCCCATCAATACTGGATCCTTATCTGGAATTCTCTTGGATATCTGCAGTTAACCTGTGTCATGGAGATTCTTCAGCTTTGGTTCTGCAGGACTGGCCCCTTCGTGCACTCATAAATGGGGTATAAATAGGGGTGAACCAACTCAAAACCTTGGACCTGGACCTGAGGGGTGGGGTAGATGAGTTGGTCACCTGCCAGCTGTCCTGCTTTGCCAAGGAGAGGGATAGGGCCAGCATAGTGTTCTCACATGCTTGGAGCTGTGTCTCCTGTATACGCACCACCAGGGCCAGCTAAACTGTGCTGCCGAGGAAATTTGCCAGTGCTGTGACAGTTGAGGGGCAAGGCCAGTCCTCTCAACCCACCCCAGTGAGGGGCGGGTCAATCTCTACTGCAGACCGGTATGACCTGCTCTTCTGTGTCCATGCCTTCCAGGGTCAGCTCCCAAGTTGGCCAGGTGAAGGAGTGGTAGAAAAGAGATCCATAAGGGAGAATTTTCTTAACTCATTAGCATACAGGCAAGGAAGTATTAAATCTAAACCCAGACATTGTTGTGTTCTACTCTAAAACAAAAGTATCACGTACTGCATTACATAGTCTTTTGAATAGTCCGTGTTTATAGCGAAGGAATCTCTCTGAACATAATTCTGATTTTGAGAGTCTGTGTTGGCTAGTTTTTATGTCAAGAACACATGAGATAGAGTCACCTGTAGGTGGGAATCTCGAGAAAATGCTCCCATAAGAGCAGGCTGTTGGCAAGCTTGTGTGGTATTTCCTAAACCAGTGATAGGTGTGGGAGTGTTCAGCCCATTGTGGGATGGTGGTCCTGGGTTCTATAAGAAAGCAGGTTGAGCAAGCCCTGAGGAGCAAACCACTATGCCACACTTCCTCATAGTCTATACATTAATTTCTGCCCCCAGCTTTCTGCCTGGTTTATGCTCCTGGCTCAGTTTTCCATTGCAGACCATGATTTAGGATACATCAGGCAGATAAACCATTTCCTCTCCAATTTGCTTTTGGTATAATCTGATTTAGAGGTTTCTTGCTATGAAGAGATACCATAAATACGTTTTATAAAAGAGAAAACACTTAATTAGGACTGGCTTACAATTTCAGAGGTTCAGTTCATTATCATCATGGCAGGAAGCAGGGCAGCATTCAGGCAGTCATGGTGCTGGAGACAGAACTGAGAGTTATACATCTCGATACAAAGGCAGCCAGAAGGAGACTATCCTCTGTAAGTAGGCCAGGAAGAAACTGCAATTTCACACTGGTTTAGAGCTAAAGCATAGGAGACCTCAAAGCCCACTCCCATAGTGACACATTTATTCTGATAAGCCCATATCTACTGCAACAAGGCCACACCTCTGAATAGTGCCATTCACTGTAGGCCAACCATTCAAACACATGAGTCTCTTGGGACCAAAGCTATTCAAACCATCACAGTCATGGTCCTTCATCAACAGTAACCCTAAGTAAGACAGAGAACTAGCTGAGAAATCTCTCAAAGCCCTAAAGGTTGACTTTCAACATCTGCAGCCTATCATTCAAAGCCCTTTGTAGCAATCTATCCCCAGTGACATTTTGGTTTGACTACCTCTTAGCTTGTTTCTTAAGAGTTGGTGAAGTTTTCTTCATGATGTAGACACATAATGACTGTGCATGTCTCATTTCCTTATCCAAATTCACTTAAAATGTCTCTTATGGTAGATAACTCCTTGTACAGTAATTTCTCCCCAAAAGAATGATTCCATTTTCTGTCTCCTCACGATGGTTTGTTCCCATTGTTGCTGTTATGACATATGTCATTATGGTTTTGCCCCCGATGTCTCCCCTTGAAGACCATGGTCTCTTTCACAATGGCAGTCCTTTCTAGATTATCCCGTAGGTTTCACAAAGTAATTCAATACGTGCCTTGAAAAATCGTTACTATTGATTAAGGCAGATAACGGGCTATCAAAGGAGGCTTCTAATATTGTCTGTCTTTTTTTCTTGAATATGATGAGAAAATAAAAATTATTGTAGTAGTTTGCAAAGACAATTAGCACAGAGTTATTACCATCGTGGGTCCAGGAGGAGGCTAAAAGCCATTTTGTTCCAGGTCAAATTCATACTACACTTCTAATTGGACTGTGTGGTTCAAAAGGCCACTGTTCTAAATTTAGGCTTAAAGATGTTCAGAATGGTCTTTAATGTTTTTTAATAAGCTAGTATCTAAACAATCTTTAGTCCCCGAAAATTCAGTTTTGATTTATAGAAGTGATTTCTGCGTCTCTCTTAATTTTACTTTATAACTAGTCATTTAGCTTATTCTTTCATAAGCTAATATAATGAAACTATTACAATTTCACTTTGTGTAATACAAATTTATCAGTTTTTGATTTAAAATATATATCCTAATTTCTTAAATGTCAGTTGTAAATTTCTGTTGGGTCATTATTTTACATGTGATTTGATAGGTAAAGCACAATAATCATTCCATCCAGGACAAATGTTGTTATGTCTTTATTTCTACACGATTTATTTTTTCAAGACAGAGTTTCTCTGTGTAGCCCTTTCTGTCTGGGACCTCCCACTGTAGACTAGGATTGGCTCAAACTCAGAGGTCTGCCTGCCACTGCCTCCTAAGTGCTTGGATTAAAGGCATGTCCTGACACTGCATGGTGAAGAGTTTTATATTCATCCATTACCTGGAAATTATGTTTTATCCATGATTAGGGGGCCCAAAAGAAATGAATACTGTATTATTATTATACTGAGAAAAAAATGAATTCTTGATGTTTATTTTCCATATTGTTAAGTTAACCTTGAAATGTCACCAGGATTCTTAGACCCTTGTTTTCTAGGGTCCACACAGATGCATGTTTTGGAGGAGCAACATAAAGTGAGCATGAAGAAAAGTTGGGCAAAGAGAAGCAAAACACTATTGCAGGTTACTATCCTTTAAAGATTGGATCGTTTAGCCTATGGCCCAATTTTGCCCACTCCTATTTCCAGGTCCTTTACCCCTGGTGTTCTGAGATGTTAAACTGGTGAAGAAATTTTGTTCAGCTGAATAACATTTTATAAGCATATGTAAAATGTTTTATATTCAGTTGACTCTTGCTTATTAGACATTGTCTTAGTCAGGGTTTCCACTGCTGAGAAGAGACACCATGATCAAGACAGTTTTTATAAAGGACAGATTTAATGAGGCTGGCTTACAAGTACAGAGGTTCCGTCCATTATCATCATGGCAAGAAGGATGGCAGCATCTAGGGAGACAAGGGCCGGAAAAAAGAGCTGAGAGTTCTACACCTTGATCTGAAGGCAGCTAGGAGAAGACTGACTCCAAGGCAGCTAGGAAAATGGTCTCAGAACCAACCCCAAGTGGAATACTTCCCCCAACAAGGCCACACATATTCTCTGGGTCAACAAAATCAAAGCACCACAGAAATTCTGGTTACATTAATGAGTTTATAGTTAAAAGCTCTGGAAAGAACACTGGTGAACTTCTTTGAACATTTGCTTACATTCACGATGAATTATTAGAAAAAAATTCACGATGTGGGATAGGTTAAAATATAGATCTATGCAGAGAAAAGGGCACACATTTTCAGAGTATGCTAAAACCAAGTGAAGGTTGTGACACAGCCTATACTTTGAGCGTGTGTTTGTTGAGAATGAGGTGTAGAGAGCAAAGTAGAAGGGTACTGACTTTGTCTTCAGACATGTGGCTAGGTGACAAAGAGGAAGACTGAGAAGTATTTGGAACTACTTTTCTGCTATTTCTTTAAACATTCAATTAAATCAGGAAACAAAAGTTTGACTGAGCTGACAAATGAGGTAAAAAATACAACTCTGACTTGTCCCTAACTTATGAAATCATAGTTAGGGACTGATCACAACCTTCAGTTTGTGACATTTACAATGGGATACTTAATTGTGGTGTAAAGCATGGATAGGATGTCCTATGCCGGCTGGTGTAGTTTGGCAAATAGACACAGGAAAATTACATATACATATTTCCACACATCAGGGGTCCATATTTGTTGTGCTTACAATTGAAGTTATTTATCCAAATTTACAATAGAAAGGATGCATGTAAGTTAGTTTAGGCTTTGTGAAGGACAAATTTTGGGAGGGAGAACAGAGAGGAGAGGGAAGGAAGAAGGGAGTATGACACTTTAGTGATGACTAGAAGTTATAGATTAATCAGCTCACTTTGATATCTAGGAATATAGAGGAATAAATCAAAGAGACAATTGATTTCCATACACTTCAAAGAGAAGAAAAAGTAGGATAACACCCAACCTGACTTAAAAAAGTAAATCACTCCGACTTAATCTAATTTTATTCGCTGACACATTGACAGGACTTAAATATGAGGAGAAGCACAAAGAGTTCATATATCTTTACTTCAGTAAGGTTTAGGCTTTGTCTCTCATGACATTCTCACCAACCAGTTAAGGGAGGTATAGCTTGATGTTTGTCGGTGAAATAGTGACCTGCTGGGAAACACTAATTAAGACTCAAAGAAAGTTTATTGTGAGCTTAAATAGGATATATGTATTAATTTCCACAGCATAATTCACAATATGGAATCTACAGAGTGGGAAAGTTTTTAAATGTGCAGGAATTTGTAGGATGCTAAATTGAATTTTGGAAGAAAGGTAGGTTGAAATGGATTGGATTTTGAAACGGATCATTGATTTAAGTGGCACTTTAAAAATATCTATTGCTGGGGAGGTAATCTGACACTATGCTGCTATAAATTAGAAAAAGATTTGGTACAGCTTTTTGCATTATTCAAAGGAATCCATTTTCCTGCCTGTCCTTTCACCTCTCGTGATATAACCATATGTTCCTTTGCATGTGTTGATTTATAAGACTCCATGTATTCATTGGTTAATGGCTATGGCTTTATGCACATTTTTAAGTACTTTATTGGTGGTTTGTAAAGAATGAAGAAAGTGTGCTAAGTTCTCCAAAGTGATTATTTTGCTAAAGCCTTTCTTCTCACACTTTCCCCCTTATATGTTAAAAGCAACATTGCTGGCTTTGTTTATAGTCCTCTGAAAAATACATTAAAAGGTTATTCAATGTATCAAGTGTAAACCTGGATATGTATGTATATAACATGTGACTTCATCAAGAACTGGGCCAAAGTGAGGCATAAGCTGGCAACAAATACTGTGTTGTGAGTACCACTGGCTTCAGCAATTATGAAATATAACCTGATTTTGCAACCATGTAAATAGAAAATATGACTACTGTGCAAATTCTGCTCCAATTGTTTGAATTCTTCCCCCAAATTTTTGCCAGGTGTTTAATTCCCTGTTAAAATCTGCTCAGGGTCATCTCCCCTTGAAGTGGAATGACCCCACACATTGGCATGATTAAACTCTTCTTGCTTTTACATGGATCATTGCCTTCATGAATCCCATTCAAGAGGTCCTGCAAGAGGTTCAATTCAGACCTCACAGTAATACCTAAGGACCCAGTCATACCACTTCTGGACATACACCCAAAAGATACTATAACATATAACAAGGACACAAGATCTACTATGTTCATAGCAACCAGAAGCTGAAAAGAATCCAGATATCCTTCAACAGATAAATGGATACAGAAAAAGTGGTACATTTACACAATGGAGTACTACTCAGATATTAAAAACAATGACTTCATGAAATTCTTAGGCAAATGGAATGAACTAAAAAATATCATCCTGAGTGAGGTAACATAGTCACAAAAGAACACACATGGTGAGCACTCACTGATAAGTGAATATTAGCCCAAACTTTCAGAATACCCAAGATAAAATTCATAGACCACATGAAGTTCAAGAAGCAAAACCAAAGGGTGCTTAAGTTTTTTTTTTACAAGGGGGAATAAAATAAGGAAGGAAATATGGGGACAAAGTGTGGAGCAGAGACTGAAAGAAAGGCCATCCAGAGAGTGCCCACCTTGGGATCCATCCCAAATACAGACAGCAAACCCAGACACTACTGTGAATGCCAATAGGTGCTTGCAGACAGGATCCTGATATAGCTGTCTCCTGAGAGGATATGCCGGATCCTGACCAATACAGAAGAGGATGCTCCCAGTCAACTATTGGAGGAATTAGAGAAAAGACTGAAGGAGCTGAAGGGTTTTGCAACCCTTCAATAAGATGAACAACAATATCAATCAACCAGATCCCCAGACTCCCCCACCCCTGCCTGGACTAAACTGCCAACCAAAGAAGGATCCATGGCTTCAGCCAGACATGTAGCAGAGGGTAGGGCTTGTTGGGCATCAGTGGGAGGAAAGGCCTCTGTTCTTGTGAAGACTTGTTTTCCCAGTGTAGGGAAATGTCAAGACAGGGAGGCAGGAGTGGGTGGTTGGGTGGGTGGGGGACCACCCTCATAGAAGTAGGGGGATGGGAGAGGAGGTTTCTGGAGGGGAAACCAGGAACGGATATAGTATTTGAAATGTAAATAATAAAATATCCAATTAAAAAAAACTTTATTTTGCCATTGGAGCTCCACTTCTTTTTCCTGGTCCAATTGCTAGAATGCTTTCCCCTCATTTTTTCACTCTAAGTACAGTCCTTCCTTTGAAATGAAGTATATTATTTTTTGCAGGCAACAAGAATTAAAAATGGTTCATAAAATCATTTGACTAGCTCGTGCCTTGTCATTGGAAAAAATAAAGCCATTAATTTCGAATATTATTTGGATGGATTTGCATTAGTTGCTACCATGCTTGTTGATTCTTTTGGTGTTTGCTTTTTAGTTCTATCTTGCAAAACTGCTATTCTGGCATCATTTGTGCCTCTGTAACATCTTGGATACTCTTATTCTCCTTTACAGTCTAAAGTATTCTTTTCAGTACTATTTGTTGAGATGCCTTGGTGGCCTTAAATTCCTTCAGCCCACTTTTACCATGGGAAGTTTTTATTTTTCATTCAATTATGATGTAGGTTTGACAGGTGAGTTATTCTGGGTTACCCTCTGTGATCTTTTAGAACTTGATGACCACTTTGCTTCAAGCTCTTCTGACCTTTAAAGTCTAAAAGAAAACTCAGCTGTTACAGTGATGGGCCTGCCTTTATAAGTGAGTTGGGATTTCTTTCTTGCAGCTTCTAATGCCCTTTGTGTGTTCTGTATGTTTAATGTTTTAACTATATGATGGGGATTTCTTTTATGGTCTTTTTGATGGTCTCCAGGCCTCTTGTACCTAGATGAATGTCTCTCTCTCTTTTTTTTTTTTTTTGCTAGATTTTTTTTCTTTGACATTTTTTGAAAATTTTTTTAAGTCTTTTACCTTCTGGGCACATAACTGATAGGTTTGAAAAACTGTAGATGCTTTACAAAATTCCATTCTGTTTTTGTGTGGGAGTCACACAGATCTTTTTTTCATTATTTTATTTTTAAATTGTATTTTTTCTTGGATATTTTATGTATTTACATTTTAAATGTTATCGCCTTCCCCCGCCTCCCATACCTCCTCCCCACGCCCCTGCTTCTATGAAGATGATCCCACTCCCACCCTCCCACTCCCACCTCAACACCCTGGCATTACCCTATATTGGGGAAACAGGCTTTCTCAGGACCAAGGGCTTTTCCTCCTATTGATCCTGAACAATGCCGTCCTTTGCTACATATGTGTCTGGAGACATGGGTCTGTCCACATGTACTCACTGGTTGGTGGTTTAGTTCCTGGGAGTTCTGGTGGGTCTGGTTGGTTGACACTGTTGTTCTTCCTATGGCATTGCAAACCCCTTCAGCTCCTTCAATCTTTTTTCTAACTTCTTCCTTCGGGTTCCTTTGTTCAGTCCAATGGTTAGCTGCAAGCATACTCATTTGTATTAGTATGGCTCTGGCAGAGCCTCTCAGGGCAGACCCATATCTAGCTCCTGTCAGCAAGCACTTCTTGGCATCAGCAATAGTGACTGGGTTTGGTGGCTGCATATGGGATGGATCCCCAGGTGGGGCAGTCCCTGGATGGCTTTTTCTTCAGTCTCTGCTCCACTCTTTTTCCCTGTATTTCTTTCCATGAGTATTTTATTCTCCCTTCTAAGAAGGAATGAGGCATCCACGTTTTAGTCTTCCTTCTTCCTGAGCTTCTTATGGTCTGTGAATTTTTTCACTTGTATTCCAAGCTTTTGGGCTAATATCCATTTATCAGTGAGCACACACCATGTGTTCTTTTTTGACTGGGTTACCTCACTCAGGATGATATTTTCTAGTTCCAACCATTTGCCTAAGAATTTTATGTAGTCATTGTTTTTAATAGCTGAGTAGTAAACCAGTGTGTAAATGTACCACATGTCCAATTTTCCGAGTAACCATCAGATCGATTTCCAGAGTAGTTGTACCAGTTTGCAATCCCATCAACAATGGAGGAGTGTTCCTATTTCTCCACATCCTGGCCAGTATCTGCTGTCACCTGAGTTTTTTATCTTAGCCATTCTGACTGGTATGAGGTAGTATCTCAGGTTTGTTTTGATTTGCATTTCCTGATGACTAAGAATGTTGAACATTTCTTCAGTGCTTCTCAGCTATTTGGTATTCCTGAGTCAAGAACTCTTTGTTTAGCTCTGTAGACCATTTTTAATAGGATTATTTGATTCTCTGGAGTCTAACTTCTTGAGTTCTTTGTATATATCAGATAGTCCTATATTGGATTTAGGATTGTTAAAGATGTTTTCCCAATCAATTGGTGGCCATTTTGTCCTATTGACAGTTTCATTTGCCTTACAGAAGATTTGCAAGTTTTTGAGTTCCCATTTGTTGATTCTTGATCTTAGAGCATAAGGCATTGTTGCTTTGTACCAGAAAATTTCCCCTGTGCTGATGTGTTCAAGGCTTTTCCCCATTTTATCTTCTATTAGTTTCAGTGTATCTGGTTTTATATGGAGGTCTTTGATCTACTAGGACTTGAGCTTGGTACGAGGATGCTGGCCTCCAGTTGAACCAGCACCATTTGTTGAAATTGTTGTCTTTTTTCCAGTTAATGGTTTTAGCTCCTTTGTCAAAGAACAAGTGACCATAGGTGTATGGATTCATTTCTGGGTCTTCAATTCTATTCCATTGGTCTACATCCCTATCTCTGTACCAACACCATGCAGTTTTTATCACGATTGCTCTATAATACAGCTTGAGGTCAGAGATGGTGATTTCTCCAGACATTCTTTTATTGTTGAGAATAGTTTTCACTGTCCTGGGGTTTTTGCTCTTCTAAATGAATTTGTAAATTGTTCTTTTTTAACTCTATGAAGAACTGAGTTGGATTGTTGATGGGAATTGCTGATTGAATTTTTAGATTGCTCATGGATTGGCATCATTAATATAGTAAAAATGGCCATTTTGCCAAAACAATCTACAGATTCAATTCAATCCCCATCAATATTCCGACACATTGATCTTTTTATTATTCCAGTGTTAGTCTGTAATGTTGATGAAACAAGCATTATATATAAATTTTAATTTAGTAATGTATAATTTCAGTCACAAGGATGATTCATCAGTTAAAAATGCTCTTGGTTATGCAGAAGACCACAGTTCAGTTCCCAGAATCTAAGTCAGGTGATACAACTGTCTGTACCTGTAACTCTAGAAAGATCTCTCACTTTTAACCTCTCTCAAATCACTGACATTCATGAACACATTGCAAGTGTTGCAGCTCTGAGGGGAAATGTTTTCCTAATGGAAGTTTTATAGCTCTCAAGTGTAAGGTATCTTCACAGTCAGTAACCAAAATATAACATTAAACCACGCCACACAATAAATTTTACAAGATTTATTGGGAAAGAGACAAGAGGGTGGAAATACAGCAAAGAACTTAACCCAAGATAGGCTTGATAAAGGGTTTTGGTGGGGGGGTGGAAGAGATTTTATGGGTGTCCTCAAATTTGTGGCTTTTTGAGTCATGATCTTGGGGCAAGTTCATGGATTGGTGGTAATTTGAGCTTTGGGATTGGTGAGGTTCTGTGGCCTGATGTGGGACTCTTTTTATGTATAGGGTGGAGTTTGGTCACTTGTCTTTTGAGGGGCTGGAAAAGGCCAGTAGAGTAGTCTAGGGGTAGATCTACCCACTGTTGTACCTTGAGGGGTGAATACACATACTTATAGACTCACAAATGCATAATGTAAAAAGTTTAAAATATACAAATCATATTTATATATGTAATATATAAAATGCAGGAAGAGATATGTGTACCACTAAGGATCTCTCTATATTATTTCATTATAATTTTAAACAATTTTAGTATTTAAATGTATTTTGATCATATTTTTTCTCTCCCAAGTTCATCCAGATCCTCTCCTCTTCCCAATGTACCTAACTTTAAACTCTTTCTCACAAAACAAACTAAACCCAATGCAGTGCTAAAATGCCCCATACCTAGAAAATCAATTAAGTGTGACTCCAATCAAAGCAAGACAAACACTACCAAACTCTTGTGGGTCTAGTGTAGCTCAGAGATTCACCACGACTATGAATAGATTTTAATAAGAATAGGCTTTATTATTTCTTGCCCCCAGCTACTCATGGCACCAGTATTGCAATTGAGAGTGCTCTCAAAATGCAGCACCCGGTCATATCAGTCCAAGGCTTATAAAGTCAAAAAACGTAAGATTACATGTGTTCTATGTGTATGCAGAATCTTACTTTAATCTATATGTCTGGCAGTTGTTGTAGTCATTGAACAGAGTAAAGGATTATAGATGTAGAAATAGCCATTAGCCTCATGACTTATTATCTTGCTAGAACAGCAACCTTTACAAGATCAGTCAATTTAAGAATAGCCTTCAACATCTGGGGAAAACGTGAAAGTTATCTGCTAGTGCACAGCCTGTGCAAGCTAGGGCTTTACGTGTAAGATGGATATTTGCATTTTGGTCTCTCAAGTATTGTAAGACTTTAAGTGTAATATTAATCATCATAACCTATATCTAAATAAAAGCACACACACACACACACAAAACCTGTGAAGTGCATTATTTGTTGTTCAGCTACTCCTGAATGTAAGAAGTATCCTAGAGTAGTTAGTAAACCCAGCATCACTCTATTGGGGAAAACTCATTCTTCCTTTCACATCATGTGTAAATGGCAATACCCTAGTGGCTAGATTTAGATTAGTCATTTATTTTTCTGTTGTTCTTTTGTTTTGTTTTTAAATATAGTAAAATAAAATATAAGGTAAAACAAAAAATGACCACGTCAAAGTTGAACAAGACAGGCCAACAAAAGGAAAAGGGTCCAAGAGGGAGCCTAAGAGCCAAAGGTATATGTGTTCACATGCTCGGGAATCCCATACAAACACTAAACCAGAAGCCACAGTATAAGCACCGAAGACCTGGTGCAAACTTATGTAGTTCCTTGCATGCTGCTTCAGTCTCTGTGAGTTATAAATCATGTTGATTTACAGGACCTTGTTTTCTTAGTATCCTCCATCCTGTCTGCTTCTTGCATTCTGTATATTTCCTCTTCCACAGAATTCAATAATCCTGAGTGGAGGGGATTTATAAAGTCATCTCATTTATGTTGGGGTTTCCAAGGTCTCTCACTCTCTATGTAACCTCTGGATGTGGGCCTATACTTGTTCCCATCTACTGCTGGAGGAAACGTCTCTGATGATGATTGAATAAGGCACTGAGTCTGGGATACCTCGCTTAGGAAGATGTTTTCTAGTGCTATCCATTTGCCTGCCAATTTCATGATGTCTTTTTCTTTTTTTTTCTTTTGACAGCTGAGTGGTATTCTATTGTATAAATATATCACATTCTCTTTATCTATTCTTCTGATGACATAAAACTACCCATCATAAATGGTCTACTTGGATCTTGAGGTAGATGTATTTCTACTTTCCCTAGACACAACCACACTGACATCCATAGTGGCTGAATGAGATCTCACGGCCAACAGCAATGTATAAATGTTCTACGTATATCACATCCTTCTCAGCATAAGCCTGAGATAGCATGAGTTGTCTTTTGTCTTGTGGATCTTATCCATTCTGATAGGTGGAAGATTAAAATCTCAAAGTAGTTCAATTTGCATTTCTATGATGGCTAATAAAGTTGAACATTTCCTGAGTGTTTCTCAGACCTTTGCATTTCCTCTCTTGAGGATTCTCTGTTTTAATCTGTACCACTTTTTTTTTTTAATTTGGGTCATTTTATTTCTTGATCCCTTGTTTCTCAGGATATAGTAGCCTGCTATTGGATGTGTAGTTGGTAAAATCTTTCTCTAGTCTGTAGAATTCCACTGTATCTAAATGACAGTTTCCTTTACAACGAAGAAGCTTCTCATTTTCATGAAGTTCTGTGTATTAATTGTTGATGTTAGTACCAATAGTAATGGTGTTATGTTCAGAAAATCTTTCTGTGTTCAAAAATTGAATTCAAGACTGTTCCCCACTTTATCTTCTATCAAGTACAGTGTATCTGGTTTTATGTTGAGGTCTTTGTCCCATTTGGAGTAGAGTCTTGCGCAGGGTGATGATAAGTATGGATCTATTTGCATTGTTCTATATGAACCCATTCAGTTTGATAAGCACCATTTGTTGAAGATGCTTTCTACTTTTCAATTCATTTCTTGTTCCTTTATAAAACAAAACAAAACAAAAACCAAACAAACAAAAACAACAAAAACTCATGTCAGTAGGTGGTTGAATTTATGTTTGGGTCTTCAGTTTTATTCCATTGATCAACTTGTCTGCTTTTGTCCTGATACCAGGCTCCTTTTATTATTATAACTTCATAATACCACTTGAAATTGGGGATCATGCTATCTCTAGCAGTTCTTTTATTATCCTGGATTGTTTTAGCTGTCCTGGGTTTTCTGGGTTTCCATCTGAAACTGAAGATTGTCATTTCAAGATCTGTGATAAATTGGGTTGTAATTTTGATGCCAATTGCATTGAATTTATAGATTGGTTTTTGTGGGATAGCTATATTTTACTGTGTTAATCCTACTGACCCATGAGCCTGGGAGATCTTTCCATCTTATGACATCTTCTTCAAGGTTTTTCTTCAGTGCCTTGAATTTTTTATCATATAATCCCTTCACTTCACTGGTAAGTGATAGCTCAAGATAATTTATATTGTTTGAGGCTATTGTGCAAGTTATTGTTTCCTGACTTCTTTTTCTGACAAATTGTCACTTGTATATTTTAGGGCTAATGATATTTTGAGTTAATTTTGGATAGAGCTATTTTGCTGTACATGCTCATTAACTGTAGGAGTTTTCTGGTGGAATTTTTAAGGTCACTTATGGATAGTATCATATCATCTGCAAATCTTACTCACAAGTAAGTTAGTACATAATATAAAAATCTTTTAAAATCTTGTAAAAATCATACTTAAAACAAAAAGGAGGCTTGTGTATTACTAATTATTACATATTACCCTTATTATTGACAAAACATTGGCCCGATATTTTGACTTTAGAAATTACATTTATTTTTTTTATTCATATGTATGTGCATGCACACATACAGGCACAGGACATGGTATGTACCAGATAGTCAGAGAAAAGCCTGTAGCAATTGGTTCTTTTCATGATGTGGTTCTAGGCATCGAACTCGGGTGAGGCAAAGGCTTGAACTTACTGAGTCATCTCACTAGACCCCTGGTTATGTACATTTGTTTATTGAATTCTTTCACATTTCATATACGTATACCATGTGTCCTGGTAGCATCCACTCTTATTTCCCCATTCCAACTCCTCTAGGACTCTCTGGACACACAACATTCTCTCAATTTAATCAATATATTTTTTTTTCTTTTTTACCAAGTTCCTCCTACTACAGCTGTTTCCTCCCTCTTCTTGTAACATACCAAATCTGATTAACACTTCTTCACAGGCATCATCCCTCTGATGTATGGGTAATCTACCAGTGGCCGCTTCCCAAGAAAAGTGACTCTTTCCACGTTAGGAGCTGTTAAACTCTAGTGTTTTCTCAGCGATGCCTAAGGAGCCCTTCTCACCTCCATGGCGTGATATTTAACTGGCTTGATCCTGTGCAGGTCATGATACATCCAGAGGACAGCACTTTGCAGCCTAATTTCTTGGTTAGTTTTAAACTTATGATAACTGAAGTTGAACTTTGAGCACCTTCGTTACACTCAATTGTTGATCTATGAACTGTGCTTTACGTTTTCTTATTGCATCTATACTGACAACACACACTTATTTTGCCTACATCGAAGTATTTATGTTTGTTTCCTAAGAATAAGGAAATTTTGCCCACACAGTCAAAGCCTAATTATGAACATTAAAACATTTTGCGTATTTGCAGAACATTTTTGTTTTACAACATTTAGCTTCAATTGTAGAAGCATTTGTTTCTTCCCTTTTAATTTTATTTTAATCTGAAACATTTTGACAGCTTTTAATTACTTTGGTGTTTGAAAGGTTGGGACCGATATTTTAGACAATGTCCTTGAGTTGAGTTTGCTTCATGTTTCTTAATGACCAATTCAGTTTATGCATTTTGATGTGCACATGCAAAGAGTAGTGAGTATTTCTTAAGTACATCCTGTGTATGTGTCCCATTATTGATGCAGTTGTCCCTGATAATTAGGTAAGAAAGTCACTGCCAAGGTTTTCCATTGAAAGTGAAACCTTCAATTTTATAATTAATAGCTAATTTGTGGGTAGCTGATTCCAGATTTTTGAAATGTACCCCCAGAAGAAACATAGGTGTTTTCTTCTTAGTTATATTTGCTTTATACTAGTTTTTCTAACTCTTTCTTACTTCTATTTATTTAGGGGACATTCAACTTAAAGGAGATTTCTGTATTCATCTATCATCTCCATATATTTTTTAATTTTAATCTTTTAAATAATTATTGCTTTTTGATTTCCATGTTGTTTCAGGATTATCCTGTGTGATACTGCTGCAGCTGGTGGTGGTATACTGTGGATGCCCTCATGTCTTTCTAAATTACTTACACTTTGAACATTTCTACTTCAATTGTCACCTAAATTCCACATGTGTGGTTTTTTTCTTTGTTTTGTTTCATACAGAAAACAATATGAAAAAGGTCTCAAAGTGAAACAAATGTCATTAGTATACTCAGACCATGTTCATACTAGGACATGATTCTGGGAGAGTAGAACATGAGATTTCAGGCCTTTATATATTAAGATTTGTGAAAATGTGTTGATCTTTCAAAAACCTTGCAGTATACCATGAATTAGACAAAAGGTTCAGATTTTTCCTTTAGTGTTGAGCATTCCCTTGGTCAAGTTCATTGATATAAATTGTATTTTTCCTTTATAATTATTAAATGGCACATGCATCAACATAGAAAATATCTCTGAATAACACACCCATGGTGGAATATAAAATTGATGCCTGAGATGATTAATTCTCTTGGTACCAACCATTTATGCATACGAATTTCTCCCATAGTTTTTAAAAAGGTCAAATGCAAGGATAGGTAAGGTGGCTCAGAAATAAAGGGTATACTGCCAAACTTGATCCAAATTCAGTTCACTGGGGCCAACATGAGGCAGAGACAAGACTGATGATGGAAGGGAAGAAGCAACTCCTGTTCAAGTCAGGTGTTCCTGCTCCAATAAAACATAAAAACAGTGGAAATTTAAAAAAATTATCAAATATGTACTGCGATGAATACCAATTCAAACCCATAGAAGTTTAAAATGTATATATAGATTAAGCTAATGTTTGAGCACCTGATTTGGGGGTGCTGTGAATCACAGTATTCTGAGTTGTTTCGGTAAGTGAAATAAGCATATGAGGTTAAGGAAAAGCATAGACTCCAGCTGTGTATCAAAGAGTACTAATGGGTATTGGCAAGAAAGGAGGACCTAAACCAGGGAAAAGGCACTCCAGAAGTGTTTGGAAAATATGGACTAGGTGAATATAGAAAATATATTACACAAGAGAAGCAGACAGGGAATGCTTTATATATGTTCTGTTCCCAGCCTCACAGAGTATTATTTTTATTTTACTTATGAAGAACTTTGTTTTAAATGTCTTATTCTTTATGAGTTTCACATCATGTACCCCATTCGCACTCATCTCCCTGTCCCTTCTATTCATCCTCTTCCCTTGCAACCTCTACCCACAAGAAAATGGGAAAACAAGCAATTGAACAACCCCCCCCCCAATAACCAAACAAAACAAGTCATAGAAAACATCTCATCTTGGAAGCTGTAGTGTCACAATTTGTCCCATGGGATACCCCTTTGTTCACACTTTTGTTTTTGCTTGCAAATGTTCATTGCAATAAATCCTAAGACTGGTTCAAGGCTTCTTGCTTCTACTACACCATCAATATTGAATCCTCACTAGAACTCCTCTTGGTTTCCCTGTGTCATGGAGATCTTTCACAAAAGGGACAAACATTTTCAACATGTTGAAAAACACAAATTTCATTTTCTTTATGGCTTAATTGTATGGAACTTTCTTTACAAACTCTGCTGATAATTACTAGTTCCCTCTCTCCCTATTTTGTGACTATGTGAATAGATCTGAAATGAACATAGCCAGTGGATGTCTCTTCAACAGACTGATGGCATTTCTCTAGGAATAAGATTGTTGTATAATTTGGTGGGTGTATTTTGAATTTTTTGTGCTTTGTAATATATATATATATATATATATATATATATATATATATATATATATACTAATTGTCATTCCTACCAAACTATGCAGGACTATCTTTTCTTTATATTCTTTCCTGCCCCTCCTCTCTTTAGTCCTTTTGATAACAGCTGTGTTTTCTAGAATGAGGTAATATCTCTTGGTTTTGATATTTGTTTTTCTTATAACTTGTAATATTGAAATATTTTAACCTATTTATGAATTTTGGTAAATGTTTAAGTCTATTGTCCGTTTTTAGTTTAAGTTACTAGTTCTGTGCCTTGAGATTTTGGAAATCTTTGTATATTCTGAATATCAGCTTCTCACCTGATGTGTATTTAGCAGATTTTTCTTGGATCCTGTGTCTGCTGCTGATTTTCCTTTGTTATGAAGAGAGTTTTGAGTTGCATACTATATTATTTGTTTATTGTCACTTTCGTTGTCTGTACCTTCATGGTTTTGTCCAACAAACACTTGCTCTTTCCAATGTTTTAACACATTATTTTTTCCTATCTTTTCTTCTGGTGCATTTGTACTTTCTAGCTTTACTCTTAAGGTTGTATAAACTTGAGTTGACTTTTATAACCTGGGGATGGGATTCTAGTTTCTGTTTTCTGTGTGTGAAGCCAAGTTTCCCTTTTGATTATCCCACAAATCATCATTCCATGACCCCTGACCCTTGATTCTTAGAGATAACAAGTACTTTTTTTTAATATTGCAAATGAATTCAGAGAACTGCCTACCTTTATTAGTACAAACAATAAATTTAGCTAGGTGGGATCTTGCCTTGGGATTACCACTTCCCACATTTCTTTGTCTCTTTCTGTAATATGTTTCTGACAACCTGGCTCATAATGCAATTGCTTTTGTCCTTATATTTTGCAAAATTGAGAAATTATATTTTTAAGCTCATGTTTTCAGAGTTCTTTCTCACAGCCTTAAGGGGCTTCCCTGAAGGTCACAGCATTCTACCATTTTGCTGAGCCATCAGACATCCCCCTTTCTCTCACTTGTGCTATCTCTGATTGGTTATCATGGAGTCACTAAACTTGGCAGAAAGAATATTTCCTGAAGAAGAAACAGTAACATAAATAAACACACACACACACACACACACACACACACACACACACACACAGACACACATGCCTCATGCACCAGCAACCATCAAACCTCATGGAGATCCACACCCTTCCTGCTCTGTTCCAGTGGTGAAAATCATGTCACGCTATCCCTTCTATGACCATGTAGGACCTAACAATGATAGCCCTTCTTGGTCCTTTTCTTCTATTATCTGTTATTGATGGTGGTGGTATTAGTGATGTGTGTATGTGTATGTTTGTGGGTATGTATTTTTTTTTCCCGGAGCTGGGGACGGAACCCAGGGCCTTGTGCTTGCTAGGCAAGCGCTCTACCGCTGAGCTAAATCCCCAACCCTGAGTATGTATATTTATTTATGCCCATATAAACTTTAATACTTGGTTTTATAATTGTATGGATAATGTCATTGGTCAAATTTGATTATACTCATAGTTTACAACTTATCACAAACATGTCTGACCTACTGACAGTGTGAAGTTATGTTGTTATCTATAATGCTAATGCTAGAAAGCCACACAGCTGAATTTTGATGTGAACCTTTCATATGGAAGGTTCTAGCTGGAGAATGACAGAATTGTTTTAGAAAATAAGAACAGACCCAAAAGAACCCTCATAAATTTTAAGTATGCTTACCATTTTGTATTGGGCTCCACTCATACCTACGTTAGCTTTCCATGGCTCAGGTAGTGCATTCCTCCTAGCAGGTGTTGAAGAGTTAGTTGTGAGACAGTGATCACCTCCTCCTAGTCTGTCTAGTTGAGAAACCAAATGATTTGCTTTTAGGTCTGGTCCCTTAATATGCATTTGCTTAGTAGGTACACTAATATAGAGATATGATCCTTATTATAGCTTATTTCTTTAAAGTATCTGTGAAGACAATTTTATTTTTCATGTTAAGTTGTTAGAACTCTGAAAAGGAAATATCTAGTTTATTGAATATATCTAGGTTTATTATTTTCATTTATCTTCAGTCCTGAGAGCTGTATCTAGCTCGTTCCTCCTATTGCTAAAATATGTGTTAAGTGAAGCAAAATCAAATGTTCATGGGTCAGATAGAAACAAGTCTTATCCTGGTCTCCTTCCTATGCTCTAGAAAACAAATGACACCTTATCTTATGAAACATTTTATAAATGTCAGAGATTCCACTGCTGTCTTAAATTAACATTCCCCTAAAGAAGCTTGCTAAACAGGGGAGTTGTAACTACAGTGAGCTTGATCAGTCTATAAAGGATTAATATAATTTTCATTAGTTTGTGGTTTGTTTCTTTTGAATAACTCTTTAATAAACTTAATAGCATAAAGTTCACTTAAGTAGAAATATTTTTGGCTTAAAAGTTACTGTGCTTTTTACATAGTAATCCTTAAAAACAAATTAATTAATAAAACCTGACTAAATCACTTTTTTCTTCTAGTCACATTGACATTGCAAAAAGCTGAAGCCATCTGTGGGTGTATGTTTTTTTTTTTGTGAAATATACAAACATTTTTCTCAGTACATGGCTTTCAATTATAATTGAAATGCAATTACAGAGTGAATTGGTGCAGTTCTCTGGATAATTCAAGCAGAATTCTTTTCTAATTCAGTGATCTTCATATTTAGGCAAAAGTTCGCCTAAAATTTTGTGTGATTTGAATAATTACCTTAAATGTCTACCTATCTTTTTTATAAACATACTATAGTTTTGTGTTGCTTTGATGTGATTTTATTAATATTTTTGTAAAAATGTGTAATTAAGTTTTTCTGGAGTTTGAATGCTGTGATCTTGTATTTTATGAATATCCTTGACAGCTATTTAAAATGTTCACTTACAGATGGAAATTTTTCTGTTCACTAGCCTTTATACTTGTAAGCTATGTAATATGTATTTTGCAAAAATTATTTCATAATATGAAAGTATGTTTTGCCCATTTATAGACCTTCATTAATTTTGGTGACATTGCCAAATTTCTTACATTTTGCATTTTTATTCCTTCACAGGTATATTTTGTAGGAGTATTTTGAAGATGGATATTTTCAAATCATTTTGAAATAGTCAAACACCATATACAGTAAGTGTTCGGTAATTTTGTTGTTCACTTACTTGTAGTCATGACAAATTTTTTTGTCAGTCATTCAGAAAAGAAAGCATTCTTTTTTTTTTTTTTGGTTCTTTTTTTTTCGGAGCTGGGGACCGAACCCAGGGTCTTGTGCTTCCTAGGCAAGTGCTCTACCACTGAGCTAAATCCCCAACCCCAAAAGAAAGCATTCTTATTTAAAGTTTTTGACGCTCATGATTAGAGAGTGAATGTGTATAAAGCTAGGAAAATGGGTGTTTATGAGTCTGAATTAGGTTGTGCACTTTCTAATTACTGATTTCATTATTGTTATTGTATATTCACATAGACCATTCTGATTTATTATGTCAATGGCATTTTATTATTATTGTTTGTTTGTTTATTTGTTTATTTGCTTTTAAAACATCCATATTGAATCTCCTCTTCCTTCTACTCCTCCTTGTCCCTGCTGCCATTTCTTTCTCCTTGAGATCCACTCCTTCTGTTTCCCTTCAGAAAAGAGCAGGTCTGCCAGGAATACCTACTGAACACACATAACAAGATACAGTAAACCTAGGCATAAACCCTTATATCAAGGCAGGATGAAGCACCTTAGGAGGGGGGAAAAGTCTGCATATATGTTATTCTTAACTTAGTTGACACAATAAAGGGAAGTTTAGTGAATATTAACCAGGTTCTAATA
This sequence comes from Rattus norvegicus, assembly GCF_021556685.1. Lineage (NCBI taxonomy): Eukaryota > Metazoa > Chordata > Mammalia > Rodentia > Muridae > Rattus > Rattus norvegicus. The sequence goes on from NC_141536.1 coordinate 38,119,658, forward strand.
TCATTTTTTTAAAAAGTATTCTATCTATCTATCTATCTATCTATCTATCTATCTATCTATCTATCTATCTATCTATCTTGTCCTTTATGTATAAACATTACCTTTAGTCATTTCCCTTCATGATTTGCTCAATATTTCTTCAAAGTTATGAATCTAGGCTTTCAAAAAAGATATTTGTTTCCACAGTAGTATCTGTGAAAGAACCTGGTTCCTCATGTTCTGATTGCTTCTGAGCATTTTGGACTTGTGTAAATATTACCTTCAGAGGGTTGAAATGTCTTCCCCTGCTGTTGTTTGTTCACTTGTTGGTCTTATTTATTATGTCCTTGGGTTCTTTTATTCATTTTGAGTGATGTTTCATTCTCGTATTAGAGAGTTTTGAGTTAGTAGTAAGATTAGATTATTGAAGTTCTCAAATCTTCATTTATTAAGGCAAGCAAACCCAGCCCCCCAAACTCATGTGTGGGATATAGACCAGAGTTAGGGTATTTGCCTAACTTAAGTAAGTACAACAAACAAAATAAATATTATAAAACATCTACTATAACTGAATGCTGTTATGTGTGGTAGAGACCACAGGGACCATAGCACGAAAGTTCTAGCAATTACTTACTTAATCGTCTGGTTTAGTTAAAGAGTATAACATGCAGACAGCTTTGGAGTAGGCTTTTGAACAAAAAATTTAGAAATACAATAGGGGGAGTGCTGATGCTTATGCATTTTTCCTAATATAACCCTGTCAACAGTGAGGTCTCATGAGTAGGTACTTTAGAATGCAGTTAGTAGATTCAGAAAAATTGGCTTTAAATCTCAGACTTCTTATTTGCTAGCTATTGGACAGTGAACAAATTCAATAATGTCATTTCGAATAAATATAAAAGCAATTACTGCCTCATTGATGTTGAACTGAAGTATGTTGTAGATATACGGGTCTTGAGTAAGTGCTAGTAGTTATTTATTTAGAATTGTGAAACTCGGAATTTTCCATCCAAGTATGTTTGTTAAATAAGCACCATAACTGATAATAATGCAATGTAAATGATACAGTATGGATATTCAATGAACACTTTTCACTGAAATGATAAAAAATATATTTAATTTTAGTCTTTTTCTTGAACAGCAAAATGTTCAGTAGAGCTTTGGTAGAAAATAAAACACTTGATCAATCAGCACATACAGTGTGTGTGTTCATATGTGTGTGTGTGTATGTTGTGTGTGTGTGTGAGTGTCTTGTAAAGTTCTGTAGTAACTACCAGTCTAAGGCGAAAAATAAGTTTATGAGCTTTTATAGAGAAGAGGTGACAATTTGCATGTGCTAATGCAACTGAAATTCTTTTCTTGAGCAAGATGTGAAAAATTTATAACAACAAAAAAGTAGTTGAAATTTTAGGTTGCTAAAACGTTTGGGGAACAATCGTCCGAGTGCTTTGTAACAAATTCATGGAAATAGGAGGGCCATGGTTTAGAGACTATCCATTAAGACTCTGCTGTGTATGCTTAACATTCAACACCACAGTGAGCCTGCATAATAACATCATGATGCTGATATGTAATATTTCTTTTCATATTAGGGAAATATACAATAGAGAGGTTGGCAATTTCATTTATGGGAGTGCAGCTCAAGGCTCCTATGCTTCTATTGCTTCTTATGCCATTAACCTAAAAGTTAAATGCTAAGGTTCTGTGATAGACCTAAGGTCAATTTCTTTGCATAAAAACACTGTTCTCAAACCCTGCAATATATAGAAGTTCTTTAGTAATGAGCCTTTTTTGATTTAATCTGAAATAAAAGAAATAGTAATTGCCAAATAATAAATGCTGATAGGGCTGCTTAGGAACCAATCCCCTTGGAAAATATGCTTTGGGGTAAAAAACAAACAAACAAGAAAGCAAAACATTTGCATGTAAGCAGCTCTTTTTTTCTGAGGGTGGAGGCTGCATCTCTTGTTTCTATTACACTTTTACAAGTTACATAGACTGACCACACCTTTTGCTTGCACTCCCCTTGGCTCTTCCTGTCATGGTGAAGCAGCTTAGAATGAGGTTTTGTTGGTTTCCCCACCCCCTGACTCTTCTTCCTCTGTTTCCTTTGCTTTCAGCTGTGAGGTGTTCTCATAGCCATCTTGTGACTGAGTGATCATTCTTAAGCTTCATTTTGAGAGATCAAACTTAGCTATTATTCATTCCAAGTATTTTATACTTCAGTTCTTGAAACAGAATCAGCAATGAACTATTGGGGATATTTTTAAATGTATTTAAAAGATTATTGTTCTGAAGATAGAAGAGCCTACTTTTATTTTTTAATGTTCCTTTGCTTTGACGAACAAACGTTTAGGATTTTAAATTGTTATTTTACTTGTTTTTGTTTGTTTGTTTATGAATACGCATGCCTGGTGCCTGTGGATGTCAGAAGAGGGTAGCAGATATTTTAGAACTGGAGTTGCAGATGGCTGTGAGCTGCCATTTGGAGACTGGAAATTGGATCCAGATTCTCTGGAGAACAGTTCATGTTCTTAGTAGCTGATGCCTCTCTCTAGGGCCTGGAGAGGGGTTCTAGTCTCTTTGTGCTCTTGGTTTGAGCCTGAAAGGCAGAAAATGTTCCACTTTTATTTTTCTAATTTGTTCTCTTGAACACAAATCTAAGTGTTTTGCTTAGTGATTATATTTTATTCAATTCAATTAATACTTAGGGGATGTTCCCAACAAGACGGTAAACAGTGGTAGAAATAGGAGGAAGTAAGAATAACTCTCAAGGAAATTTGGTGGTCACATTGTAGAAAGAGTACATGCTCAATTTTAAATAAAACTGTTAAAACATGTCTTAAACAAGTGTAAACCAATTAAATTTAAAAATTCGTTTCAAATACGTAAGAGACTATAAAGATATAAATATGAAAAAAATAAAACATGGTGAGGAAATCTGAGGTAGCAGACTGGACTTTTGTTCCAAGACATTATCATTTGCATTTGGGCTAGATCTGGGTGAAGGTAGGGAATGGTATCAGGCTAATCAAAGAAATGGTCTAGCAAAGGTCAGAAGTGAAGCAGCCATCACTGAGCTCAACTCATGACATGCTACGTGGTGCTGAGAGTGAGTTTGCAAAGCAAGCAAGTTGACTTGGATCAAAGGTTTGAGTCACACTTAGAATTTACCGGGAACCATTCAATACATTAAAACACAAGTGATAGACAATTAAAAAGAGAAGGGGGAAGAGTATTTTCTAATCTCTAATTTTGTGAACTAAAATTTTGGCATTGTCTTCAGAATAGGATTTTGATTGAGATTTGGTAGAAGAGAGGATCAAGTATCAGGAACTACAACCTCAGGAGAATTAAAAGATGATGTTAGAACCTAAGGTCATTGTCATGAGAAAGGAGAAGAATAATGTGGTAGCTGAGATCTGGAAGGGAATAGATTCAAAGAGGAGTGGGGATTTATTAGGTACCAGGCTCGTTTTAAATGCTACTGACCTCCCTGCTATTCTGCCCCAAAGGATACTGAGACAAACATTAGTTAAACAACTTGTCTGGGTTATCAAGTATAAAAATAGCACAGCCAACACTGGAGCCCCTTGCTCCTGGGACTGCTTTTCCACTACTACTGTTCAAGAAATAACTCATGTTTCCAGGGTGACTGGACTGGAAAGAGAGTTGCTAATAGCCTTTTGCCTATTTCCCAGACTTTGTCCCTTCTTTAAACAGGTCCTTGTGTAGAGAGGAAAATCTTTTGACCTTTAGGGAGAAAGTTACCTTATGGTGAGTGATGAGTCTCTTGTATACATTAACTTGTATGCTAGCAGCAGGAACAGTGTAATTTATGATATTACTCAATTATAAATTAGAACAGTAAATATGTCAACTTAGTGTGATTTATCATCCTTCCTTACCAAGGCTCAAAATGAAACAAGGCTAGAGTGTTAAATTAAAGATTTAATACCTTGGGTCCATGAAAGACCCATATTTCAGGCTTAGTTTACTTATGCTGACCAGTAATTTTGACAAGGAGAACTAGAGGCTCAGCTTAGGGAGTATCTCCATTTTTTTTTCAGTTACGGAAAAAGAGCAAATCACACTGCTGAGGAAAAGGGCTCAGTCTCTGTGCTGATATTAATGCAAACAGCTTCTCCAGTGTATGGCTTTGAGATTTATTCAACTCAGTTGTCCAGATGCTTAAATTTTAAAAGGCTGCTGTAATAGGAAGTTGTCTTCTAAATACAATGGATTTGTAGTTCATGCTGGGCTATCAAATTTTATCTCATGCATTAACAATTTTAATTTATCAATCATAATAAGTGAATTATTGTTATTTAAGGTTTGTTATGAAGTTGTATGAATCAATGGACAAAATACTGTTTTCTTTCCTTAAAAATGATCTACATAGCCTTCATAAAGACCAAGAAGCCTTTTTATATCCCAGATACTTTTTCTTCCTCCCAAAGAGTTTCCTATTTCTATTATTTTCAGAATATTCTGGCTTAAACATTAATTACTTCCATGCTTTTCAATCTGGTTTTACTATTTAGCCCGTGTTCCTCTCCACACAATTTTAATATAATATGACTTAAAATACCTCTGACAAATAGTCACGCATTCCACATACATTTTTCTACGTGAGCCCTTCTTTCCTGAATGTGTGTTTGTAACTTTTGTTAGCGTTATTTGAGGCTCTCTAAGTTTTATTGCCCTTGTCATATTCCATTACACAAAAATACTACAGAATATTTATTCATTGCAGTGTTGGTGGGATCTGAGTTATTTCTAGATTTGAGTTATTATGAATCATGTTATTAGCAGTCTTTTTGAATCTTTTCTGATCGTGCTCATGTATTTCTGTTGGGTGTATACTTAGCAATAGAATTGCTGGGGTCTATTGCATTCAAACCTTCAATTTTAGCACTTACAACCAGACTGTTTTCCCAAAGTTCTTAACTAATTACACAGCTGTCATCAACGTCTGCAAACTCCCATTGTTTACTCTTACTGAAGCTTTGTATAATCAATCTTTTTAATTTTAGCCATTTTTTGAGACTTACATTTCCCTATTGAGTAATGCAGCTCTGAGCTCTGCTTAAACTTGAGATGAATGTCACAATATAGTGTCCAAACTTTTGTCTACTTTTCTTTTGTATTGTTGGCTTTTTAATTGCTAACATTCAGAACTTAGTTATCTTTGCATGGAGAAAACTGCTTCAGTAAATATGGTGGAATGGATATATTTCCCCTGATTTTCCTCTTCTATGAAGAATATTCCATCCTCCCTTTCCCCTCCTTCTTTCCTCCCTTCCTCCTTCACTTTCTCCATTCCTTTACCCTTTTCCATCCTTCCCAGTTCTTTTCCTCTTTAGCTTTCCTCTCCTTTCTGCTTTCTACTGCCTTCCTTATGCTCTCCTCCCCCTTCTCCTCTCTTCCCCTCTTCTCCATTCTTACTCTCCCTTTTCCGCCCTTCCTCTCTCTGTACTTTGCTCCCCTTTCTCTCCTTTTCCTTTCCTCTTTTTGCCACTCTTCTCTCCCTTTCCTCTCTTTTTTTTCAAGTTTCCTTTTGCTTTTAGGAAATAAAAACTAGGACCCCATTCATGTTAATCAGGCAGCCAGCCAAAAGTCACACCCCTATCCCTTACCTTTTCTATTTCTTACAGAGTTTAAGAGGTTTTTGTTTTATTATTATTTTTTGATAAAAAAAATCAATTTCTAATTCTGGTTCCTCTCTGAAGTCACTTTTTGAATGACTTGAGGTCAAGGTCATGTTAGATTTTTCCTTCTAAAAAAATATTTTTTGTCAGGTTCAATGTCCGCATCTATAATTCCAGGATGCAGAAGTAGACAGATTGAAGCCTGCCTGGTCTACAAAGTGAAATCTGCACCAGCTAGGATTACTTAGAGAGGCTGTTTTTAAAACTAGTAAGCAAGCAAACAAACATCTTCCCCCAACCTAAACCCCAGAGGACATTCTCTTTTTCAAAAAAAGAATTTTGGTTTTTAAATTTCATGAGAGATTCTTACACTGTAGCTCCTGGTTTATCTGACACTCTCTATGTAGACCAAGCAAGCCTTGACTTCGTGACCCTCCTGACTCTATCACCTGAGTTCCTGACTACTATAGCTGGACAATTTATTACATCCCGTAATAGCTTTTTTTTTTTTTGCCCACAGCTTTCAATTCCATGTTTATTATCATTTTTCATAAATGTCTTGAGGGTCCATTATTCAATTTAAGTATTCTTTCCTTATATTTAAAATTCCATTTATAACTATGATCATGTTAAAATTATTCTTCATATTTGTTGAAAAAATGTTACAGTGTCTTTATTTGGAAGCTTAAGTGCCCTCGATTACTTTCTGGGCGAAGTTCATCTGATAAGGCCATAGGAATGAAATCAGGCCCAGATTGGAGTTGGGCACAGCAAGACTGAGGCTGTCACTTTATTGAGAGCAATCAGAATTTTTATACCATTATCAGAGACAGAACATACTGGAAATTTCCAGAATCAATGCAGTTATAGTTGCCAGGGCACAATGACAAAGAGGATTGACCACTTCACTGCCTGAAGGAGTGCATTAGTCTCTCAGAGCCCCAGGAGCCATGGAGTCTAAACAGAAAAGTCTAGAAAGCATATCTCAAGACAGCTAGGCCAAGTTAACTCCATGGTTCCCTGCTGTAGGAGACCTCATAATGCTGCCTTATTTAATATGAATTTTAGAACTTCTTTGCCAAATTCAACAAAAGATTGAGATGTTATTTTGGATCACGTTTATTATCTCATTATTATGTATTTTCAAACTGATACAACTTTAGGACAGACTTTTAATCTATGCTAAAAGTGCTGGTTAGTTTTTGTCAACTTGATACAAAGTGAGTCACCCGGAAGAAAGAGACCCACAACTCAAGAATTCAATCCATCAGGTTGACATGTGAGCTTGTCTCTGGGATCATTTTCTTGATGGGAGAGGGTCAAAGCCACCATGGACAGTGCCACTCTTGGGAGATGGTCCAGCATGGTATAAGAAATTACTATTTTAAAGTGTTTTGATTTTATGTTTTATTTCTTAGCATGTCATATTGACTTGTGTACAGAGTTTAAAATAATGCTGTTAAGAAGCACAGAGTTGACTCCATAAACTTCTTCCCACAAACAGAATAGCAGCATTTCACTATTAAAAATGTAGTTCCTCTATTTTTGTAAATAACATATATTAATTTTAGAATACTTAATTTTTTATTCATGAATAAAATTAAAGACTTAACTTTTCCTTTGTTTTCATGGAACAATAGCTTGCTGATTTCCAGGCTGGCCTAGAAGTCATATATTATATTTATCTTTTTGCTTCAGCTTTTCAAAGTGTTGGAACATAGAGTTATATGCTCTATTGACCCTGGATTTTGAATCTTTAACAATTTTTAACTATTGAGGATCTAAAATACTTCTGATTTTACTTTGTCTATCTGATTTATGGTTTCAGAATAACATTTTGTTCCTATACGTCCTTAGAACAGATGATATACCAAAGGATTTTGGTGTTTGGTGCCCCATCATTTTACAGTTCCTTGGATGCATGTATTTAAGAGGAAACCTGGAATCTCTCGTCAGCTGTCGAATGCAGCACTCTTGGTGGTGACAGGAGGGTACAATCCCCTTTGTTTATTGTCTTAGATAAGGCTGATGCACCTGAGCCTCAGCTACATGGCTCTTTCAATATGCCTACCCATGTCTCCCATGGACTCACACTCTTTTTCCATGTCTGTCAAGTTCTTTGATAGGAGAGGGGAATCTTGATCTTTCTCCAAGATTAGCAGAACTTGCTTTGTGTTCATGGAGGGCATTGGGCACAATAGTTACCCTCAGTACTGACAACAGCTGTTCTTCAATATTTCTTCCCATTATCACTTTTATAGATGATATGCTTTTCTCACTTTCTCTCGAAGGTCCTCAGATGGGTGATGCTTCCTCAGAGTGGCAGCTCCCTAAGCAGTTTTAATACAGTTGTTTGTATGTGGCCTGAGAACTCTTCATGAAGGAAGTCATTATCCTGGTTCTAGCATTTATGAATCTTCACCGTGGGTAGTTATGCAACAGCATTTGGACATACAACTTAATCTTTACTGTGTTTCCAATAGTTATAGGCAAATATTAAAATCAGCTGTTATATTTGTATGGTGCACAGCAAAGACAAAGAGCACATACAGAGCTGATACAGGCCTCTCCTTAGAGAGATCATTAGTAAACTCTATGCAGTATTTTTCTAGCCATCATTATACATATTTTTAGCTGTAGTTGTTGCATGTAGTATTGTCTGTACACATGTACGAACTCTATCATATACCTGGTAGGAATGAAGTGAAAGAAACACACTGGATATTATCTTCGCTATTGTCTCTTAGCAAGAAAATGCTAACATTTAAGTAATCCAACTTTTGATACTAGCTTACCTTGTCTTAGGCAGTATTCTATTGTGCTGAAGAGACAACATGGCCACAACAACTTTTATAAAAGAAAACATTCAACTGGGGCTAGCTGATTGTTCTGAGATTTAGCCCATTTACAATTTTAGAGGTCTATTCTATTATCAGTATTTCTGGAAATATGGTAGCTTGCAGGCAGATATGTTATGGAGTCATAATTGAGAGTCCTATATATAGATCTGTAGGCAGCAGGAAGAGAGGGTTACTGGGTATGGGTTTAGCTTTTGAAATCCCATATCCCACACCCAGTGATATACTTCCTCCAACAAAGCCATACCTACTTCAGCAAACTATACCTCCTAATCCCACTGGAGTAGTGCCATTCTCTGATGTACATACATTCAAATACATGAGCCAGTCATTCTTATTCAAACCACCACAGACCAGTATAGTTTTTCTGATGATGTGATACTGAATTCTGAGGTATATTCAATAGACTACTAATTACATGACATTAATTAAAGTTTTCATTTGGTATTATATTAGCTGTGAAAGGCATTGGCCATAATTATACTGATATGTTGTTGGGGGGTATATTCATTGAGTACAGTAAATAAATAGCATGTATGTTCTATTTATTTTATGTTAGTATAAATTTCACAAATACAAAGGCAACCTTTTTTTAAAAAAAATATCTTGGATACAACTTTGCACTTTAAGTAGTTAACAGTCTTAATTAGTATTTTTAGATGTACAATTATTAATAATATGCTTTATTTTTTGTATGATTTTTTGTCTGTATGTATTTCTGTATGTGAGTCTGGTACCCAAATGAGTCAGAAGAGGCCTTCAGCGTCTCTGGAACTGAAATCCAGGTGGTTGTGAGTCATCATGTATGTGCTGGGAACTAAAGCTGTGTGCTCTTAGCCATGCCAGTCCCATGTGCATAAATTTTTCTCTATATTTCCACTTGGCAAAAGTGTTACAATTAGTTTTTTTATAATATGTTATGTATATTGCAATAAAATTATGTAAAAACTAACAAATAGAATTGGGAATATATTTTTCCATTAGTTTTGAGAGTTCCAGGAAACAGTTTCTTTAACTGACAAACTAGTTAGGTTGGAAGTTGTTCTTTACCTTCTGACAGTTTTAAAACACACTAATATTGTGATTTTTCGTCGAGATGGATTACCTTGTCTAAATATTTTAAGGATGAACAAATAAGTGCAACCAAATTTGATTTTTTTATAAATTTTTTGTTGTTGTTGTTGAGGTGTTTTACCATAGTTTCAACAATGGTTGTAATTGAATAACTTGATTTTATGTATTCTAAAATCATCTGATAATTTTAATTTTGATAATTGCTAGCTTTGACAGAATGTTTAATTTGGGGTAATTTATTTGAAATTTTCTGACCATTAGGTTACACTCTTATAAAATGAGTAGCCTATTAATGTCTTGACATAGAGAAAGTGAGCTAACAGTGTTGAGCTCTTTAGAAAATTCAGTCGAAATTGACAGAAAAACCACATGATACTCTGGGATAAAGATGATGTGACGAATTTAAAAATTTATCATGTAATGACAGTGAGTTATCCTTTAAAGCCAGTGTCAGCCTTTGCTTATCTGTGGTTGTTGTCTTTTGCTTGTTTGTTTGTTTGTCTTGCCTCCATCATGCCTGTGGTGGTTTGGTAAGTCGGAGTCCGGTGAATGCCCCAGTGGCCAGGCCAGCATGGGATATCTGTATCTACCTCAGTGCAGAACGTTTCTCTCAGGCATTTTTTCCCATGTAATCTTAGTCTGATCTGTAGCATCTGCTTGGTATCCAGTGAGGCTGAAACAAAGTGTGTGTCATTTGCTCTGTGCAACTATTACTCTGACCATTTTCTTGTATTTGCCCCTCTCAACTGATATTAGGGCTACCTTTTTATAAATAGCAAGTTATCAGTAAAAGCCTGGTTGCCATCACAGCAAGACAGTCTATGCTTTTAAACTGATTAAATGCAACAAAAAACCCTGGTCTTTCAGAAGATGTGGTGTTCTGTCCATGAAGTATCTTTATTCTAATACTAACATATAATGAGTGGGTAGACCTTGTTTTTGCGTGTGCATGCATGTTTATTCATATTACCATCACCTTTGCCACTCTATCTCGTATGTGCAGGAAATTGTATAAGTAATAGAGAAAGTCTTGCATCCTTCTGATACTGTTGTTTAGATAAGGTACAGAGCACAAATAGCCAGGAAGTCCACATTGCATTTTTTGTCTTTTCAAAACCCTTTTGCTGTTCAATGATGTTGACAATTTGATTTAACAATAATGAACTTTCCAAAACAACATCCTAAAGAGAAATTTCAACATTTTAAAATTTCCTGAAAGCATTAATAACTTTGAGAAGACAAAAAAACCTCCTAACAATATTGATAAAATGTAGCAGACTACAACAATAACATTATAAGTAGTGAACTTAATTACACACCCGATGAAATTAAGCAGAATTGCTATGCAAAACCCTCACAAAATTCAATCCAAATATCCCACCTGCAAGCCAGAAAATAGAGTTACCAAACATGCTGCTGAATATTCTGCTCTCCTGTTGCCAGGCAACCCACCTCATCCACCTAGTTGAGCAGCCAGAGGGTCAAACTTGGAGCTATCTTGGTAACAGAAAGGTCCAATTGGAAATGAAGTGGAAAGAAGGAGAGAGAGGAAGATAAGAAAGAGAGGAGTGTCATTTCAAAAGTTATCCGTGTTAATCACGACCCTCATTTTCTCCCTAGGAACATACATCTAGCTCAGTGCAGATTCACCCCGTGTTTTCCTACCTTGGCTGTGCTCTCCTTTCCTGTTTTTATATGAATGCATACAAAAGTTTGTCAGTGATTTTTTTTTTTAGCAGAGAGATTGTTCCGAATAATTGTTATCATAACTAAAGTGTTCCACAAGGTTTTGGTCGTATGATATAGTTTGATTTGCTCATGTCCGTTTGTTGTGGTGCTTGGGGGTCAGATTCAGGGTCTCACGTGCTAGGCAAATCGTCTTAGTGTCTCCATCTACACATCACACTGTCAGCTTAACTTAGTCCTATTTTAACTGAACTGCAATCTAAAGTGTTAATCAGCCAAAAGATTGTGAATCCAAATTAACTAATGGTGTTGGAATACATGAAAGGACAGAGGAGGAAGTGTTCCTTTGTTCTGCATGACCGGCCTTAAAGATAAGACATGGCTAGCAGAGGGTGTCAGTTTAAGACGAAAATCTCTACTCTGAGGGGAAAAAAATCTCTTTCTTTCTACATCATTTGATATCAAATATTTCTACTTTTCTGTCCTTTATCCTTACTGTGACTCTTAGTGACACATGATGTACAGAGAGAACAGCACCTGTGATGCTGGAAGATGCTCTTCTGTGATGCTGTAGATGCTCTTCTGGTGCAGAGTTCAAGGATCCCTTCACCTTCGTCTGCCCGTGATACTCCTACCCTCAAGAACTACTCTCTTCATACATACTGGAGATCTTATTTCCATATGTTTGTGGAGCCCTAATTTAGATGAATGCCTACCTTCCCATATTTAGTATTCTTCCTCTCTTTAATGTTGCTTGTCACATTAAACATATCAAAAGACATCTTCCTAAAAATACCATACAAGTGTGCATAAACTCTTCCTCTTTCCACGTCTGTTTCTGGCCATGTTGCAATTCTCCTCTCTATTAGTAGCCAGATGCTTTAAAACTGGGCACGCATCACCTATCACCTTACATGTGTAATGTTTCAAGTTTTTCCTGTGTGGGCTCCTCTGAAGCTGCTCTAGGGTCAGCATAGGTAGTCCTATCACTTCACATAGAGAATAATTTGCTTTTGACTTGGTACAGTTTTATACCTTTGATCAGTCCTGGTTTTTAGAAACATACGGTTTTGAACTTTACAGCACTGTGCATACAATACTCTGATCATCCTTGCCTAGTTTTATTCTTGAGCTTTTATTTCTTACAGATTTGTATTTTATAAAATTCCACACAGAACTCACCTTTTCTCTTACACATTCTCCCTAAGGACGTTTATTTCTTTCCATGGTTTTAGTTAACACTGATTTCCCTTGTTTCCTTCTCCTAGAATTTAAACTGTATACTCATCTGCCTCTGGGACCCCGATTGAGACACTCCTTAGATAGTTTAAAGTCAACAAGGCTACGAGTAAATGTTTGAATGCCTCTACTTTGACTAGTATAAGCTTAATTTTAAAATGCAACACCAGGGTATAAAAGGAATAAAATAGTATTATTTACTAATAGTGTTGAGCTTAAACTATTCCTGAGCATTCCTTTGATTTTTGCCTGGAATTGATCTGTTATAAAAGCTAGTGAACTTGAGTCAAAGTCTTTCTAATAATTCTAGCAATTTTTTATTGCTTATTTTATTTATTTACATTTCAAATGCCCCCTTCAAATGTTTCCCCTCCTCAAACCCCCCTCCTGTATTCCTTCCCTTTGGCTCTATGAGAGGCTTCTCCACCCACCCTGCCTTTCTTGCCTCACCGCTCTATCATTCCTTTATGCTAAGGTATCGATCCTCCACTGGACCAAGGGCCTCTTTTCCCATTGATGTCCCACAAGGCCATTCTCTGTTACATATGTAGCTGTACCCATGGGTGCCTCCAGGTGTACTCTTTGGTTGATAGTTTAGTCCTGGGAACTCTGGGTGGTCTAATTAGTTGTTATTGTTGTTCTTCCTGTGGGGTTGCAATTATCTTCAGGTCCTTCAGTCCTTCCCCCTAGTCTTCTACTGGAGTCCCTGAGCTCAGTCTAATGGTTAACTCTGAGTATCTGCATGCGTATTGGTCAGGTGCTGGCAGAGCCACTCAGAAGACAGCTGTACCAGGATCCTGTCAGCAAGTGCTTTTTGTCATCAGCAGTAGTGTCAGGGTTTGGTGTTTGCAGATTGGATGCTTCCTTACGTGGGGTTGCCTTAGGTGAGGTAGTGCTTTTCTAGTAATTATTTATTGTTCTTTGATACCATTTGACTATCTCTCAGCCTTCCTGGAGTCTCAGTAATGCCACATGAGGATAGGTGTTATCATGCTAAGTCATTATTAATTTCTATCTCATTTTGAGTGTGGTTGAAAGAACTTGGTGTACGTCTTATGTCTTTTGCACGAGAAACATTTTCAGTACAATGGCATGCATATACTGAATCCAAATATAAAGATTAGTGTTTCTACACAGAACATGAAGTGGGTACAGGAGAGATGAGAAAATAAGACCTATTGACACATAGAAAACAATAGCTAATCCTGATATCCAACAAGAACCAAATCTTAAGTTGAAATGGAAAATTCAAGTTAGGTGATTTTTATAATTAAAAACAGGGAATGTGGAGAAGAAATCTGATACATAAAACTAAGTGTAAAGGTTATGATAGAAATTTAATTTAAATATGCTGAAAAAGAACGTATTTTTTAAATATAGAAAGAATAGAATAATCAGGAATTAAAATGGCATGCTGAAAAAGCGCATACACTGGTTTATATGCTTCACTGATTTAGATTGCTGCCTTTGTACATACTCTCCAGAAATACGAAGGACAAAGAAAATAAAGAGCTGATTGCTGTTCTGATGGGGTGCAGCTGAATGCATGTGGGAAACCAGAGAGTTTTATACTGATATTTTTAAAAGGGGGAATCATACCAGCATGTTCTCAGTTTGAACATTTTAATTTCACAGAAATTAATAGATAGGAGATCTTTGAATCAAGCACACCTACTGATTTGTTCTAATGCCAATCAGTAGTTTGAATGCATTTATTTTGCTTATCAGAATCAAAGAAAAATAATATAACTGTTAAACCACAGAGATGGTGCAGTTTTCATGGGCTAGACAGATATTATTGATCTTGAATCTCTATATCTTTGTTGTTTGAGCTAAAAACAGCTTCATAAAGTCTTTGGAGATGAATTATGAACTATTTGTTTGTAGAATTTTGGCCTCGACTCAAATATGAAGTGCAATAAGAAGAACTGTCTATTATCTCATTGTATCTCACTGCCACACATGAGCTATAGAGACCCCGTTTGTAGAACAGAAGCTTAACAACTGAGGTAAACAAAGGTAGAGTAATAATTATTATCTTTCACCTCTTTTTTTTTCCCCAGAGCTGGGGACCGAACCCAGGGCCTTGCGCTTGCTAGGCAAGCGCTCTACCACTGAGCCAAATCCCCAACCCCCCATTTCACCTCTTAAGGTAGTGCTCTCAACTGGCCATGTTTTTCATAGATCACTTATGGGTACTATTGATTAAAACTTGTCAGACATGGGTTCATTTGTAAATGCTGTGACATACTGTTGGTAGAAACTTAGATATTTCTTCTTACATTTAAATAGTTGTAAGGTCATGTTTAGTAACATTCTAGATTTGTGAGAGGACTATAGATTATATAAAATATTTACTTCATACTTATTTTTTTCTCTGAATAAAATCAAAGACCTTGCTTGTTTTTTAACATGGAGGCCCCCATTCTCATGATAATTTTATTTCTTAATCTTAGTTAGGGTTTTACTACTGTGAGCAGACACCATGACCAAGACAAGTCTGAAGAAGGATAATTCAATTGGGGCTGGCTTACAGGATCAGAGGTTCAGTTCATTATCATCAAGGTGGGAGCACGGCAGCCTCTAGGCAGGCATTGTGTAGGCAGATCTGAAAGTTCTACATCTTCATCTGGAGGCTGCTAGCAGAATACTAGCTTCAGTCAGCAAGAGTCTTAAAGCCTAAACCCACAGTGACACACCTATTCCATCAAGGCCACACCTCCTGCAACAGGGCCACACCTTCTAACAGTGGCCATTCCCTAGGCTGAGCATATACAAACCACCACCTAATCTGACCATTCCTATCATCTCAGTCATAATTTTTATTTTCTAGTTATGTATTCTATTGACACTTTTGTTTTGCAGCATTTAATGTAGTTTTCAGGTGCCTCCATTGTCATGCAATTTTAGCCTCAATGGTATACAGCAAAAATGTTTTAGTACTAGTATGTATGAATGCCTTCCACATATCAGAGATTCCTTATGTGAGAACGCAGTAAGTTTGATTCATCTTATGTTAGTTGGATTGGAGTAGCATTTAGACTTCTAAATGAATAGTTAGAAAAGAGTATTACTCCTAATTTTTTGTGACCACTGTCCTATTTATATTTTTTGTCAGTGTGTTAAACATTATGAGTTAAAACAGTTTGAGAAGAAAGGGATTATTTCGTATCATGGCTTACAGTCAACCATCTAGGGAAGTCAGGGCAGGAATTCAGGTCTGATAGGAACCTGGAGGCAGGAACTGTTGTAAAGGGCATGGATGGATACTGCTTAGTGGCATGCTTGCTCCTCCTAGCTTGCTCACACTGTTTTTGTATACTACCCAGGACCTCCATCGTAAGGTGGACATCATTTACAGTCAGTTGGATCCTCCCATAGTAATCACCAATCAAGAAAATGTCCCCTATGTTTGCCCACAGGCTAATTGTGTGAGGGCATTGTCTCAGCTGCCTCTTCTACAAGTGACTGCAGCTTGTGTCAAATTAACAGAGGTAGCTAGTACCATCCCTTTAGCTATTGATATTGATAGATTTGAGAGAGCCATAGATATCAATGAAGGATGTATTTGCAGTAACAATGGCAACATTTCAAATCCCCTATAAAAATGTAGCTTTGGAAAGCTATCCATTGTCTTCAAAAGAATGTAAAATTTTGGTAATATAGTAGGTTCAGAATCAGTTATATTTTGCAACAATGGTAACAATTTAGCATTTTTAACAATTGTTTACAGTTGACATCATTTAGTGGGAAGCTCTGCTTTTCTTCTTCTTCTTCTTCTTCTTCTTCTTCTTCTTCTTCTTCTTCTTCTTCTTCTTCTTCTTCTTCTTCTTCTTCTCCTTCTCCTTCTCCTTCTCCTTCTCCTTCTCCTTCTCCTTCTCCTTCTCCTTCTCCTTCTCTTTTTTTGGAGGTTTTAAGTTGACTTCTATTGTGAACATAAATAGTAGAACATAGAATTTTATGCTTCATTAATAAATTGGTCTATTTTTTTGTTTTCTAATTTACATGGTAACAAAATGCATGTTTTCTATATCGTCAGGTAATACATACCATTTTATGATTATATAAGAATAAAACAATAATAACAAAAGGAGTGCCAAGAAAACACTGTCAGCTTCAACTACTTTTGCATACTTTTATGTGAATATGTTTGAAACGTTTGCATTCATAAGGAATAAGTGATGATACCTTAATTTATTGATTGTCATGTAACCTTTCTTATGATACTAAGTTTTTCCTTATAGGGCTCATAGCCCTCTAAAACATGCTATCAATTAGCTATACATGCTATCAATATATACATATATTATTTACTTTTAATAAGCAGTATATTTATGATACCTGGAAATTAAGGCCTTTTCCTAAGATGAATGATAAAACATTTTTAGTAGAAAAATTGCAGCTGTACACGTAGCAGATGGCCTTGTTGGGCACCAATGTTAGGAGAAGCCCTTGGTTCTGCCAAGGTTGGACTCTCCAGTGTAAGGGAATTTCAGGACGGGGAGGGGGTGGGAGGAAGGGGGCTGATAGGGGATGGAGAAAACCCTCATAGAAGAAGGGGATTGGGGGAAGGCATAGGGGGTTTATGGGTAGGAAACCAGGAAAGGGAATAACATTTGAAATGTAAATTAAAAATATCTAATAAAAGGAAAAATTGTTAATTTAAAATGTAATTTTAATACATGAACTAGGTTAAGTATCATACTTTTAATAAATTTTATTTCTTTCCAAAAATCCTTGTAATCAGTTTACATTGACTCCTTCAAAGTAGCTAAGACACTTTAGATACCCTTTCCTAAACCAGTATTTTGTTTAAAATAAAAGTTGATTTCAACATAAAGTTCTTAGCACAATTTTCAATTAAAAGATGATTCTGGTAGGAAAGGCATTGTCATGTTTATTGGGTAGCTGCTTATGTCCAAGTACACGTAATGGTAGTCCCTTCATCCTTGTCAAATCTTCTCGATCAAAAAAACGAGCGTTATTTTCCTTCATACATTTTAGAAAACTTCTTTACCTTGTAGCCATTCTGTGCTTGTTAAAATTAGATCAAGCAGTTTTCTATTGCACTGCTATAGACTGAACAGCACCTTACAGCATCCTCTCTGCTGTATTACCAAGTTCCTTTGTTAATAATTACACATGCTTTGAGCTTTTGAGGATATAGTGCTTTTTATTTTGCTGTTACTTAAGTGGAGTCTAATTATTCAATATTCCAATTATTTAGTTCCTTGTTTTTTATTTACTTCTTCCTTCTAATTGCCCATCTTTTCAGCACACAATGTATGATTAATAGCTTCATCAAGAAAAATTAAAGAAAAAATCCAGGAAAGTAAATTAACAAGTAAGTTTGTATAATATTTAATAAGGATTTTTGGTATGAAGGCAGTTTTGGTATAAATGCAGTCTTTGCGGTTTGCACTTCTGCAGTTTAGTACAGAGGAATCTGTGACAAGGCTATTTTTGGGCCCTCTCATTTTTGGTGCTGGTGATCCTTGTGTGCCTTAGAATTCTGGTTTATTTCTCTTTCTTTGCCTGTCTCATTGATTGCTTACCAGGGCTGGAAGAGTGACTCAGATAATGCTACATGGTAATTTATCTTACTCCTCACCCTTATGCACTTGCTTTGAAGAGAACACCTAGGTAACACCTAGGTAAGGCGGTCACCTATTTCCCACCCCATTTCGCAGGAATCACTTTGAACTTCAAATACATTCTTTAACTTTTGTTTTCTTTCTTTTGGTCAGGAAAAATTTTAGAGGCCTTAAGGTCAGTTTGACCTTAAGACTGCCTATAAGACTGTGTAATTGTTTGACATCTCATAGAAGCATTTATTTTCCTTTAACCCTCTAGTTTTGTCTTGCATCTCTAGGTTTGGTATTCACTTGGACAGTTTAGATTTGTTTTTCCACCTGGGTGACTACTAATGAATGAACTTAAACTACTTGTGCCAAGTGCTAAAAAAAGAAGGTATAAAACTACAAACAAAAGTTACAAAATGATTCTTGAGTAAATTTCAAGTGGATGATTTCTTCCAAATAACTTTATTTTCCTTGTGATGGACATGCACTGCTTTTCGCAAGAGTTCTTTATGTAGACTTAACTGAGTTATCACTGAATAATGATTATTACTAGTAGAATCACCTTATGATGTATTTAGGCTTTTGACAGGTATAGCATCTTCCTGGAGTAGATAGCCAATGTGTACTTATTGTGGAAAAGTTAATGTAGAACCTACTGACTTGACACAAAACATTTTTTTGTGAGTATTTTCTGTAACAGTACCATTATTTCACTCAGTTGAATCCATTTATTCCTTGTGGCTGCATTCTTGCCTCATTAATTATTATTCAGTAAAAATGGCCTTTAACAAGAATTCCACATCTTGTAAGCATTTTGCCTTTATTACCTTTCCAATCCCTTCTCCAGTGCATGTGATTATCTGCGTCTTTACTGGATATTGAGACAGAATACTTGAAGTATGTTCTTTTACGTGTTTTTTTTCTTTAGTGATTGGCATAATTCAAACAGCTCTATGGGGACTTGCCTCTCTCTGTAGTATGCATGAAAATCATATTCTGCATTTTTGGTCATAGTTACATTCTAAAGGTAAGACAAATATACCAAACATTTTAAAATCTAATTGAAAATTTATCCCAATTTCAATACTAAGAGATTACTAATTGTCTTGTTCATTTGCTATTGTTGTGATAAGACACCATGACCAGAGCAACTCTTACAGAGAAAGCATTTATTTGGAGGTTGCTTACAATTTTCGAGGTTTAAGGCATTATCAAAATGGCAAGGAGCAGGACCACATGGAAACAGACATGGTACTGGAGAGTAGCTAAGAGTTCTACATCTATATCCACAGATAGTGAGAACGTCTGACATGGTCCTAGCTAGGGCTCTTGAAATCTCAGTGACTCACTTCTCTCAACAAGGCCACGCCTACTCAAAAAGGCTACACCTCCTAATTCATCTCAAGTAGTGCCACTCCTTGATGACTGAGCATCTCTCTCTCTCTCTCTCTCTCTCTCTCTCTCTCTCTCTTTCTCTCTCCGTGTGTGTGTGTGTGTGTGTGTGTGTGTGTGTGTGTGT
The DNA here is from genome assembly GCF_021556685.1 of Rattus norvegicus. Taxonomy (NCBI): domain Eukaryota; kingdom Metazoa; phylum Chordata; class Mammalia; order Rodentia; family Muridae; genus Rattus; species Rattus norvegicus. The sequence goes on from NC_141536.1 coordinate 38,139,246, forward strand.
GTGTGTGTTTCTATATATTAAATGACCACATTCCACTCCCTGGCCCTATAGGTTTATAACTATATCATAATGCAAATTGCACTTAATTCAACTTCCAGAAAAAAAATAGTAAATGTACAGTTTGAAGAGAAAAGGAGCGCCCAGTAAGTGTAATACTTGTAAATCTAGTGCTCAAGGAGATAAAAAGTTTAAAGAAAATCCGAATGCAAAATGGAATATTAGGAATGGTGACTTCAGATCAAGGCCCTGCTTCTGATATCAACTTATCTCAATTTTATTTAAAATCCATTTAAAGTTAGTATTGCTATGACGCAACACCATGTCCAAAGGACTATGGGGAAGAAAGGGTTTATTTGAACTCAAGGCAGGAACCTGGAGTCAGGAGTGAATTTTGATGCCATGGAAGAGTGCTGCTTACTGACTTGTTTAGCCTGCTTTCTTATAGAACCCACCAGCTCAGGAATGATGTCACCCACAATTGGCCGCCCCCACTGCTCATCAATCACTAATTAATAAAGTGCTCCACAGGCTTATTATAGCCTCATCTTATGGAGTCATTTTCTTAATTGAGATTTTCTTTCTCAGATGACTTTAGCTTGTGTCAAGTTGACATAAAACTATCAGGACAATTGACCCCTTGTCACCTTGACACAAGAATACATCACCATTAAACCACAGCCTTCTCATTCATTCCCAAGATCCCACATTAGAAGCACAAATAACATTTAAAGTTTTAAAGTCTTTACAGATTCAAACACATTAAAAATCAAGACCCTTTGAAAATCCAAAATCTCTCTCTGTGTCTCTGTCTCTGTCTCTCTGTCTCTGCCTTTCTTTCTCTTTTTTTTTTTTTGTCTTTGTGCCTCTGTGCCTCTCTCTTTCTCTTATTACCACTGTAAAAAAAAAGACAGAATCTCTTTTAAAAGGACAAACTTGTTGTGCAAAGTAACAAAATTAAGTACTTACCTTAAGAGAGAAGATTCAGGGAGCAATCATTATCAGATGAAAACAAAATCAAACTCCTCCTCAATAACTCAATATCCGGTGTCTGGAATCATCTGGGCTTGGACCATATCTCTAGTCTGCCTTCTGCAGCAGACATAGCTTGAGTTCTAGGCTAGAGAACTCCACCCCACTACTGTTGCCATTCTTGGTGTTAATTCCATGCTAGAGTCATCTGAAAAATCTCCAAAATCCTGGTATCTTCTACTGCAACAGTGCTGCACTTTATCCAGTAGCCTTTCCTTGGCTTTCTTCAGGAATTCTAACCTTACAGCACAGTGCTAAGCTTCAGCTGCACTCCTCGGTCCCTTCTCCTTCACACCTTCAAAAGCAGCAGCACAGGTAAAATCACATCCATTGATTGCTGGGTGAAGGTGATAGGAACTCCACAGGAAGTCAAACTTTGAGCCACAACCAAGGACATACACATAGGCTAGACCTAGGTCTCCCTGCTCATATGTAGCAGATGTGCAGCTTGACCATGATGTGTGTCCTGAACAACTGGAACAGGGGCTATCCCAAAAGCTGCTGCTTATTAATAGGATATATTCTATTAGCTGGTCTACTTTGTATGGCCTCAATGGGAGATGAAGCATATGGCCTCACAGAGACTTGAAGAACCTGGGCAAGGGGGCAAGGAGGAATATCCTGGGGACCCAACCTGCTCAAGGAAGAAGGGGAGGGAGAACTGGGGAAGGATTGTGGGAGGGTGTTGCTGGGAGGAGGCAGTGAGAGGTATATAAAGTGAGTAAGTAAAAATAAAATAAAATTAAAGGAAAACAAAGCAGCACCAAGCTGTTGATTCTTACATTTCAGACTTCAGCTTGCAGTGCAAGGTACAACCTTGGCTATCTTTGGAACACAGCGTCTGTGTGCTCAGGAAACACTTTGCAGAAGATTTCGTGTAAATGATGCTGGTCTCTTCTTAATCACCACTAATTTCTCAGCTTTAGCTAACTAGCATCAAGAATTCTAGCAAAGGTTTCATTCTAGGAATTCTGGTACCTTGTTATTCACAGTTAATTCTTAAAGTCCGAGCTAACCAAAATAACAAATTGTCTCAATAGACTCTTTAAACTTCTGAGATGTCACAGGCCAGGATTCAATTGTCTGTATTGCCGTCAACATTTTTATGTCCCAAGCACCTATAGAAGGGCCCACTGATATCTCATTATTCAATGGCTTTTCTAGGAAAAAGTTTCAAAATCTTCCCACAATCCATCCTAAAACATGTGGTCAGATTTCTCATAGCAATACCCCAGTATCCTAGTTCCAACTTTAGTCTTAGTCAGTTTTCTATTGCTGCAAAGACACACTATGACCATGGCAACTCTTAGAAAGGAATACATTTAATTGGGGCTTTCTTATAGTTTCTGAGGTTTAGTACGTTATTATAATGACCGGGAGCATAGTTGCATACAAGCACACGTAGTGCTGCAGAGGTAGCTGAGAATTCTAAGTCAGGATTCATGGGCAGCTGGAAGAGAGATACTACCTGGCTTGGACTTTTGAAACTTCGAAATCTATTTTCAGTGACACACTTCCTTCAACAAGGTCTCACCCACTCCAGTAAGGTCACACATCCTAATCCTTTTCAAGTAGTCCCACTCCCTGATGAATAATCATTAAAATATTTTAGCAAAGCCTATTCTATTCAAATCACCACACTATTGGTAGCCAATATATCTTTATTGAAAATTTCTGTATGTATGACAATGCCTACATGTGCTGCCTGATTCTCTCTCTCTCTCTCTCTCTCTCTCTCTCTCTCTCTCTCTCTCTCTCTCTCACACACACACACACACACACACACACACACACACACACACACATGGAGAGAGAGAGAGGTTATGAACGATCTGGAATCTGATTTTAAACTACTTGAAAGTCCATATGTTAGCTTGTTTTTATTTCATGGATATTGGCAGAACAAATTCCTATATTAGAGCAAGAGACATTTTTTTTAAATCATGTCACAGCAAGTAACATGCATACCAATGCATTTGTATCTGCTCCACTTGCTGTATGAGATATGGAGCCTTTGTGAACAGACCAAATGGATGCCTGCATACTAACTAGATTGTACTGCAGAAAGAATAATAGTATAACCCAATGTGAATTTTGATAATGTCAAAAATCATTTTTTGGGTATATTCCTATACCCATTATTGTATAGGAAGTGAAAAACTCTTAATGTCCTGGTGGGGCCATCCTACTTAATTCTTCAAGATGGTTGACTGCCAAGACAACTGTCAAAATAGTCTGGTAAGGAATACTTGAAGACTAGTTTTTGGCATAGCCATTAGAAAGTATAGATGTTCAGGAGGCAGAAAAATGATTGCTCAGGGATTTTTATACTTTGGTCACCAATGGCTTCTGCTGAATTTTCATATGAGTATATCATCCATTGAACAATTACTGAATGTGGAAAAAGTTAGAATCAAATTCATTCATTACATTGTTGGGAATTATTTAAGGCTCTTATTGTGAAAGGAATTTCAAGTAGGAGAGTGAAGCCAATATGAACTTCAGCTGCATTGTCCTTGACACAGTGGCTGTGATTGCATCTCACCAAGAATGATTTCATACATGCAGGGTCTAGTTCAAGGGCAGTCCATTATCTAGCACAAATAGAGCAAGGTTTAACTCATCTGCTGACTCTATTCCATCTACAAACCCATAGTTCCACAGGTCATGCATCTTTCTAGCTCATATTCCTCCATACTTCATAGTCCTTGGCATACTGTAAGTGCACTTGGTATATGAACATGAGCTTTAGAGTCATATGTCAGTAGGAAGAATTTCACTTGATTTTTAACCATCTATCACTTTGAATCAGACTGTGTTATGTCTTTGTTTTGCGTTGTTTTGTTTTCAATATGGTGTCATTATGTAGTCCTGGCTGTCCTGGAATTCTCTCTGTAGATCAGCTGCCCTAGAACTCACAAAGATCTGCCTGTCTCTGCCTCCCAAGTGCTAGTATTAGTGTGTACCACCACCACCAGGATTGAGTCAGACTTTTTATACATAACAGTAAATGTAACACATGAATATACAATATTGTAAAGCTTAAATGAGCTAATTGTAATATTGAATAGTATCACAATGAGACTTTAAAATTATTCATATGATGATGCTGGATCTATCTTCGGTGGTGGTAGTGAAATAGTAAAGAGTAGGTCAAATATGAGGGTAGAACCAACAGAATTTTCATGTAGGTCTGATGTGGGATATAAAAGAATTGATAAAAAAATATGATATTTTAAAAAGTGTGTGTGTGTGTGTGTGTGTGTGTGTGTGTGTGTGTGTGTGTTCGTGTTATATGAGTGTATATAAGTAGAGGCCAGAGGGAAATTCTGAGGTCCTCTTCTATCACTTTCTCTCTACCTTATTCCTTGAGACAAGGCCTCTAACTAGGTATTGAGCTCATTGGTTAGGTGAGTTTCCAGAGAGCTAGAGTGGTTTTCTTCTCTCTTTCCTCCCCTGGGGCTGGAGTTACAGGCACATGTGTGGCCGTGTATCACTCTTAAATGAATACTTGGCACCAAACTTGGGTCTCCAAGCTTGCAGTGCAAGTGCTTGCACTGAGAGCTGTCTCCAGCCCTTTTTGCTAGCATATGTCTGGTGTGGCTTAGGATTATTGTGGATAATGACTGAGTTGACTATTCCAATTGGCCAACTTACTGGAATTAATTAAGATTTTTCATACCCTAGCAGGTGCTAAATTGCTATTTGATTTAGGAGAGAACAGGAAGGTAGGGATATGCATATCATGATCATATATAAATCTTTCTTGAAGCTTATTGTTGTACGCTGGCTGAATATCTTTCTCATTATATAATGTAAGGAAAAATTCAGTTGGGAGACAAAACAGTGCAAGTAGAATATTATTTAGTAAAGTTTATTAAAACGTGTTCTAATAGAGATAGGCTAGGCTCTCTTGAAAGAGAGGTTGCTGATTGGTAGGCTTGGCACTGTGGTTCTTGGGACATATTTATAAATAGCTGCAAGATTGATGGCCTTTTAATTATGTAGGAGACAACCCTTAGATTATCTCATTCTGTGATACTCTTGAATATCCCCCAGAGAGGAGGGGTGAAAATCACAATAAATATAATGTGATGAAGCAGGTTTTTTGAGAACACAGCCCTGCATTCAGTTCACAGTTTGGTAATTGTGAATGTTTTTCTTTTCTTTTTTTTTTTTTTTTCGGAGCTGGGGACCGAACCCAGGGCCTTGCGCTTGCTAGGCAAGCGCTCTACCACTGAGCTAAATCCCCAACCCCTGTGAATGTTTTTTACCCGAGGTACTCATTCAATGCTAGGTGAATTATAGATCAGAAAACAAAGGGTTAAAGAGACTACTACAATAATAAGAGTGTAAGTTACTCCATCGTGGCCAATGGCTTGCAGCTTGAAGAGTATCCATTTTGGATCTCTTCTCAGAGGAAGCAAGTCCTTGAAAATGTCCCAGGAATTTCAGTACAAGTCAGAGTGGATAGTGTACATTTTAAACATAGGCACACAGTATTATCCAATAAGTAGGGATCTGAAATCTGCTTATACTCTTTCCTTCAGATTAGCATGTCATAAAGAATGTAATCAGATGTACCGGTATAGTTGCAGCTAAAGGCAGATACAAGATCAAATTAATTTGTTTTAAGATAATTGTTAATGTTGGAATATTTATATGGTAACAAGGACTCGTTATAGCAGATAAAGTGAATCAGACAAGGCAAGCACATCAATAAAATATTTGAATATATAAGAAGTAAGGATTTACACTCTAAAATGATAGTTAATCCATTGAAACAATTATACTTGCAGAGTTACAGGCGGTGACAGAAGCAAGCAGTAGGTGCATTAAATCTGAAAAAAGAATAAATCGTTTAATCTGGTCTGCTAACTTAGAAGCACAGTGATAAGTTGTGAGTTACAAATTCAAGATATGAGTAGAAGGAGGAGAGGAAAGGTGGGAAATTGCCTAAGGAATGGATTGATTAGTACAGGAACTGCTGAAGAATTCTTGTGAAACAAGGGAAGTTTACTGTCTTATGGTTTCATAGACTTAAAATGTGAATGAATGAAAAAGGCAACTTAACACAAACTAGAGTCATCTGGGAATCAGGAGACTCAGTTGAGGAACTGCCTCCATCAGATTAGCCTGTAGGTAAATTGGTGGGGCGTTTTCTTGATTGGTGGTTGATGTGCCAGATCCCAGACCACTGTGATCAGTGCTAAACTGGAGGAGTCCTGGATTATAAACAAAACAACATGAGCAATCCAGAGGATGAATGCTTGTAAGCATTGTTTTTCCTGTGACCTCTGTTTTAGTTCCTGCCTTATTCTTACCTTAAGTTCTTGCCTTAGCTTCCCTCAGTTATGGACTGTAAGCCTGTAAGACAGAGAACCTCTTTCTCCCCAAGGTGTTTTTGGTCAGTGTTGATCCCAGCAGTGGATAGGACCCATGATTATCTGTTTATTTTCAAAGTAGGGTTAGGGAAATTTGGTTTAATTGGTATATTTTTTTTGGTGGGGGTTTCATTGCAATGTATAACAGAGTGAGTGGCTTAAACAGTAGAAATTCATTCTCCTAAAGTTCATTTTATTATAAGGGATTTCTTTTACACTTTTAACTGTATTTAGTGTGTGAGGTGGGCAGAGTGGGCTCATGTGCCATGGCACTTGTATGCTCAGGAGGAGCTGGTAGAAGTGGGTTATCTCTTTTCACCATATATGTGAATCCAAAGATAAATGTTATGTCATCAGGGGCGGTGGCAAGCCTGCTGAGCAGTTTCACATCCTGCCCACGCCCCCAGCCCCTTAGAACTCTCTATGTGTCTCCTACATGGCTATCTTCAGCCTGCGTTTCCTTGTGGCCCTTACTGTATGTATGTCTCTGTTTATTTCTCTTCATAAAAAGGAGAATAAGTATTATTGAATTAAGACAAACCCATAACACTTCATTTAACCCTGATTTTTCTTTATTCATTTATTTTCTTATTACTTTGAAATATATTATGCATTTTCAAAATGGTGTATGTGTGTGTGTCTTTGTGTGCATGTTGGTGTGCATGTTTAGGTGACAGCACCTCTTTGAATCTGTTTCTTTCCTGATACCTTGTGGTACCAATGGGTGGAATTTAGATAATCAGCCATAGAACCCAGCTACTTACCATTGTAGAGCTCTCTTGCTGGCCCAGAATTACCTTCTTAAAATTGCAACTTCATATAATCATATTTTAATATACTGTGAATTAAGACATCAACATATGCCTTTTCAGCTATGGGAGGAGTGAGATTTCTCTAATGACTAGAGTTGGAGGTTTAAAATTTAAATATTTTAGAGTAAATAAGTACAAAGATGGAAAATATCAAATCATATTCTCATACAGATTGTTTTTAAGATGACAGGATGCGATGGGAAAAATCAGTTTTTAAATATGCTGTAGACAGATGCTTAGACAAAAAGTAAGGTACGTAGGAAGAGAACATGTGTTATATTAGTGTGTATTTTTGGGGGAATAAAGGCAAGGGATCTACCAATGTATCACTAGATTGAGCTAATAGTATGTGTTCATTCCCAAGGCAAAGTAAGTATTGTTATATTAAAAAAAAAAATCTAGGAGGCCCAAGTGATTGGCATGGAGAGCAAAAGTCCAGAATGAGATCAGAAAGGTTGTGAAGAGATGGGAGTTCTTTTACCTGATATAATTTCTTTGATAAACCAAATCCTGATGAGATCAGAGAATCATGATGCTGAGACACAAGATCTGTTTTTACCTTACAAAAAAAGCTTAATTTTCCTTGAAGTAAAATGCACAGATCTCAAGTGCACACATTTTAATGAGTTTTCAGTACCATAAAACCTGTGTAATTCAAACCTCTTCAGGGGATACATTTATTCATGCACTATTTTTTGCCATATAATGTTTTTATTTTCCAAGTCCCTAAATACTCACATACTGGACATGCACTGTGTCTATACGGATGCATGAGTCTCCTCATGCTTTTTTCTTTATTTGAAGGTAATTCTGAAGATATCACTACTGTTATGAATAATACTACTTGTGGCAGGGAACACTGCAAGGGCTTTACTTGCCTTGATCCATTCATATTTATCTCAGCCTTTGGTGGTTGGTACTACTGCTTAGGTTTTATAGACAGAAAAACCAAATCAATAAACATTCAGGTAACTTGAATTAATTTATATATACAATGAGTATTGGGATACGGATACACACACACACACACACACACACACACACACACACACACACACAATAGTGTTTATACTGTATTCATTACTATTGCGTCCATTTCATGGACCCCAAAAGACCACCAAGGAGCCAATTTTGATGCAATTGCCCAGGAGTCTTTATTCAAGTTCCAGTTGGGTCACACTGACAAAGCAGAATGGGGAGGTTAAGCCCTGAGTTCAGTTTCAAGCAAGAATTTATAGAGGCAACCAAATAAGCAAGGAGGTTTCCAGCTTGGCACACATTTGATTGGGGCGGTGGGTGGGATTTGTTGCGCTTTGAAATGAATGGCTGGGGGGTTGGGGATTTAGCTCAGCGGTAGAGCGCTTGCCTAGTGAGCGCAAGGCCCTGGGTTCGGTCCCCAGCTCCGGAAAAAAGAAAAAAAAATAAAAAAAGAAATGAATGGCTGGTGCTGGGAGCCAAACCATAAACTTTCATAAGTAAATATCTTTAGGCACAACTGTAACTTCTGATTTCTTCCTAATTGGTGGTTGTTGGAAAGTGATCTGGAGATCATTGTGACCTGGAGACCAGTGCAAGGTATAGGCCTGGTGTTTAACTGGAGTTCAACTTTAGGACAGGTTCTCTGAGACAGAACCTGAACTCAAAGAAACTTAGTCTGGTCTCTCAATACAAAGTTTATGCTACAATGTTTATTATTGATTGAATTTACTGTTATGACTATTTTCCTTTTGTGCAGATACAGGTGAAAAAGTATTTCTTTCTATTCCATATATATACATGTATTTTGGTGATGAGTGGATTCTTCAGACATGTTTTTTTCTTTTTTTTTTTTTTTTTTTTTTTTTTTTTAGTCTTCAGCCACCCAAAGGAAAGCATCTTTCCCTATCATATCTGGAGCTAAATCACCATAAATTCTCATTTCTAGTCACTGATTTATGGGTATAAAAGGAAATGTTCATAACTATATGGTCCTTGTCCTTTTCAATGAGTTTGTAGTTATCTATAATTTTAAAAGTTCTCCAAGTTAATGAAACTTCTGGAAGTTCTATCAGCAATCTCAACTGTGCTTCTCAAATACTATGGCAGCATAAAGTATAGCTTCATAAAATAGATTGAAAAAATTTTCTCTCATTATATAATTTTCTACTAAAGAGAATATATACATACCGATAAAAATGTCTAATAGCAAATAAGCTATATTCGCCAGGAAGTTATAACCTTCTAATTGAAAGCCAAAACAAACAAAGCAATATCCTCACAAGTCTTTTGTCCTTATCTTAATATGATTGTTTTCAAATATCTTAAAATTTAATCCGTGTTTTAATTTTTTTATATTTGAAATTCTCTTTTTAATAAAATCAGGAAAATACCACATTTTTCAGGCAAAATCCCACAATATCTTGTGCGATATTATTTATGTGGCAAAAAAGAAGGAAATGGGACTTGCAAGTGGGTGCATAATAAGTTTTTGTGTGTTAAAACTTTCCTCCTTAGAGCAACACTATGAAAAAACTAAATGCTGCTAGCATGGTGTTTGTACGTGCTTGTGAGCTCAGAAGCAAGAGGATTATAAAATGAAGGCCCCTAGAGAATATGTAGTGAGATTCTGTGTCTTGTTTTTTTTTTTTTTACTTAAAGTAAGAAAGAATTAAAAATAAACGGAGAAATAATTATGCTAAAAGATCTTTGAAACAATTAGAAAGTCAGCCAGATCCACACCTGTACAGACTGTCCATGCTCTATGTTGGATCAGTCAGTCAGAGATACTACACAAGTTTACTTTCATCGTTTCCTGAAAAGCAAAACCAATATGTGCAAAGAAGTAGAAGTGTAACAGAATAAATGCATACTACAGATTCAGTTCTCTTAAATAACTGCCACTACCAACTGTACTTTTGTTAGTTGTCATGTGTATGGTGCCATTTCCTGCTTGGTAAGATTGCTTTTATAAGGAACATTCGAGTGCACAGAGTGTTATTCTGCATGTACCAGAGAATGTGATGCTGTGTTCCTGGTAGAGATATACTTAAGTCACACACAGAATTAAGAACTTGACATGTATATGTATGCATATGGCAGACAAGAATATACAACCAAGTTTTGTCACTGAAATTGTTAAGTTGGACTCTTTTCACCATTGTTGTCTGGCTGTGGGACTCTAACAGGCCGTGGAAGTAGGATAATTTAAATAATTCTTGAAGTGGTAATAGAATGTGATTTTGACTCTCTATCATAACTGAAGTTAAAATTAAATTCTTCATAACCTCAATTGCTAGACTCTTATTAGGAAATGGCTTACCTTAGGCATTTTAATATTTAATAATACGTTATTTCAGATTTTCTCGCAGTAATAATCATACTTTTCCTTAAAATATTCTGTCTTGCTTGAGCCTCATAATATTTTGTGAGGTGGATAGGGCAGGAAAGAAGTTATCAACAAAAATGAAGTGTACAAAGAGGCAGGCTGCCTACGGTCATGTTTTCATTTGATGACAGAGCCAAGGGCATTGCTGGCCCCATCTTTAGAATCATTTATTGTGAGGTATTTCTGCTAGAGATGTTGAAAAGATTCAATAGGTATTGTTGTTATATATGCTTCTCCATAGGTTTCTCTTTTCTACAATAAATTGAAGGCATGAATTCTATCTTAGAGTCAAAGTAAGAGAAAATTTTATAGACTGAGTTGTCTCATTTTTCAAGTTTAAAAATATGCACACTGACAGGAATACAGGTAGGAGAGCTGTGCTCTGGTTACTAGGATCACGGACGGAGTTCTAATATTTAGCTTTAACTTTTATAGAAAAGTGAAGCAGAGAGGAAATGTACTAGATAATTAACATTCCAACAGGGTATTTTTCAAGAAAAAGAAACCCCAAATGTTATGTAATTTTTTGATTTCCACACATGATCCATCTCTGTCCTTTGGTAAATATTTATCCATATATCTGAATGAAAATAAATGTATGTTGTTGAAATTAGAATTATTAGCTTTCATTTGTTGTCCCAGGCAACATACGTATTGCCTCATTCTACTACATCACTTATGCAAATTTAAAAAGGTCTTTACCTAGCAATTTGTGCTTTGTGTTACTAGTTTGAAAAATAGTCATGAAGTGTTTCAATTATCTTGCCTTCAGTATTATTCACCTAAAGTATCTGTGCCAGAACAACGTTATTCTTCTAATATTTAACAATTTGTACTTTACTTGATATTTATTCATGTATTTTGTGGTACTAGAAATTGAACATAGGTCCTTGCCTATGCTACCCAAGCACATTCTATTTTATGCTATCTTTATTTTCCTTTTATTAAAAATCAATTTTTTTCACATAATACATCCTGATTGCAACTTCCCCTCCCCCTACTACTCCCAGTTCCTCTCCACCCCCATTCCGATCAATACTTGATTTTTAAGAGTAAGTAATATGAGATTATGTTGGATCTGATATGTTTATTATACAGAAAATTATATATATAGTATATGCTATATATATATCTTTCTTTGGATGGCTCTCAAGAATTTTGTAGCTTTTATGTTTTGCCCTTTACAATGTAATCTTGTTTATTTTCCATAAATATATTGTTTTCCACTCACAAATACTCAATATATCTGCTGAGACGTATATCATCTCTGTATTTTTCTATGTAGATCAGATACCTTTAAGACTAACAATCATCAATTTATTTCATAAATTGCTGATAAATTGATCATCTTTAGAGCCATACTTGTTTGTTCGAGTGTTTTTAAGTTTTTACTTTGAGTCAGGGCTTCACTGTGTATGTCTAGCTGTCCTAGATTTCACTCTGTAGACCAAACCAGCCTCAAACTTACATATATTTGCCTCTGCCTCCCGGTGCTTGGATAAAAGGCATGCGCCACCATTGCTCAGCTAATTCATAATTGTTCAGTAAGATCCTTGGTAAGCTTGACTACACTTAATCCTAGTAAATCTTTAGATGTGACATTGTTATGTATATTTCACAGATTAAAAAATGGTGGCAAAGGAGGTCTCCAAATGATATCATGTGAACAGACTCAGACTTGCTCATTATCTAAATGTCAGCCATTAGCCTCTGTGGAACATTGTTATTTCAGGATGATTTATCTTGCAAAACAATATTGGCTTGCCAAAAGAACTGTGTCAGAGTAGGTGTGCCTTATTGACACAGTGCTATATAGGACAGCATGATAATGCATAAGGTAAAGTAAATGCCACTGGAAGAAATCAAATAGTTTATCCAAGTCTCACCTTGCATTGTAGTTAGGACTCAGGGACCATATGCTAGAATCTTACCTACCTGGCTTGTTAAAGTCTGAGGGGCTTTTAGTTTTACATGTGAGGGCCTGAATGCTGATATATCTGGGAGCATGAATAAATGAACCAAGTTGTTTATTTTGTATTTTATCTACTTTGGATAAAACATCCATCTATAATAATAAGAATTCTTTCTTCCTTCCTTCCTTCCTTCCTTTCTTTCTTTCTTTCTTTCTTTCTTTCTTTCTTTCTTTCTTTCTTTCTTTTTTCCAATATAGTGGGATGCATCTTGCTTTTGTCCTGGAGATCACCTCTGTGGCTTGGATTTATCTCAGGAACATTCGTCTTCAGTCTGCGTGTTAATTAGAAATCAAGCATGAGGAGACTCGTCTACTGCAAGGTGGTTCTGGCCACTTCGCTGATGTGGGTGCTTGTCGATGTCTTCTTACTGCTGTACTTCAGCGAGTGTAACAAGTGTGATGACAAGAAGGAGAGATCCCTGCTACCTGCGCTGAGGGGTGAGTGCTCGTGCAGAAAGAAGTGCTGATGCAGGACAGAGCAGGACACCTCGAACTAGATGAGTTCTGCCTTCCTGTGGCAGAAGCGCATTTTAGCAAACTGTTCGCACATATTTAACAATCTGGAAACTGCTATACTTGTGTAGCCTTAATTGTCTATTTGGAAGAAATGACACTAGCTATGCAAACTCTATGATAACTTCCAATTTCTACCATTCCAGTGTTCTTTGATTCTACATAAAGAATTATTTTGAGCTGTTCCTATTAGACATAATTTGAAGTCTGAGCTTTCAAAAGCCAGTTGCCTTTAAAGATCAAGCACATAACACTGAGAAGAAATGATACAAGAATGAGACAGGAGGGGAGTAGAGAGGGTTGGGGATACATTCTTCTTGGAGGCCACCAGAGCCTTAGTTCCAGGTTAAAGGTATACATAATGTTAGACGTAGTATAAGGTCACTATTTCTTTAAGAATTAGTTTCAAGGAATAGAAAGCAACAAATTCTAAACAAATATGACAATGCATGCTGAATGGTGATTTATGAAGGAAGGTATGAGGTTCAGTGCCTGCAGTTTTTGCATATTCTGTTCTGTGACATCAAGATCCAAAATATATTTATTTCTAAAATATTCACAATAAATCTGACTTCTAAATTTTAAAACATACCTAAGGGTGTTCAATTCATTAAATTACAATGGATTCTGTGCTTAATAATAATATATTATATATGCATGCAAAATAAACATTTTCCTTTCAGTTTAAGGTGAAAGTTTTGAATCTATGAATTACTGAGTTATGATTATCATGTATAATTTTACTTTAGCAATTTGAAGATTATTCTTTAGTCAAAAATACTCCGGTAAATGCAATTAAGTTGACAGTATTCTGCTGGAGGAAGATTGGAAAAGTGTAGAGCATTTCTGAAAATAACTTTTAGTTTAGAGTGTTTTATACAGCTTTCTTTTTTTTTATTAACTTGAGTATTTCTTATATACATTTCGAGTGTTATTCCCTTTCCCGGTTTCCGGGCAAACATCCCCCTCCCCCCTCCCCTTCCTTATGGGTGTTCCCCTCTCAACCCTCCCCCCATTGCCGCCCTCCCCCCACAGTCTAGTTCACTGGGGGTTCAGTCTTAGCAGGACCCAGGGCTTCCCCTTCCACTGGTGCTCTTACTAGGATATTCATTGCTACCTATGAGGTCAGAGTTCAGGGTCAGTCCATGTATAGTCTTTAGGTAGTGGCTTAGTCCCTGGAAGCTCTGGTTGCTTGGTATTGTTGTACATATGGGGTCTCAAGCCCCTTCAAGCTCTTCCAGTTCTTTCTCTGATTCCTTCAACGGGGGTCCTATTCTCAGTTCAGTGGTTTGCTGCTGGCATTCGCCTCTGTATTTGCTGTATTCTGGCTGTGTCTCTCAGGAGCGATCTACATCTGGTTCCTGTCGGTCTGCACTTCTTTGCTTCATCCATCTTGTCTAATTGGGTGGCTGTATATGTATGGGCCACATGTGGGGCAGGCTCTGAATGGGTGTTCCTTCAGTCTCTGTTTTAATCTTTGCCTCTCTCTTCCCTGCCAAGGGTATTCTTGTTCCCCTTTTAAAGAAGGAGTGAAGCATTCACATTTTGATCATCCGTCTTGAGTTTCGTTTGTTCTAGGCATCTAGGGTAATTCAAGCATTTGGGCTAATAGCCACTTATCAATGAGTACATACCATGTGTGTCTTTCTGTGATTGGGTTAGCTCACTCAGGATGATATTTTTCCAGTTCCCTCCATTTGCCTACAAATTTCATAAAGTCCTTGTTTTTGATAGCTGAGTAACATTCCATTGTGTAGATGTACCATATTTTCTGTATCCATTCCTCTGTTGAAGGGCATCTGGGTTCTTTCCAGCTTCTGGCTATTATAAATAAGGCTGCGATGAACATAGTGGAGCACGTGTCTTTTTTATATGTTGGGGCATCTTTTGGGTATATGCCCAAGAGAGGTATAGCTGGATCCTCAGGCAGTTCAATGTTCAATTTTCTGAGGAACCTCCAGACTGATTTCCAGAATGGTTGTACCAGTCTGCAATCCCACCAACAATGGAGGAGTGTTCCTCTTTCTCCACATCCTCTCCAGCCTCTGCTGTCACCTGAGTTTTTGATCTTAGCCATTCTCACTGGTGTGAGGTGAAATCTCAGGGGTGTTTTGATTTGCATTTCCCTTATGACTAAAGATGTTGAACATTTCTTTAGGTGTTTCTCAGCTATTCGGCATTCCTCAGCTGTGAATTCTTTGTTTAGCTCTGAACCCCATTTTTTAATAGGGTTATTTGTTTCCCTGCGGTCTAACTTCTTGAGTTCCTTGTATGTTTTGGATATAAGGCCTCTATCTGTTGTAGGATTGGTAAAGATCTTTTCCCAATCTGTCGGTTGCCGTTTTGTCCTAACCACAGTGTCCTTTGCCTTACAGAAGCTTTGCAGTTTTATAAGATCCCATTTGTCGATTCTTGATCTTAGAGCATAAGCCATTGGTGTTTTGTTCAGGAAATTTTTCCAGTGCCCATGTGTTCCAGATGCTTCCCTAGTTTTTCTTCTATTAGTTTGAGTGTATCTGGTTTGATGTGGAGGTCCTTGATCCACTTGGACTTAAGCTTTGTACAGGGTGATAAGCATGGATCGATCTGCATTCTTCTACATGCTGACCTCCAGTTGAACCAGCTCCATTTGCTGAAAATGCTATCTTTTTTCCATTGGATGGTTTTGGCTCCTTTGTCAAAAATCAAGTGACCATAGGTGTGTGGGTTCATTTCTGGGTCTTCAATTCTATTCCATTGGTCTATCTGTCTGTCTCTGTACCAATACCATGCAGTTTTTATCACTATTGCTCTGTAATACTGCTTGAGTTCAGGGATAGTGATTCCCCCTGAAGTGCTTTTATTGTTGAGGATAGTTTTAGCTATCCTGGGTTTTTTGTTATTCCAGATGAATTTGCAAATTGTTCTGTCTAACTCTTTGAAAAATTGGATTGGTATTTTGATGGGGATTGCATTGAATCTGTAGTTCGCTTTTGGTAAAATGGCCATTTTTACTATATTAATCCTGCCAATCCATGAGCATGGGAGATCTTTCCATCTTCTGAGGTCTTCTTCAATTTCTTTCCTCAGTGTCTTGAAGTTCTTATTGTACAGATCTTTTACTTGCTTGGTTAAAGTCACACCGAGGTACTTTATATTATTTGGGTCTATTATGAAGGGTGTCGTTTCCCTAATTTCTTTCTCGGCTTGTTTCTCTTTTGTGTAGAGGAAGGCTACTGATTTATTTGAGTTAATTTTATACCCAGCCACTTTGCTGAAGTTGTTTATCAGCTTTAGTAGTTCTCTGGTGGAACTTTTGGGATCACTTAAATAAAGTATCATATCATCTGCAAATAGTGATATTTTGACTTCTTCTTTTCCGATCTGTATCCCCTTGACCTCCTTTTCTTGTCTGATTGCTCTGGCTAGAACTTTAAGAACTATATTGAATAAGTAGGGAGAGAGTGGGCAGCCTTGTCTAGTCCCTGATTTTAGTGGGATTGCTTCAAGTTTCTCTCCATTTAGTTTAATGTTAGCAACTGGTTTGCTGTATATGGCTTTTACTATGTTTAGGTATGGGCCTTGAATTCCTATTCTTTCCAGGACTTTTATCATGAAGGGGTGTTGAATTTTGTCAAATGCTTTCTCAGCATCTAATGAAATGATCATGTGGTTTTGTTCTTTCAGTTTGTTTATATAATGGATCACGTTGATGGTTTTCCATTTATACAGCTTTCTAAAATGATCTTTCTCAGCAGGAAAGGTTATGAGAATCTTTCCCTTTTCAAACTGTGTCTACATCTCTCATGGTAGTTTTCACTTAGCATTGATAATTGAAAGTACTATGTAACTGATCAGTGTATTTCTTTTTAGATAGTTTGTATTTACTTTAAGCTTTTATTCCACAATTATTAATGCCAGGAGGACCTTATGAGCCCTAATTTTGATGAATGAACATGAGGTTAATTTCCTCTTCTTTAAGGAAAACAAACCCTAGAATTAGCCTCTCTGTGTCATTGCTGCTGAATATTGAGCTGCAGCTTGATTGAAAGTAGAGTGTGTTTGATACATTGCATCAGTGTTTAATGTTTACTGCATCTTTTTTTTTCCGCTGGAGACATCTAGATTGGTCACAAAAACACTATAATCTGATTCAACAAAACCAGAGTGGTCTTTCTCATGGGTATGAAAAATATGCAGCTCTGCTGATTAACAACTGTAGTGCAGAGGTTTTTTTTTTTTTTTTTTTTTTTTTTTGGTTCTTTTTTTCGGAGCTGGGGACAGAACCCAGGGCCTTGCGCTTCCTAGGTAAGCGCTCTACCACTGAGCTAAATCCCCAGCCTGTAGTACCGAGTTTTAAATATCCAAATGTGAAATATGATGCTGCAAGGCAAAATACTTTTTCTGAAGCTTATTTTTTTGTGAAAACTGACCTTATTTATAAAATATTGCTTTGGTTTGCCAGGGCTGCTGGAACATGAGGGGCTGGGTGCCATTTACACAGCAGGATTTTATTATTTTTATGGTTTCAGATCTTGGAAAATCCAAGATCAAGGTGCTTGTTAGATTTCAGGGAAAGCCAGGATAAATGGTTAACTAAGGAACCAAGACTTTTGCTGCCAGGCCTTCTCAGCATTGCCAACACCTGTTGGAGTCCTGTTTCCTTTGTAACCATTTGTCCCAGGTTTCTTTGAGACCCAACAGTACTGAAAGATGTGGTGCTTTGGAAGAACGATTTCTTATAAAAGTTCATTATTCCTGCTAAGCTCACATGGCCGGCAGTTGGAGAATATCTAAGGCCATTTTTCCTAAACAGTGACCTTTACTGACATGTCTCTGAAATTTTAATATTTTGTAAATATAATATTATGTAAAATATCAAGTAAATGTCTAGGATATACAGTTCAAATACTGATAGTGAAGTGCTGTTACTTAAAATATCTAGCTGGGGAAATGGGAAGAATGTGGGGGTTCTAATTAGGAAGAGGGTAGTGATAAATGCAGAATTATAAGTTAGTAAAATAACAGTAAAGATTTCTGGAAATGTCATAAATATTCATACTATTAATGATCTATATTGGAAAAACAGCATAAAGATTCCCACAAGAACGCTGAGCTACACAATCATAACATACATGCAGAGAACCCCTGACTCTTTTGCCTGCCTTTGTGATTCTTTTTCTCTTCCTGGATTGCCTTATCTAGTCTTCACATGAGAATATCAATGTTGCCTGGTCTTACTGTAGCTTGTTATGCCATATTATCTTGATGTCCCTGGAAGTCCTGCTCTTTTCTGGGGGGAGATGAAGGGGTAGTGGATCCATGGGAAAGAGGAGAAACTCGGGGAGGAAGGAGAAATTGTAGTCAGGATGTAATACTTGAGAGCAGAATAAAACCTCAGAAAACATAATATAATGCATGTAAACCTTTGTTTAGGTATGTGCAAATAGTTTTAGTTAAACTGAAGATCTGACCTGAAACCATCTTATTTGAGGACTTGCTTTCATGGTATAGAAGGTACCATGCAAACCTGCAAAGGAAGAAATCAATCAACATTTCTACCCAACTAAGTTCCCTGTGAACCACAGCAATAACCAACCTGGCACCATAACTTCAAGGCTACAGTAGGGACATGCGTATCTTCAATGTAATTAATAACTCTTTAATTTGACCTAAGCCCAGCTCTACAAGAAGGAAATCATGCCTGGTACAGGAAACTTAGCCAACTGACCAGAGCTAGTGACATCATGGATTTTGTTAGGGAACATACAAGAAGCATGATCTTCTAATCACATTCTAAATATTTGTTATTATATACAAAGATAAGTGTAGGTCTCACCCCTCATCAAAGAAATTTCTATTTACAACCAATGGAGGGCATTATAAAATACCACAAAGTAACATAATGCCAGAGTTGTGGAGGTCAGTTTGAAAGAATATATCTATCCTATGGTCTAGGGATACTATGCTATACTATATTATGCTATGCTATGCTATCCTATGCTATGCTATGCTATGCTATGCTATGCTATGCTATACCACTATACTATATTACTATACTATACTGTACTGTACTATACTATACTATACTATGGCCTAGGGATACTATACTATACTATACTATACTATACTATACTATACTATACTATACTATACTATAATGGTGTAAGGAACATTGAGGAAGGGGACCCAGAAAAATTGTATGAGCCAGAGGATTAATGATTTTACTATAATATTGAGTCTCTTATTGTCAGATAATACACTCATGTAATCTCAGCAACATGAATGCTAGACACAAACAGAACAAGGACATGCTAAACATGGACTTAAAAGAGTGCAATCTTAAGCAAAATTTATGGGTAACTGGTGAATGCTGAGAGCACAGACATAGTCTTTCCCAGGGAAGAGCACACCAATTGGTAATCCAATACCAAATTGTCAGCCTTGGAAACATACTTACAATTGACATTATACAGACTGAATAGGGTGTTTCATGCACTTAAGAATATCTATAAATACATATACATGTTGGTTTGTACCAACAATTAATGGAAGAAGAGGACATGGTTTGAATAGATCAGGAGAATATACACGAAAGGGAAGGTGGGAAAGATATAATTATATTAGAAGCTCGGTAATGAAAAGAAGAAATTGACAAAATTCGTTGGAACAAGTGAAATCATTCTTTTATTGTTAAATACTAGACTTTGCTCTCAGACATGTACAAATTCAGTTAAATGGGCCATGAATTGTCTTTAAGAACCACACGTTCTAACGTACTCGTCTAGCTACATTACCAAATAGAAAAGGAGTGGCTACTGAACAGACTGGTTTCAGAATTAAGAGTTTTGACGTATGGGAGATATGATGCTTCATGCACACTGGGAGTGAGCGGATTGCAAAAGGAATAAAGTCCTTTTCAAAAGTAAAGGTCCATTCAATGAGCAAATTAACTGATAAAATCTCAATCAGACATAGAAAGAATTACTAGATTGTACCCAGAAAGCCAGGATAAAGGCACATTTTATAGGATTTTAAAAGGCTGTGTGACTGAAAATGAATTTTAACTTGTTCTTAGAAACAGTTTCTGAAACTTGTTAGAAAGGCTAGTGCGTATTAATCATCCACAGACTTAGAAGAAAAGAATCACATATAATATGCAGTGGGAGTGACAGTTTTATCTTCAATTACGTAATTAGATATTTAAGTTTCATTTCTTTATTAAAACCACTCATATTAGATGGTAAGTAACAGAATATTAGCTCATTTAATTGTCCATGTAGCAATCCCATAAGTATTACTTCCATTCTCAAAATTTTAATTTCTTTTTCATTTATTTTCTTTACTTATCGACTATTTCTTGCACACCGCCCCTCCCAGTCACCTGTTCCCACAATCCTTTCCCCATCTTCTCTTTCCTTCTCCTGTTGAGGGTGGGACCGCCTGGGAGTGGCATTCAAGTCTCTCCTAGGCTAGATGCTTCCTCTCCCACTGAGGCCAGACAAGGCATCCCTGCTAAAAGAACACATCCCATGAGCAGGCTAGGATTCTTGCCTTGCTACAGGAGATGTCCCCTTCAGGTTCCATATCACCAAGGTAGTGAGTCACAGCTAAGGTCACCCCTATTGGTTCTTGGACCTTAACCCAGGTCTCTTTCTACCTCCTCTTCACCCCAGTCATTTGCAGATTTCCCTTCATTTACATGGCCACCTAGCCATCCTTTTTGCCCTGCCTGACACCTGACCCTAAACCCCTCATTCCCTTCTCCATTCTCTCTTCCCCCCAGCTCTCTCCCTCCAACTGCCTTTTTTGACTATTTTATTCCCACCTCTGAGATTCAAGCTTCCTTGCTTGAGCCTTCCTTCTTGTTTAGCTTGTGGAGCAAGGGGAACACATCTTTATTTCTGCAGTAGTGCAAACTTGTACTTCCACTTTGAAAATCAATTTGGTGGTTTCTCAGAAAACTGGGAATAGTTCTATCTCAAGACTCAGCTATATGCCACTCCTGGGCACATACCCAAAAAATGCTCCAAACCGCCACAGAGATGCTCAACTATGTTCATAGCAACTTAATTTGTAATAGCCAGAAACTGGTAACAGTGTTGATGTCTCTCAACTGGAGACTGGATAAAGAATATGTGGTACATCTGCACAATTTAATAGGGCATACTATTCCCCTATTAAAAACAAAAGCATCATGAGTTTTGCAGGCAAAGGGATGGTACTTGAGAATGCCATCCTGAGTTGGGAAACTAGTCCCAAAAGGACATGCATGGTATGCAGTGACTTATAAGTGGGTATTAGCAATAAAATGCCGGTACCACGTTACATTCCAGACCCAAAGAAATTCAACAAGAAAGAAGGTGCCAGCAAGGAGGCTTGAATCTCACTGAGAAGTGGAGATACAATTTAATTTGGTGTCTCAAAAATAGGTTCACAAGTCCTAATTTATCACAATGTACATATCTTATATGCACATTTTTTATCAGTTTACCTCAGTAAGTGACTAAAATTAATTACTCATTTTCTTTTTTATTTAAATAAAATATAATTACATTATTATCCAACTCTTCCCTCTTCCACATCCACCTCCATATTTCTCCCAAAATTCAAGTCCCCTTCCTTAACTATTGCTGTTACATATACGGATAAATGAATAGATACAAATACAATCTTCTGAATCTGTCCAGAGTTGTTTACATGAGTTTATTACTTGGACTTATCACTTCTCAATGGATAACCAATAAGATATTCATCCCTGGGGAAGACTAATTCTTCCTCTCTCACTAGATGTCAGCTGCTTTTAGCTCTCCACCCAGGAGTGAGGCTTCCCACAGTGTTTCTCCTATCTACACTGGGATGGGAATTATTGGAATTGTTTGGTTCATCTTTAGACAACACCAAGGCATGTTTTTGAGATTTCATGAGTGTAGCTTTGCTGACTCAGCTAGAAGGCATAGTTCACAGTGGACTTCCTGATTCTCTGGCTCTTAAAATCTTTGCACCTCCCTTCGGATACAGGAATTATACTGTAGATTGTAGGCTTACCACTTGTGGAGGGGATCCCATGGTCAGTTTTTCTTTATACTCTAACTAGTTGTGGCTTTCTTTGATGGTCTCTTTCTTTACTTTTAATAATTTTATTTTCCATGGATATTTTATGCATTTACATTTCAGATGTTATCCCCATTCCCACCTCTCCCTTAACCTCTCCCCTCTCCCCTGCTTCTACGAGGATGCTCCCATTCCCACCCACTAGCTCCAAACTCAATGCCCTGGCATTTCCCTACATTGGGGCATTGAGCCTTCACAGGACCAAGGGATTTCCTCCTATTGATGCTGAACAATGCCATCTTGTGCTACAATGTGACTGGAGTCTTCGGTCCCTCCATGTGTACTCATTGGTTTAGTCCCTGGGAACTCTAGTGGGGTTTGGTTGGTTGAAATTTTTGTTCTTCCTATGGTGCTCCAAACCCTTTCAGCTCCTTCACTCTTTTCTCTAACTCCTCCACTGGGGACCCCAGTCTCAGTCCAGTGGTTAGCTGCAAGCATCCTCATCTGTATCAGTAGAGCTCTGGCAGAGCCTCTCAGGAGACATCCATTTCAGGCTTCCTGGCTCCTTCTTGGCACCAGCAATAGTGACCAGATTTGGTGGCTGCATGGGGGATGGATCCCCAGGTGGGGCAGTCTCTGGATGAATTTTTCTTCAGTCCCTGCTCCACTCCCTGTATTTCCTCCTGTGAGTTTTTTGTTCTCCCTTCTAAGAAGGACTGAAGCATCCACATTTTGGTCTTCCTTCTTCTTGGGAACCATATGATCTATGATTTTTTTTTTAGATATTTCAAGCTTTTGGGCTAATGTCCACTTATCAGTGAGTACATACCATGGGTGTTTTTTTGTGACTGGGTTACCTTCCTCAAGACGATATTTTCTAGTTCCATCTCTTTGCCTAATAATTACATGTAGTCATTGTTTTTAATAGCTGAGTAGTACTCCATTGTGTAGATGAACCACATTTTCTGTATCCATTCCTCTGTTGAAGGGCATCTGGGTTCTTTCCAACTTCTGGTTATTATACTATAAGACTTCTGGTTATTATACTATAAGACTTCTATGAACATAGTAGAGGATATGTCCTTGTTAGATGTTGGAGTACCTCCTGGGTGTATGTCAAGGAATGGTATAGCTTGGTCCTCAGGTAGTACAATGTTCAATTTTCTAAAGAACCATCAGACTGATTTCCAGAGTGGTTGTACCAGTTTGCAATACCACCAGCTATGTAGGAGTTTTCCTCTTTCTCCAAATCCTCCCCAGCACCTGTGGTCACCTGAGGTTTTTTTTTTTTTTTTTTTTTTTTTTTTTTTTTTTTTTTTTTTTTTTTAATCTTAGCCATTCTCACTGGTATAAGGTAGTATCTCAGGGCTCAGGGTTGTTTTAATTTGCATTTCCTTGATGACTAAGGTTGTTGAACATTTCTTTAGGTTAGGTACTTTTCAGCCATTCAATGTTCCTCAGCTGAAAATTCTTTGTTTAGCTCTATACCCCATTTTTAAAGAGGGTTATTTGGCTCTCTGGAGTCTAGCTTCTTGAGTTCTTTGTATATATTAGATATCAGCCCGTATTGGATGTAGTATTGGTAAAGACCTTTTCCCAATCTGTTGGTTGCCATTTTGTCCTATTGACAGTGTCTTTTGCCTAACAGAAGCTTTTCAATTTTATAAGGTTCCATTTGTCAATTCTTGATCTGAGAGAATAAGTCACTGGTGTTCTGTTCAGGAAATTTCCCACAGTGTTTATGTGTTTGAGGCTCTTCCCCATTTTCTCTATTAGTTTCAGTGTATCTGGTTTTATGTGGAGGTCTTTGATCCACTTGAACTTGAGCTTTGTACAAGGAGATAAGAATGAGGCAATTTGCAATGTTCTATATGCTGATGTCCAGTTCAACCAGCACCATTTGTTGAAAATGTTACCTTTTTTTCATTGGATAGCTTTAGCTTCTTTGTCAAAGATCAAGTGACCACAGGTGTGTGGATTTATTTCTTTGTCCTGAATTCTATTCCATTGTTCTACCTGCCTATTCATGTACCAATACCACACAGTTTTTATCATGATTGCTCTATAATCCTGCTTGAGGTCAGGGATGGTACTTCCCCCAAAAGTTCTTTTATTGTTGAGAATAGTTTTTGCTATTCTGGGATTTTTGCTTTTCCAAATTAATCTGCAAATTCCTCTTTTAATTCTATGAAGAATTGAGTTGGAATTTTCATGGGGACTGCACTGAATCTGTAGATTGCTTCTGGCAAGATGGCCATTTTTACTGTATTAATCCTGCCAGTCCATGAGCATGGTATATCTGAGATATGGAAATATTCTGAAATTTTCTTCGATTTCTTTCTTTAGAGACTTGAAGTTCTTGTCATACAGATCTTTCATCTGCTTGGTTAGAGTCACACTGAGGTATTTTATATTATTTGTGACTATTATAAAGGGTGTTGTTTCCCTAATTTCTTTCTCAGCTTATTTATCTTTGAGTAGAGGAAGGCTACTGGTTTATTTGAGTTAATTTTATATCTAGCCACTGTGTTGAAGTTGTTTATCTGCTATAGGAGTTCTCTCGTGGAATTTTTGGGGTCACTTAAGTATACTATTGTATCATCTGCAAATAGTGATACTTTGACTTATTCCTTTGAAATTTGTGTACCTTTGATCTCTTTGTGCTATGTAATTATTCTGGCTAGGACTTCAAGTACTATATTGAATAGGTAGGGAGGTACTGTAAAATGAGCTTCATTAATGAGGGAGGAAAGCTATACTTATTCAGAAGTATAAGGATAAGTGTTGAGAATGCAGTTAGAAAATTATGCTGGTTTAGCAAGTAGTAGTGGTAGATTGTCTTATAAGATCCTTGACCTCACTAGCTAAAAGTAGTTGTCTAGATTTACAATACATTTTGTTTAGTATTTTCTATCCACCAAACATTATGTGAAGAATGGTTTATGTCAGAACTAATAATAAAATTATAGTGAAGAAGGATTTTGTGCAGATTTGTCTCAGTGGCCAGATGTGGTTTGGATTCACTGATACTGCAAAACCAATCACCTACCTATGCATCCAGGCAAACTTTAACAGAGGAATGCCCAGAAGACATGTTCTTGTTTTCATTTTTATCAAGGAGAAAAGTAATTAGAATTATGCTAATGAAATTTCAGAATACCCACCCTATGCTATCAAGCAGAGTTAGAGTTTGTAAGTATTAAATACAGAACAAAATCAGTAAGGCATAGTTGTCATTTAGAGAAAAAATACTATAACTTTCCTTTCTGGAAAGACTATGAAGAGCAGTGTTAACTGAATAGAGAGGACTGTGCAACGTTACTAAATTGCTGACCAATAAAATGACAATGGCTAATCAGATGTACCCAATCAGTGTCACAATTAGGTTGTGTTATATCAGAAACAAGTAAATCATTTAAATTTTCTGTTCCTTTTGTCTGCTCCTACAATTATTACAAAAGACAGTTCTTGTCTTACAGTGCTTTCTTAGCATGGTCTGATTTAAATTTTGCATGTTCTCATGATCATAGAGTTTATGCTTATGATTTAAAGAAATAAATGAATTATTACAGAGAAAGTAAGCTTAAGATTTGTTGTTATATAGATAGCTTTGCTTTCATTCTTTAAAAAAGAAAATCTCTCATTGCTTTTTATAATTTGATTTTCCATTCAAATTTATAATCCAGAAACTCTCTTTTCTCTCTCACAATCTGCCTTGTGTTTTAGCCATAATACTACCTTTATCCTATAGAGGATTAGAAAATGTCATTGCATATATGTGTGGTAATATTGGTAATATTCCATTTTGCTCCTAATGGAATGTGTATCAGGTAGATGTGAGGAGTCTACAGAAATGAATGATATTGAGGATATTGAGAAGGGTCTAGTTAGTGGGTATTTACTCAGACAGGGAATGCATGGAGTGCAAAAATCAGAGTTAGTGAATGATTATAATATTACAACAATATTAGCAGATTTGAGATGGAAAAAATCCAATTGAAAAGCATGAGAAACAAGAATAAACTGATTTATAGAACAAGTCTCATTGTTAGTAAATACAAGTTTGGGAATAATTAAGGGACATATAATTTCAAATCATGATATTGAGGTATCTAAATAGTTATTTTAATTTTGATAAATTTTGAGTCATAGGGCCCTGTTTCTTCCTCAAAATTATGTATCATCCATGGCAATTTATTATTTCATAATTCCAGTAAGTTAATTTTGCATTCACTAACCTACTTTTCATAGACATTGTTTAGTTTGATGTATTGTAGGAATCTGAAGACTGGGATCTTGTACCTATCAACACCTAGGGTTGACTATGTCTGCTCAGTGTTATGATTTTTAGGTTATTCATGGTTTTGAACATTAACAATGGTTTCATCAAACTGAATACCTGACACAAGGTAATTTATTTAGAATTAAAGTATATTTGTTCTAGTCCCTAAATTTTGGTAATATAGGGTCAACTCATTGAGTTCTTGGTTCCAATAGTATGCACTGTGGCTTTATACTCCAGAGTAAGGCCACTATATCTTCAGATGGGAGACCAGGTCAGGAAGATCCACTGCCATCAACTCTTGTAGCAGTATGTGTCCCTTGAGGAAGGTGAGGCCCCTGTAATCTAAACAGCTCCTCTATACTCTACATCTAGACAGCTGCACATTGGAGAACATGAATCCATGACCTATGTGTGAGGCATCCATTGAAATTTAAACGCTGGCATATGGACAGACAGCAATTGTTTATCCTTTCCCTTAATTGGCATTTAGGTCTCATTTTTTAACTGTGATGAATAAATCCTGCTACATTTATGTACAAGTCTATGTGTGGACATATGTTTTCTTAACTCCTGGAAAGATACCAGGAAGCAGAAATGCTGAGTCATATGCTAAGTGTGTGTTTAATTTTGTGAGGTACTGCCAGTCTGTTTTGACAACTTGTAAGACTGTTTTCTGCTCCCCTCTGCAGCGTAGGAGCATTCTAGATCCTCAGCATCTTTCCAGAGCTCTACTGTCACGTGTGTTAACTTCAAACCAATTTAGTTAAGGTTTTGTAGTATCCATTCTTATTTTCATCATTTGCTTTTCTTTGTTAACTATAGAATGTTCATATCATTTTATGCTT
This sequence comes from Rattus norvegicus, assembly GCF_021556685.1. Classification (NCBI taxonomy): domain Eukaryota; kingdom Metazoa; phylum Chordata; class Mammalia; order Rodentia; family Muridae; genus Rattus; species Rattus norvegicus. Next base: position 38,166,483 of record NC_141536.1, read on the forward strand.
TTTTTGTAGTCTTTCATGAACTGCTCAATTTTTCCTAATTTTCAAATTAGGTTATCTGTTGCTTACTTTAAAAATATGTTTTTGAAAGAACAGTTATTTTAAATTTTGATAAAATATAATGCATTATTTTTAAAGATATAGTTCTTATTATATGCAAATATGAGTGTTTAGTCATAGTATATGATATAATTCTGTATGTGTGTGTATGTGTGTGTGTGTGTGTGTGTGTGTGTGTGTGTGTGTTTTAACTGCATGCATGTATATACATCACATGGCTGCAGAGGCCAGAAGAAGATATTGAATTGTCTGGAACTGGACTGAAGGATTTTTGTTAGCTGTTATGTGGGTGCTGGGAAATATGTCCAGGTCAGCTGCAAAAGCAGCAAGTACTTTTAATGGCTGAGCCATCACTCCAGCCCCATATGGAACATATTACCATTATTTTCCTTTGATGCTTCCTATGTATAATTTTAATTTTTTTCTATCTTTAATCATGCCATGGCCATGACATTCTCACTGTAATAAAATTTTCTAGAAAATTCAATTTTTAAAGGTTTGGCTTAATTTTTATTCATAGTAAATATGATAACTATAAAATCTAAGGTATTAGTAACAGTAAACACAATAAAAACCAAATTATTATATCTGAGATATATAATTAATTTTTACAAGTATTTACTGTTAAAAATTAATTTTGTCATTTATAATTGAGAACAATCGTATTAAAAAACTTTCTAAAATTCATTAGTTATGTAGTGTTACTTTTGAATATTTCTTTTAATTTTAGTTTTTCCTTTCAAAAATTCCATGTTTGTGGATTGTATTTATATCATTCCCCACTTCTTACAGACCTCTTTATGTCTACCTCCATTTCCTCTCAAGTTAATGACCTCAGTTTCTTTATTGTTTTATACACACACACACACACACACACACACATACACATGCACACAGAAACACACACACATACATATATGAAAATTTGTTAGATATGTAAGCATTTCTGTCTAAATCTTTAGCCATTGCATAGGAAAAGAAATAAAAGGTAGTAATATAATTTGCTGAACTTATTTAAAGGTAGTTCATATTTGTTTCTCATAACACAATTTATACTCAACATGAAAATAAAAATACAATAAAAATAAAAAAGAAACATAGCATATAATCATACACCAAATTTTTATTTAAATTTTGTTCAACTTTATTATTTTTTCCTGTCATCACTTTTATAACTGCCATAAAATTTTAAATTACTTGCATTTTTACCACTATTATCAATATTTCATAATAAAGTTATCTAAAAATGTTATTGATTGCTTTCTGGAGAATGTCTACATACTCTTTAATAGAATCTAGACTATGAGATCAGTTTTTCAAGTATATAAATGCTTTTCATATAGATATTTTTTGTGATTTTTCTGGGAACCTAATTGATCAGGTCTCATTACTACTATATGATAATGTTCAACTCAAGACTATATTTATAATATCATTTCTGATTTATCTAGTGATTAATTACAATCAGATACTCTGTGATTTTTTTTTCTTTCGGAGCTGGGGACCAAACCCAGGGCCTTGCGCTTGCTAGGCAAGCGCTCTACCACTAAGCTAAATCCCCAACCCCTGTGTGATTTTTAATAAAAAGCTAGCATAAAAATTTTAGTTGCCTAACTGAATGATGAAATAATCAAAAATCTGTTTCCCTAGCATAACTTATTCTATATAACACATTGCAACTTTTGTAAATATTTCCCTTTGCATTTCAAAAGAAGAAATACAAAGTTAAAACTGTTAATTTCTCATTCATTGCTGGCATGGTCACCATGTCCTAGGGCTGTACTGTGCTTTTAATCCTTCTTTAGTTCAGTTTCTGACATACAATTTTTTTTTATTAACTTGAGTATTTCTTTCTTTTTTTTTTTTATTAACTTGAGTATTTCTTATATACATTTCGAGTGTTATTCCCTTTCCCGGTTTCCGGGCAAACATCCCCCTCCCCCCTCCCTTTCCTTATGGGTGTTCCCCTCCCAACCCTCCCCCCATTGCCGCCCTCCCCCCAACAATCTAGTTCACTGGGGGTTTAGTCTGACATACAATTTGTTTCACTTTTATTGTACCTGTGTAGGACATGCCTATGTATCTCTTTTATAGAATGTGATATGACCTCAAAGACAACTTCCTGGAAGCTGAGACTTGTTCTCCTTCCAGTTGCCATTAATGCTTTTTAGTTAGGAGGACTGAGCATGCTGACCGCACCTCCCCTGACATCAGAGCTTCTGTTGACTCAGAACTGACTCTGTGCTAAGCCCGCAACTCATGGCATCTTGTTCTCTTCTCTATCTTCTAGCATCTCTATGGAGAATTGAGAATTATATAACAAAAATTTTATGTTCCACTACTCAGATCTCGTAGCTGGCCTGTCATTACGCTGAATAAAAGCCAAAGTCTTTACAATGGCTTACCAGATTTTGAGCTGGCGCCCTGAAGTCATTGTGACTAAATGTTCAGTGTTCTCTCACACACATGCCTCCCCTGTGTCCTGACTGCTCCGGGACCACAGGCAGTATTTTTCTACCCATGGGCCTTTTCCTTTCTAACTGTTCCTTCTGTATTGTTATTTTTTTTACACTCTCATACTCTTACTTTCTTCACACTTTATCCAGATGTCACTGACACAAGTGGCCTCAAAGGCCACACCTTAAGTGCCTCTTCCTCCTGTACTCTCTGAGTTTCATTGTTTACCATCAATATTTCCATATCTGACATATTTTACATGTTATTCCCTCTATTTATTCTAATCGCATCCGTTGCTGAGAATGCCAGAATGAAGGGAGAAACTTCATGATCACTTCTCTAAAATGGCCACTGTGGAAGAATCTGCAGAGTGAGAATTCAAATTTTGTTCCCACAATAACACACTACTGGAATGAATTGTTCCAAGACTCCAATGAGAAGTCTAAATTTCCTTCAGTTTGCAATTATATAGTATTAAGAAAACTGAATACATTACCCCGTGGAAAATATTTCAAGGAAATTTGCCATAATCTGACATTTGAAGTATCATCTAAACAAAGAAAATGATCTTAATATAAACAGGGTAAATATCACATATGGCAAATAAAAATAAATAATTATTGTTGAAGAGTATTACATGAAAATTCCCGAATTGTTGTAAAACTAGAAAATAACTTTATTTGGAAAGGGATCTCTGTAAACATAATTAGCTGAAGCTGGAGGTGTCATGGCAGCGGAATAGTACCTAAGTTAAAACTCCGAAGAGTACACATGACACTCTAATTCTGGACTCAGTGTCAAGAATTGAGAGAATCTTAGTAGTTTTCAGCCACCAAGTTTATGTTAATTTCCTGTTTATTTGTTTGTATGTTTGTTTGTTTGCAGCCGTAAAAAACTTATTGATAATCTGAAAATTCTTATATTTTTCAAATGAAAATAGACCTGCCCCAAATCATATGATGTTTCATTCTTAATACTGAGAGGGTTTTTTTTTCTTTCTCTTTTAAAGATACAGCTATAACCTCATAGTCTATAATTACAACTTCAGAATAGTTGAATGAAAAATGTTTTTGAGAAACTATAAGAATAAGAATACATTAAGAGAATCTCATCCATATTTGAAAAAAGTGAAATATTGAGAATATAAACATCAGACACCTTTTGTAGTAGGTTGCTCAGTGTCATATTGACTCGTTGATGTTCTTCTCGTGATGAAAATGGATTACAGAGGATCTCCCCTAGACGTTACCCACCTCCTCTTTTCTGATATAATTGCCTTGTAGTGGGATCTAACCTTGGTGCTTTATTGGATCCTCACTTTGCTGTACATGGTAGCTGGCTTCTATGCTACCAACTCCTGTGACCCTGTGTGCTTTCTCTCTGTGTGCATTTGTCCTTCATTCCATCACATCTCCGTATCACATCCTGTTTTCTATTCACTCAAATCACAATTTAAGTCCTTCTACAGGCTATTTAAAACTATTTAAACAACTTTCTTTTTTTGATTTATGACTGAAGCACTCAAGAAATATTTGTTGATCATCCGCTCTTCTATAAATGAAACTTGAAATATCAGTGAACAAACACCTTTTTAGCTTGACTGCATCAACGGACTATTCAAAGGTTATTGGGGATGAATGCAATTTCACTTATGTTGACTGAGCAAGCTCTATATTTCTAATACAGAATCATGACAATAGTTAATAATACCCTCCTGTGTCTGTGACATTTGCTAAAAGAATACATCTTAACCACACCGATTCCATTTCACAACAACAACAACAACAAAAACAACAACCAAACCTCAAAACCAGGCAGCTGTGAGAAAATAGGTTTGTTAATTATCTTGATATGGTTATCATTATATACTATGTACAAGTATCTTAGCATCGTATTGTATATCTTAAGTTTTTATCTCTAAGTTATAGCTTGATGTGTTGGGGAGAAAAGAAAAAGAAAAAAATATCATATTACAATGTTCTTTTCCTGATGTCTAAGCCATACATAATGCTGTACCTACTGTTTGCCTATCTGGTTTTAATTTCCTCATAGCCTTTACCTTTTCCTGCCTCAAAGTTTGTCTTAAATATTCTCATGTTTCTCTGCTTACCTCTTTAAAATATTTGTTCTAAGTCTCATTTGACATTTAACGCTTTGTACCTAGATGTAAAATGTTTGGAAATGGTAGGTGCATATTAATTAGTCAATTTTATGGCAGAATGAGATGCTAGCCTAAAGTGGATAACCTTTGCCTTGAAACCACTGAAGGTTTGGTTCTACTTATCACCAGGAACCACTGTCTGTTAAATATGTTCTCTGATATTCATTCAAGCTTCATAAAGCTTAGGTGTCTAATTTTTCTATACTAAATTTCTTTGCAATCAAGTATTAATTTAGCAGAATATAATATTTGTTATACTTTAATTAAGCTAGTAAAATGATTCTTCTGTAAACAATGGCCTATGATCGATTCATAAAAGGTGGGTAAGTTAAACATTTGTAATCAGCAGTGCAGGTTCGAGCACATAGGTCATTGTGAAAATTCAGATTTAACTTTTATCAGAAAAACATTTTTATTGTTTTTTTGTTCTTTTTTTACATTGGTATGTTATATATGATTGTTTACATTGAGAAACAAAGTAAATATAAATATACCAATTTCAAAGTATTGATTGGTTAGTTACTATAGAACACTTGAAACTTCAAAAACATTTACAGTTCAGAACATTTTGAGAAAAATTAATTACATGGAAATATGTGAGTTGATAATCCAGTACTTACCAGAAATGGCGTGGAAGTAAGAGGCTTTAAAATTCATTGATGTGAAAGTATTTAAAATAAATTTGAATTTGGGTAGGATAAATTAATGAAATTTTCTCATTTCAATATTATTTATGACATACACCTTCTGGACTAACAGATCATGGTGGTCTGTATTGATGTAAAGACCATCCGTGTATGTTCTTTAACACTGTGTGAATGTTCTTTAAAACATTGTTCTCATCAATATAAGAGGATATTTCTCTTGGAGAAAGCATTGAGCATAAGTACTGCACTTTAGATAAAAATGCAAGTATAGTAAACTATTTTTCATGCTCTGCATAGTTTGACATAATTTAAGTATACTTTTTGATCCATTCCTGTGCCAATAAAAGAATACTCCCAATAATATTCAAAGTATAAATGGTGCTTTTCTGATAGTAAATAAGTTATTGTTTTATTTTGGTTTGAATATCTTGCTATTTAAATCATGAATTGGATTCATGAAGCCCGCTCTAGAGTGTTCTTGACATACCCCATGCCACTCTACTGAAGACAGCTAACTTTCCTTCTCACAGAAGCACCAATTTAAATATGTTCTTGGCTAGTGTTGGGATTTTTGTGCCTACTTCTTCTTCATGCTGGGCTTTTGTCCGTCTTCAGGTTTTGCAGATCCAGTATGTCTTTGCACAATTTCTATGAGTTCATTTGTATGTGGCCCTCTTTTGACAAGGAAACACAGTTTCTTTGAAGTTGTACACTCACACAGCATTCCCACCTTCTGTTCTCCGTATTTCTCTGAGCCTTGAGGGGAGGTGTGTGATAAAGACATTTATTGATGAATGGTCCAAAGTCTCTCACTCTGCAAATTTTTCTTGCTAAGTGTGAGTCTGTGTTAATTAGCCTGAAACATCTTCATTTCATTTAGCATACTCTCTGGGATCAAGAATTGCTTCCAGGAAAGAGGAAATAGAGTACTGCAACTGGATACAGGGGAAATTGTAATAGGAGGATGGCATGAGAGGAGAATGAGACAGACAGTAAGGTAGAAGAGGGAATAAGGGGAAGGACACTTAATACTAAAGGCCTTTGGAAAACCATATGGGAATTGACTCCCTGAGAAGCTTTCTAAAATATATACACATGTAAAATGTGTTTACATGAAGGTATGGAGGTACCATAATAGGATAATAAAGCCACAAATAGATATCATATACTATCATATAAAAATCACCAATACTAGGAATGGGCTACATATTTTTAAGTTGTTGACTCAAATCTTACAAATATTATAGGTTATTACTCATGTTACTGCTTTCCCTCCATAACCTGATGGTAAAACTCTATTGCTGAAGATACCATGCACTTCAGTAATTAATCCACTGTAGTGGTCGTTTCCTCTGAGGAAGCAGGGAGTCTACTTATGACAAAAAAATAAACAACTCAAAATAGCTTTAGGATGTTCCCCCAAACTGACCAAATTTATTAGACATCTTACTTACCAACAGTAAACAGTCAAGACTTCTGACAGTCACTCTCAGAGAAATTATGCTGCAAGGAAAACTCTCAGAGGACTTCAGCTTCAAAGAGGACCCTGAGCCCAGTCCAGCAGTCACTGAGAAGAAACAACCAGTTAAACACCAGAAAAGTGCACTTCCCAGTCTTTTGAGTTTCCTGCAAGCTGTACAGTGTGCTCTAGGCTTCTGGCTTATTTGTGCTATCATTCATGCTATGGTGGGCTTTGGTAATGCAGCTGTCTTTGGATCAGTCACATTCCTGCAAGTAACCTTTCACCATATTCCTATAAGTAACTGCGACAAAACTCAACTGGTTCACCAAATGGGACTTAGGTAGAATTCATACTTTGACCTGTTATAGGTTCCCCATATGGAATGAGTAGATATTTCTGTATATTGTGTCTTCCCAGGAAAAGTCTGGTACAACCACTTGTATCAGAGGAGATACATGTAATCATTAATTTTACCCAGGTAAGAACCCTGTGAACAACATTCCTGAAAGATATGCCTAAGGGTCCACAAGTTGAACAAATGTTATGGGAGCAACCAATCACTTTTGCTTGGGATCCAAGGCTAGGTCCATGATATAGAACTTGCAACTGACAATATAATAATACCAAAATTCTTAGAGTATTTTAGGAGCCTTCACATTTTAAAGTTGAAAATACACTTTCCAGTTTTTGAAATTCTAATGTTTCTCAAGAAGACACTCATAGGTGCTACCAAATGAGCTCTCTCCTGGAAACTCTAGAATGATCAGGACTTTCAATCCTGAGAATTACCACATAATTCACAATTTTTCCTTCAGTCACACTTATTTGGAGACAGTACATATACCTGGCAGTACATATACCTATCATGTTTGATGACAGTACATATACCTATCATCATCTGGGAAAATATATTTTATATTCCTTCAAAAAAGTTTGTTTCAATTATTACAGCTAAGTTTCCCATAATATTACAAATCTCATGTAATATGTAATCTAACCTAAATTTTGACAGATGCAAGAAGGTAAATCATAGTCAACACGATCATAAAATACATCTTTAATTGCTGTGCTTGTTGGTTCTTAATCAGAACATTCCATCTCCTTAGTTCCTGACACAGTATAGGAATAGAGAGTGGAATGGCTTCTCTTTCCATTCTGGCTAAAACTTTAAACTGGGAAGGGGGATAACATTTGAAATGTAAATAAATAAAATAGCCAATAAAGAAAGAAAGATACTATATGTAGCTGAAGGGAGAAAATTATTAGCTAAATCTAAATGTAAAAATAAATGCAAAAAAGAATTTGCCTGAGTCACTCTGTCTATGGGAAGTCAACAGGGTTATGCGTCTGTTGTTTATCTTCTTCCTTTGTAAGGGCTTTGGCATTCATCTTAGACTTTTATATCCAAGATTCCTCATTTTAATAACAAAGAGTACTTTCTTCATGAAGTTATTTCCTGGTTAAGTTATATTGCATCTGCGGAACATTTTGTACTTTAGTATATGATGTGCTCATTTTTATTTATTTGCTATTTGACTGACAAATAGCGATTGTAGATATTTATCAAACACAATTTGAGCTATTCTTCTATCATTTTGTTTTAGATTTATATTACTCTTACTACAGTCATCTAAGGAAAGCTTGCATGTAATTATTAAAAACTAATTTATATTTACTTTTTATAAAATTTCCAAATTTATTAGCTTTGAATTTTAAGTATGGGTATTTTTGTGAAGCTTGTTATTCAGTTCACCACATTTGGTTAAGTAATGTTTAAGATTGCTGAAGGGCAGAGGATCAAAAATTGATGTGGCAATAAAAGCTTCCTTACTTTTGAAAAGATCAATATATGTAAGTGAACAAGAGGCACTAAAGACTGAATATTCAGGACTGAATTATAATAGATTCACATTTGGGGCCTGAGATTATGTTCTCTGTCTAAGCTAGTAACTGAGTGCGTATCTTCTTTCTAATACCTTTTTGTAGTACTCATCAATTTTAATAGATATTGACATGCTTGAATGCTTAAAAGGGCATTCAAGGGTTGAGCTATTTATTCAATAACAGTTTTGAAAATACAAAGGCAAATTATAATCATTCTCTGGTAGAATCTTTGTACATAATATCATATGCACAAATAACATAGTTGTTTTATGATTCTAAACATTTTTCGATCTTATTAGAGACAAAGTGAAGCTGGTAAATGTAGAGACGTGCAGTGTCAGCTTTTAATTGAGTCGTAATTTTCTAGGAAAATATACAAAAGTTGTTCAGATTTTTAAAACTGATCACAGTTCTGTGAAAAGTGACTCGAAGATAGACCATCTTCTCCCACAGGTTTTCATTTTTGTGACTGAACTTGATGGAAGGTGATGGAGTTTAATTTTGTGCAGGATGTGATGGTATGTTTTGTTAAATGATGGATGTGCAGAGGTTCCAGCCAATGTAGAACATAAGCTTTATGGGCAACATGCTGAATTACCCTTTCGGCACATCATGGGGTAGCTTGTGGGTACATGATATGGTCTTACCTGCCAAGGTTTAGGAACCCTCATACCTGTTTGAGAGCAGACACTATTGGAACTCCAAGATCAAGCTGCTGGTACTGTAGTCAAATCATTGTCACCAATATTGAACTTTTGCTTATAAGTTTAAAATCAGTGGGATGCCATGATTTAAAAGAGCAGGGCTTTAAGGTCAGAGATGAACTTAAGAAGTGTAAATGCTGAAAACTGACAAGTGGTTGGAAAATCAACCAGTAGGAAGTTACTGTCGTAACTTGTAAGTAAATCTAATGGTATCCTGACCCAGTAAGTGGTGGGTCAGTCAGGTGATAGAAGGGTTGATAGATGTGGAAATAAAAGATTTAGAAGGGCTAATGGATATAGTTTAGAGATGGTGGAAATAGTTTGGGGTAAACCAGTGGACTTGTGGGATACCTTTCCTCTCACTGAACAGTTCTGTGGAAATTAGTGGTCTTTGCTGAGATTGAATTAAGTCTTAGATATAGTGTCAATGCTTTCTCTTCAAGAGATTCATGGAAAAGTGGTGAATGTGCAGGTCACATCTTCTTCTGAAGCTTAGAGAATTGTGTACTAACCTTACAACACTGAAAACTGTCATTATTAGGCAAGAGTAGTAGAAATTTCCTTTGTCTGGGGTGATGTTTTAGTTGGTGAAGTGCTTGCTGTACAAGCCTGAAGACCAGGATTAAGAATCAGGCCCTTAGTTTCCATATACAAAGCTGCTATGTATGGTTGCATTCAGGGATACATGGAGCTCACTGGGTAACTGGTCCTGTCATCTTGGCAAGCTTTAAATTCAGTGAGAGACCCTACCTCAGGATTCAGACCTCCGTAAGCATGCAAACATATGTGCCCATTTACAAACAAGATCATATACTATATACTTGTACAAATAAAACCAATGAATGCATTTATAAAAGATCAAAAATGTTATTTCGTATAGAATCTGTGGATAATTGTACACTGGTATAATTTCAATGTGATTAGAAAAAAGAAGGGGGTTTCCTGTGGGCTAAGAGTTAAACAAGGGGGTTTCCAAGTTTGGTTTCTTATGGCTCTGACTACTCATGATGGTAGTTAGAATATCTTGGTTATTGAGAAAATTTCAGGATAAAGTGGGCAAGCCACTAACTCATTTGACAACTAAAGAATTTTTTTTATCTGTTACATGTGTTGTGTTTTTCCATGATGCTTTGCGTTGAAGTATTTAAAAATGTGTACATTAAGGGGAAGATATTCTGATATATTATTAAGTAAGAGAGTTTTAGCCTACAGTTTCATAAATGATGATTTAGCCATGATGGGCAAAAATCATACTTATATCTCAGATTATTTCTATAGAGAATAAATAATGGACTGATCACTGTATAATAACTGAATATTTAATCTTATGCAAAGTCTTTTTTCTTCCATTTTTATTAAATTGGGAATTTCTTAATTACATTTCAAATGTTATCCCCTTTCCCTGTTTCTTGTCCATCAGCCCCCTAACCCCTCCCCCTCCCCTTCTATATCGGTGTTCCCCTCTCCATCCACCCCCCATTACCACCCTTCCCAACAATCCCCTACACTGGGGTTCCAGCTTTGGCAGGACCAAAGGTTTCCACTGGTGCTCTTACTAGGCTATTCATTGCTACCTATGAATTTGGAGCCCAGGGTCAGTCCATGTCAGTCTTTGGGTAGCAGTTCAGTCCCTGGAAGCTCTGGTTAGTTGTCATTGTTGTTCTTGGGGTTGCAAGCCCCTTCAACTCTTTCAGCAAAATCTCTGATAATTATAATTTTTTTGAAATTCAGTAATTAGAAAGAATAATGGATGATTGATACTGTGATTTGTCCCTTCTCCTTTGAGTCTTACAATGTAATGTAAAAGGTTCTCATTTCAGCTTTCAGAATGTTGTAGAGTACCTGGCATGGGTGCGAGTGGACCATATTCAGTAGTATTGTGTCTGAGATGATATTATAGATATCTTTCTTTACCTACTTTTATTATAATATGTACATACAACATAACATATAGCATATAGCATTTCACTAAATATGAATCTTACACTGGAATGTTTTTGTGAGATTGGTGAAGAATCATGTCCTTTGTCCTGATCTCAAGGATGAAGGTGTACACACAGAGAATATACACTTTCCTTTACAATCTTGGAGGGCATTTTCAGCATTCTAATATTCTTGCAGCCTGACAACACTAACAAATGTCTTCTTGGAGATATTAACATTTCTTGTCTCACATTTTACTACAATCCAAGAGAAAGAACACAATCCTAAATCGAATAATTTTAGGCAGGTGAAACATTAGGAATCAAAGTGGCAGGCACAGAGGAAAGTTATATGGCGAAATAAAACTTTATGATCCATTTGCTTCGATGGAAATGCCCTTGGCTCATCTTCGTAAGTAAACACTGCTAAATTTATTTAAATATTGATCTGTTTTCAGTAAAATGAATTTCAAAATGCCAGAGTTATAAATGTATCCAAAGCAGTTTTGAGTATGATACAAACTGCAAAGTGCTGTTTCACAAATCTCTAAGTAGGTTGCTGATAACTGCAGATTCTTCTGGAAGTTCAGCAGTCATCTATCAGTGAGTTCGTCCATTGTAATCAGTGAATCCCAGAAGAAATAGTGACAGGAACAGAGCAGGTTTGCATAGCATCTGTCAGTATAGATAACTACCTTGTTTTATAGGTGAGAAGCTTAAATGTCAAAACGATAGCATGGAGCCTGTCTAAAGTCTGCATTCTGTCTCCTTTGAAGAGGTATCACAGGACCGGAATTTTTAATTGATTTTCAGAGATGTGTAATTAACTCAACAAAATGTGACTAACTTTTATTTTCCATGAATGTTTATAGAATGTGTAACTTATATATTCACATAACAAATAACAGGTTCTTTTTTATTCTTAAAAGTATATAATTTTAAAATGAAATATTATTTCTACCTCTTATTTCTTTCTCCAGCTGTAAATGCATCTCTTGCAACATGTCTTTTTCCTGATGTTATATCTTCCTCTAATTTTCTTTTTTGAGAACCCACTAAGTCCCATTAGTGCTGTGCATATGTTCATGGATCTGGGGCTTTCCTCTGAAGCATAGAAACCTATCAGTGGAGATGCCCTTTAAAAAGAATGATACTTTATCACCTAGCGGCTGCCCATTACCAAAAGCTCTTCATTAACTTATGGGCCCTGGAGGCACCTCCCCTGTATGTCAAGTTTTTGGATGAAATAACTGTAGCTCTTAATCTATCTGGAGAGAACATGAAATTTATTCTATAAGAAGTTCTGACATTTTCTGTGTTCGACTGCTGACAGTTTTTAAGGCAATGTAAGTATTTGAAATGCTGAGAAGTTTATTAGCATTGAAAAACAAAACCGAAGATAGTTTCATTATTCGCTGAGAGAAAAATTTGCTTACTTATACATAGAAATAATCCAATAAAACCAACCAACACACCAAAACACAAACAACAGCAAAAGAAAACAAAACAGATGACTAAGTAAAGTAAAACTGAGCAAAACATTTAAAGAGGGAAGCTTGAAATATATCTGTTTTGTTTAAAAATTGACTGTCTGTTACCCAGCGTCAAATACGTTATTAATTATGAACAGGAAAGTTGTATAGATTTTTAAGCATTAAACGATACATTTGCTGTGTGAATACAAATTCCGTTTTAATCTTTATTAATTTCAGGCTGAGATGGAATTTCCAAAGGATTATTTTGCATGTTATTATAGTAGTTTGACAAAATGTAATTGTGAATGTTACTGAACATTATGAACGTTTTCATGTCCAAATTTCTCCTTTTCTTTTATGAAATATATGCAGTAAAATCTATTAAGATTTAAAATAAATGTTATCATTAATGCTGATATTTGTTTAGAAATCCTTATTCATTGGATATAACACACAAACCTACACTTTGAAAATACGACAATTTAATTCCCTTCCCATCGCTCCCTACACTTAATGTTTGGGTTGGTTGGCTTTCCCTGAGAGAATTAGCCTGTAACTATATACCCAAGTGTCAAATTGATGCTTATGTGCACAGTAATGAAAGATTTAAGCTGTAAACATTTTCTCCAGACCTGATTTCTAAATATAACTAACTCAAAGGAGATTTCATTTGCATAATAAAGTAATAAACAAAGAATTCCAGTGTAATTTATTTCATTGCAACCCTTTATGTCCTTGGCATTCTGTTTTAATTTTAACACCCATTTAACATGTGCCAGCATAGTCTAAAAGAATGAACATATTTCATGCTGTGCCCTTTGTATTATGCTACATTGGCAGTTTCCGGAAAGGTGCCACTTCCCTTGTTCCATTGAGAGGAAATATTATTGTTCTTCCCAAGGAAAGGGACAGATAATGTGAGAAAGGGACAGGTAAAGGTTTAATACTCTCAAAGAATTATAATGTCTTCTAATGCTTAGCTTAAGGAAAACATGATCGTATTTGATTGCATACATCAGTCTTAATTTAAAAGTTTTAATTTTACAATAAAATATTTCTTAAATAAAATCCACTGAATGATAACTTTTATTAGTGATGGACTCAGCTTTCAGGTTGAATAGTGTGTTTTATTGTTAATCCACCTTTCTGGGAAGATGGCTTTTCAGATTTTCAGTTCAGTATCTCAGAATTAATCAGAAGTAATGTAAAATCTGAAATGAATCTGGATTTATAGAAATCAAAAATTATTTTTTGTAATCAAACAGACAATTCACGCTATTTATCATGCATAACCAGTCATGCATGTGTATTTTGTTCTATGATTTTGAAATATATTTAGATGATACCTGAACATGTATGTAATAGCAGCTGTACAAGACTTTGACATCCCAGTGCAAGACAAATGCTTCTATGCAGTTAAATTTAGCAAAATAAGAAGCTGTTCTTTTTCGTATTATATGAAAATTATTAGCACTGTGAAAAATCAAACCTTGAATTTCCAATGGACAGTTATGCATTGTTTAAATAGTTTTGTCATTTAATATGCATTTTATTAAATATATTTTATAAAATACAAAGTTTAGCAATTTGTGCATGGTAGTGTGTTTAGACACATTGGACAGCCGTGTAATCAGCTTGACCCCAACTTTCACCTTGGTCTCTGGAAATAACAGTGCTGCTAGGAACTACATTTTCTCATGCTATGTATCATTGGTAATTACCCACTATTTTGATTTTCCCCATTTTATTTCGATCAGTTGTTATTATCAGGTTCTGCCATCTCTTTTGTAGCAAGAACTGCTATTAATCCTGCCCAGTTCATTGTTCTTTTATTGTATTTTCATCTCTGCACAGACTTCTCTAGTGAAATATGCATATTTTGTCAAAAATTTATCTAGTTTCAAATTCTTTGGCTTTCTGTTGAGGAGGATAATTAACTCTTCAGCACACTGGAACCTTTTAGCCACAAAAAAAGTTAAAATGATTGCATCCACTTCACAGGACTAAAATGGAATTCTTTGAATGAGATGTATAAGCAAATCATAAACTCCTAACTGAACACTAGCTAAGGCTTTGGTTGTTGCTTATAGGGCAAGACACATTGAATTCTGTTTCTTGGATAACCTGGAATTTTGCTACTTATTTGCAATTTTCTGAAGGAGAGTCAGTTTCCCTAAGGACTCCCTTTTTTAGCCTTAGTCCTGTCTCTTGCAGAGACAGCTCAAATGTCATTGTGTTTTGTTAGTATCCTGCCAGGTGTTGTCCTCTTCACCCAGGAAGACTGGAAACACAAGTTGTGAATATTTGAGTTGGGTAAGAACTTGTCCATATGCTCTTCCTCATTTATACCACGTTTGCTGCTAAGGTTGAATTCTCTCCTGAAGTCCATCAAACACAATTCCTTGCACATAGTCACTTAATAATGTATGGGAACATAGGAAACATTAAGTGAGTTGTGCAATAAATTAAAAAAAATTGTTTATTGCAGTTTAACATTAGCAACTTTAATCCGCTTACAACAACTTTGCATATTAATAGTGAAATCACAGATCATGAAGGGTCTCACTCCAGTCACTAGCTGATGTCACATGCAAGACGTTCAGGCATTATTTGCCTGATGAGGTTTCCTGTTTCATTATTTATTAAAATGTTTTTCAATAGGAAGTGAAATGAGGAGATGCCTTGCCACGCTGTGTTTTATTGGAAATCTTTGGCTGCATTTAGTTTCGCTGGTGTAAGTGGTTACGTGAGCTTGGAATGCTTGTCCAGGTCAGAGCACAGTTACATTTGGATGCCAGTTGTAAAGCTGGCCCTTAGCCAGATGCATAAGCAGCATCTGTATAGAAAGCAACGGGAAATTGCTAGATGGTGTTTCCAGTGCACAAGTAAAGAAACACTGGACAGGGGCCTGTTTGATCTGGCAGCATAATAATCTTAGCCTTGTGACATTGCCTATTTTCCAAATCATTATCTAACACATGCTTTGTAGAGTAAACAGTAGGTCTGTAGAGGAAAGGTACAGGTACATGCACAAGCAAGTAAGTGCATCATGCTCGTCTTTGTGTAGATTTGTACCAGTTCCAAGTTTTTACTTTGGATATCCCAACCAGAGGAAACCTTATCATTCCCGAAAGTATACAGGACTTGCTTAAAGGAAGAAGAATGAACTAGAAGAAGAAAGGCTAGAGATAGTACACTTGTCTAACAACTGTGAAGCTGTAGGTTAAGTCTTTAGTACTGTAAACAAAATGAAAAGATAATAAAGATCATACAATGATTAGAGTGCTTGCAAATGAGATATTCCCATGTAAATTTGATCTTATGTATAGTACTGGTGACTGATAATATTAAACACTACATTGATCCTGCAGTAATTGTCAGCAGTGTAGATACTGAACTCAGTAAGCACACATTTGAAAATGGCTAACCCACAGACCAACCCTTGGCAGAAGTTTATTTTTTAATTTCACACATTAAAGAACTATTAAGTAGCTTCAGACATTTATTTTCATTTTTCTAAACCCCTTTAGCCAATACTTATCCTCATTACGGTGACCACATTAATTTTTTTAAATTTTTTTTACAAAGGATCATAAATTTTTATGAGAAATGTGTATTTATATTTTAGAAGTGAATTATAATAAGTGGCATTAATGTTACCATTTCTACTACATTTCTATATCCAAGAACAAGACTTAGTTCTACACTAAACACTAGTGTTTCTTTTTTTAATTGAAAATGATTTTCAAATTATTTTTTAAAGTTATTCTTCTGTCATATATTACATGCTGACCCCAGTTTCCCCTATCTTCCCTCTTTCTCAAATCTAATCCTCCTCCATTTTCCTTCAGAAAAGAGAAGAACTCCTCAACATAGCATAAAAAGCTACAGTAATACTAGATACATATCCTCATATCAAAGCTGGATGAAGCAACTCAGAAAGAGGAAAAGGAGTCAGAAACAGCCCCCATTCCAACTGTTAGAGGAGTCTCACAAGAATGTCCAGCTGACAACCATAACATATGGAGTGGACAAGCATGCTCTGTGATTGCTGCTTTAATCTCTGCGAGGCTCCATGAACCCTGCTTAGTTGATTCTTTGGGCTGTGTTCTCCAGGTGGCTTTGATCTCTCAAGCTCCTACAATCCTTTCTGCACCTCTTTCTCAGGCATTTCCAAAGCTCCACCTGATGGTCCATTGTAGGTCTCTGTAATAGAGCCTCTCTGCTGATAACTGGGCTAGGCTCCTGCATATGAATGTAGCAATATATGAAAATAGATATTTTCCCATTCAATATGTTGTGATTATCTTTCCACTCCCTCTACTCCACCCAGTTTCTCCCCACTTTTCTCCTCTCCTGATTCACCCCCTTTTGGTATAACATTAGAAAACAAGCAGGAGGGTTGGGGATTTAGCTCAGTGGTAGAGTGCTTGCCTAGCAAGCGCAAGGCTCTGGGTTCGGTCCCCAGCTCCGAAAAAAAAAAAAAAGAAAAAAAAAAGAAAACAAGCAGGAGTCTTAGGGATAAAAATAAAATCTAATAAGATAAAAAAATTGGAATAAAAAAATCTGAAGAAAAAGAGCCCAAGAAAGGACACAAGAAACAGATATAGATGCAGAAATACTCATTTGCATATTCAGGAATTCCATATTAGTACAAAAATCAGAGGCAAAAATATATATGCAAAACCTATAAGGAGGAGGGAAAAAAGCCTTATCACAACATTATGAACAAAAAACTCTCTAAAGATGCCACTGAGTTCATTTTTTAGTCATCTACTTTTGGGCAAGCAGTCTACCATTAAGACTAGTTTGTTTCCCTAGATAAACTCCCTTAGAGAAAATGAATTTTTTCATTTGCAAGTAGTTGTCAGTAGGAAATAGCTTTTGGGTTAGGGATGAGGTATGGTATACTTTCAGCTCCAGAGCCATATCTGGTGCAAGATCCTGCAGGTCCTGTGTATGTTGCCTTGCTTCTTTGGTGTCTTCTAAGCTCTCTGGCTCAAACACTTTCTCCTTTCTTCTCTTCAGGGTTCTCTGAACCCAGAGGGGAGGTGTTTGTGGGAGATATTTAATATAGGGCTGTGTAATTTGGTGGCTCTCATATTCTGGCTATGCATATCTGAATTTGTTCCCATCTGCTGCAGGAAGAAGTTTCTCTGATGATGCTGAGCAAGGCATAGAAGTGTGAGTAGAACAGTGTTTCATCAGGAGTCATTGTATTTGTTACATTTTCCCCTAGAACAGTTGGATTTGGTTTTACTTTAGGCTCCTGGAGAAATATTGGCACCCAAGCAGAGGTTGAGTATGGGTTCCATCTCATGGCATGGGCTTTCACTTGAATCAGATATTTGTTGGTTGCTCCAAGGAGTTGGTACCACCATTGCACTGACATCCACTGCAGGCAGGACACCATTGTAGATAGAAGCATTGCTACTGGTGTTACATTTATATCATGCCGAGAACCTTCTGTTACTGAGAACACTTGAAAGTTGGGTGAGAGCTCTAGGTAGGTACCTGCTTAACTTCTTAGAGTTCATTGAGATGTGTTACCTTGCCAGCATGAGCTATTACCTGCTTTACTGATCTTGGTCATTCTGATTTGTGTATGAAGAAATCTCAAAGTAGTTTTGTTTGACATTTTCCTAAAAGTTAAGGACTTTGATCATTTAAGTGAGCCTCAGCCATTTGATTTTTTTTCTTTACAGAAATATCTGTATAAATCTGTACATTATCTTAAAAGTTGGGTCATTTGTTTTGTTGATACCTAGTCTGTTGTGCTTTTTATACACTTTGCACATTAATCCTCTGTCAGATGTGTATCAGGTAAGTCTGTCCCCTTCTGTAAACTGTCACTTTATCTGATTGATAGTGTCCTTTGCCTTGAGAAAGCTTTTCAGCTTTATGAGATCCCA
Organism: Rattus norvegicus; assembly: GCF_021556685.1. Taxonomy (NCBI): domain Eukaryota; kingdom Metazoa; phylum Chordata; class Mammalia; order Rodentia; family Muridae; genus Rattus; species Rattus norvegicus. The sequence continues at coordinate 38,185,164 of NC_141536.1, forward strand.
TTTATTAGTTGTTAATCTTGATGCCTGATCAACAGTGGTATATTCAGATTCTATTCCTATCCCAATGAGTTTAATGCTATTCCCAACTTACTCTTCTATCAGATCCAGTGGTCTTATGTTGAGGTATTTGACCCATTTGGAGTTGAGGTTGTGCAGGATGGTAAATATGGATGTATTGGGATTCTTCTACATACAGCCATTAAGTCTGACTACTACCATTTGTTGAAGATACTGTCTTGTTTTCCAGTATGGTTTTCTGGCTTCTTTATTAAATATCAGACCATTGGTGAGTGCATTTATGTTTGGATATTTAACTCTATTCCACTGATCAACCTGTCTGCTTTCTTGCCCATGCTGTACTGTTTGAGGAGTATAGCTCTGTAGTACAACCTGAGGTAAAGCAATATCTCCAGCAATTCTTTTATTATTGAAGAATTTTAAAAAACTCATTCTGAGTTTTTGTAATTTTTCCATATGAAGGTGAAAATTATCAAGAACCTTCAAGAATTCTGTTGCAATTTTGATGGGGATTGAATGGAATCTTCAGATTGCTTTGGTTGGATGGCCATTCTTACTATGTTAATCCTTACAATCCATGAGCCAGGGAGATCTTTCTATCTTCTTGTATCTTCTTTAATTTCTCTCTTTGGTGCTGTAAAGTTTTTATCAGACAAATATTTCACTTGGTTCATTCTCTAATGAGATATCCCAATATATTTTATATTATGTGAGACTATTTTGAAATGTTTTCCCTCTGAATTCTTTCTCAGTCTGTTTATTATTTGAATAGTAATGATGCTGATTTTTGTGAGTTAATATTTTTATCTAGCTACTTGATGAGCATCTGCTGTAAGAGTTTCCGTGTAGAGACTCAAAGAAGCCAAACAATGAGGAAGTCCCAGGGGAAGATGATTGAACCTTATTCAGAATGGTAACTAAAATAGATACTGGAGGTGAATGGAGGGAGAAAAGTGGGTGGGAAAAGGAATAGGGGGATCAGGTGCAGAGGTGAAAAAAGAACAGAAATTGAGTGCAGATAGGAGGGCATATCTAGGATTTTCCAGAGACCTGGCATGGCAGTGGGAGGAGGCCCCAGGGAGTCTATGGGGGTGGCTCTCCCTGAGACTCCAGCAGTAGGGAGTGTGGATCCTGAAGTGGCCACCTGCTGTAGTCAGGAAGGACTCCCATGGAGGGAGAAGGACACCGACATACCTATAAGGACTTCTACTCAAAAATTCTCCACTGTGCAGAGATAAGGATGAAACAGAGACAGAGGAATGGCCAATCAATGCCTGGCCCAATTTGAGACTTATCTTATGGCCAAGAACCAAGTCCTGACACCATTATTGATACTCTATTATGCTTGTAGACAGAGTCTAGTTTAAACATCCTCCAAGAGCTCTATACAGCAGCCGATGGAGACCGATGCAGAGACCCACAGCCAAACACTAGTCAGAGCTTGGGGAGTCTTGTGGAAGAGTTGGAGAGAGAATTGAGAGACTCGAGAGGCATCAGATGGAGCAAGACGACAAACTGAATCAACTAACCTGGGCTCTTAGGGGTTTCCAGAGACCAAATAAAGACCAGGCATGGGCTGGATATAGGGCTCATGCACATATGTACCAGAGGTACGGCTTGGTCTTCACGCAGGCTCCCAAACAACTGGGGCTCTCACTGAGTCTATTGCCTGTGGATTCCATTCCCCTAAATGAGCTGCCTTGTCTGGAATCAGTCAGTGAGGATGGACCTATTCCTACAGTAGTATCATGTCCCATGGTGGTGTGATAGCCAGGTGGAGCTTCCCCTCTCTCAGAGAAGAGGAAAGGGAATGGGAGAGGGGTTGGCTGAGGTGGGGAGTGAGAGTAGTGTGGTTGTGATTGGGATATAAAGTGAATCGTGTTTTTTGCATGTTAGTTGGCTTATCTGGTAGATTACATTAATTGATTTACTTATGTTGAACTATCTCTGCATCTGTGCAAAGAAGCTGAAATAACCATGATGGATAATCATTTTCAAATGTTCTTGGATTTGTTTGCATACATTTTACAGAGGACTTTTGCATCTGTGTCTATAAGGGGAATTTTTCTAACTTGTGAAATAATTTGAGGAATACTGATTGGCATTAAGTGTTCTTTGAATTTCTGCTAGAATTATTTGCTAAAATCATCTTGCCATGGGTCTTATTCTCTGTTAGGTGATTTTTTAATGTCAGCCATTATTTTACTATGGGTTATAGGTCTGTTAAATAGATTATATTGATAATGATTTAACTTTTGGTAGGTGGCACATATCCAGAAAATTATCTATTTCTTCTAGAAATTCCAGTTTGATGGAATTAAGGTATTTAAAAGATGTCCTTATAATTCTCTGGATTTCTTTGATATTTGGTGTTATGTCCCACTTTCAATTTCTAATTATCAATATGGATGTTCCCGCTATGCCTTTTAATTAAGTTGGATAAATGCTTGTTTGTCGATCTTTTATTTTTATTTGTATTATTTTTGTTTCTTTTTTTAAATTTCAGCTACAAGTTTGATTAGTTCTTTCTGCCTCCATCATTTGGACAGGCTTACTTCTTTTCATTCCTGATCTTTTAGGTGTGCTATTACATTACTAATAATTAATCTGACAAATTTTTTTATTCAGGATCTTGCCTGTTAGAACTGCTTTTGTTACACCCCAAATAGTTTGGGTGTGTTTTTCTGTACTGAATTATAATGATGTTTTAACTTTTTAAAATTTTTGTCTTGATCAGTTTTGTCATTCAGTAGTGAGTTGTGCAGTTTCCATGAGTTTGTAAACTCCTTTTTTCTTCTATTTTTGCTGATATACAAGCTTAATCTTTGGTGGTCAGATAGGATATTGGGTGTGATTTCAGTCTTCTTGATTCAGTTAAGACTTGTTTGTGTTCTAGTGTATGGTCAATTTTTTTTGAAAGTCCCATGGGGTGTTGAGAAGAAGATATATTCTTTTGTGTTTGGTAGAAACATTGTGCAAATATCTGTTAGGTCTATTTGGTTTATAATATCAGTTAGCTACAGTGTTTCTCTGTGTAGTTTTTGTCTACATGACCTTTTGTTGGTACAAGTATGTTAATAAAGCATCCAACCTATCAGTGTGTAAAGGTCAATATATGCTTTAAGTTTTAGTAGTGTTTTCTTTTATGAACTTGGGGTTTATTTCTTTGTTTTATAGATGTTAAACATTGCAATTTTCTTGGTAAGCTTTACTTTTATGAATACATAGTATCTTCCCCTTTCTCTTCTGATTAATTTTTATTTGAATTCTATTTTGTCAGACATTATAATGGTTACACATGCTTGGTTATTAAGTACATTTTCTTGGAATAGCTCTGTCCATGCTTTTATCCTATGATGGTGTCTGTGTTTGATATTGAGGTGTTTTTTGCATTCATTCTATTAGTCCATGTCATTTTTATTGGACAGTTGAGGTTTTTGATGCTTAGAATTATCAATGAGCCCCGTTTTTTGATTCTGGTTATTTGGTGTGTGTGTGTGTGTGTGTGTGTGTGTGTGTGTGTGTGTGTGTGTGTGTGCCTATGGTGTGCTATATGTGTGGTGTGCTATGTGTGCATTTGTGTGTTTGTGTGTGTGTGTGTTTGTGTGTATGTGTTGTGCTGTATGTGTGGTGTGCTATGTGTGTGTTTGTTTGTGTGTGTGTTTGTGTGACCTCTTTTGATTTTGTGATATGGAAATAATTATTCCCTGTGTTTTCTTGGGAGTGGAAAACCTCTTCATGTTGAAATTTTTTTGTTCTGCTTTTTTTTAAAGTTAGGCATTTATATAGATTTTACTTAAGTTTTATTTTATCACATAATGTCTTTTCTTCTAGATATTGTGATTAACAGTTTATCTGGGTTTATTAGTCTGAACTAACATCTTTGTTCCTTTAGATTTTGTATAAGATCTGCCCATCTTTTCTTAATTTTAGATTTACAATATATGTGTTATTCTAGTACAGTTGCCCTAACATGTTATTTGTTTTTCTCCTTTGTCGTTTTTAATATTCTTTGTTTGTTCTATACACATAGTGTTATGATATTTATGTGCCAAGAAGGACTCATTTTCTGACCTATTCTATTTGGTGTTCTATATGCTTTTTGTACCTTGATAGGCATCTTCTTGTTTAGGTTGCAAGAATTTTCTTCTACGACTCTGTTGAAAACATTTTCTATACCTTTGGCCTTCCCTCAGCTTTCTCTATTCTTATTATTCATAGATTTGGTCTTTTCACATTGTTACAGGTTTTTTTTTGGATTTTTTGTGAGTGGAGATTTATTTTTAAGATTTAATATCTTCTTGGACTAAAGTAGCCATTTTTTCCTACCTTAATTTCAGTGCCTGAGATTTTTTTTTTTCATTTCTTATATTCTGTTGGCCATCCTCATCTCTTAGGTTCTTCTTGAATACTAAACTTTTCATTCTAGATTTCCCCCAGTTTGGTTTTTCTTTACTGATTCTATTTCCACTTTTAGGTATTGAACTGTTTTATTCATTTTCTTATACTGTTTGTTTCTATCTTCATAGATTTGGTTTTGGTTTTTAAATCCTCAATGGTATCCTTTGTTCCTCTCCTCCAATTTTCCTCTGATGCTGGTGCTGCAGGCCAAGTCCCCATTGTGCAAGGAGCATGTGGTTCAGTCCGATTTGGAACTGGGCAGGTGGCTGCCTGAGGACAATCAACAACCAGCGCTTTATTGATTTAGTTAAATGATTTCCTGTTTAAGGACTGGTGTCATAAATGCTTTCTTTAGGTCCTTCTCTTATGCTTCTGCCATGATGCATTTCTCAGGGCCTATTGTAATAGTTTTGCTGTGCTCTTGTGGGGACATACCATCTGTATATTATATCTAGGTATCTGGGTTCAGGATGAACGTAAGCTAGGTGCTCATATTTTATTTTTGTCTTTTAGTGGAAGTTTTACTATTTGGTTTCTGTTACTTTTTCTTTTGTTCTTTCTTGCTTTTCTTTTCTTTTCTTTTTTCTTTCTTTTTTTTTTTCAGACTGTACTGACTGTGTGTTGCATGGTAGGGAATCCTTCTCTGATCCTGCCATATGTGGCCACTGGGAACACCAGATAGAATATGTTTCTATCTATAGAGAGCTGATAATTAGGAATGGGGATAAGTTAGAAGTGGCATGATGAGGTCTAGTGTAGGCTGAAAAGCATGGTATTCTAGCAGATTTGCTTAGTCTCATGAACATGGGGAAGTCTGCCACTTCTGGGGATGAGACTGAACAAGTGCATTTGGAAAAAAAAATGAACGAAAATAGTTTGCCTATCTGCTTTTCTCATTTATAAGCTATTCTGGTAGGTTGGCTGGAGGTTTCCCAGGGAATGACTGCTGGAGCAGGGGGCTGAAACAAAGGGATGAGTGGGCTGGAATTTGGAGAAAAAAATATCCATCATTCTCTGAAGATAGGGTAGTGAAAAGTAAGGAAAGCTATTAACAGGTGTTCTCCTACAGAGGTGTGGGTGAAAGTGGAGGACTAGTAGTGTGATGTCGAGATAGACTGCCTCTAGGAAGCTTCTCTTTTTCTCTGGACTGCTGCCTGTTGTGTTCCCAGGGAATGACTGCTATAAAGATATCGTAGGTGGTTGTGGGTGGAGGATGGAAGATAAGATCTGGTTGGTCTGTTGGTGATGGGGCAGATGTGAGGGGAGGGTGCAGCAGATGGTGTGCTATAGAGCTAGAGATGAGACTTTGAATTGTACGTGGAGGAAAGGAGTGAGAGGGTAAGATCTACATTTAGCCTACTGCTTCACTGGCCCCTGTGGCATGTGTGTTCCCAGGGAACGATCCTAGTACTCTGCAGAAAGCCATCAAATAGCTCACAGAGAATGCCCAAGGAGTTGAGCAGCAAAGTACGTACATGGAAGAATAATGTGAGACGACAGTGAAAAGTTGAATAAAAGTCAACTTGTGAAATATCATGCTGTTCACAGTGTAATTTCATCTCTTCAGTTCCATTTGAAGTACCAAGGAAAAACACCAAGGTATATTAGCAGTGGAGAAACAATGCAATAATAAATGATATTGATGTATTCATATTTTAAAATTATTATACGTATTATTTGGAAATAAATTCACAGTAACATAAAACAGCATGAAACCTAATGCAGTAGCTTTTGCTGCCGAGGTTGAACTTAGGAGAAGTAAATGTTGATCCATATTGACACAAATGATGGAAAATTTATCTTCTTAAAGGGTAAGTTGTTTCTTAGGTTACTTATCTTGTTCACTGCTATGGCAAATTTGACTAAAGTAAATTGTAAATTAATGGAGAAAAGGTTTGTTTTAGCTCATGGATTGAGAGTGTAGTTCGTACATACTTTTAGGAAGGAGTTAATATAAGATACAGGATGGGCCAACACTTGCAGAATTTGTGCACATTGCACAATACTGACCCAGTAGGGTAACACTGTTGTCATCCATCTTCATGTTTCTTTAAGGCCTTAATTGTAAGTACAAAAATGTAAAGAGTAATGATGGAAGTAGTACTTGCAGGTGTGCTAATATGCTTTTTGACTGCATGCTGTTTCAGACAAAGAGAGGAATAGACATAAATTAATTTCCCACAAACTGAAAAAGATACCTTCAGTTTGAGTAAGATGATGTTTACTTGCAGAGATTAAGAAAATGAATCAACCTATGGACACACACACACATACACACACGTGTGTGTATGTGTATGTGTGTGTGTGTAAAAATAATTCTGAGTACAAATCTGGCATAAATAATAAGTCACTCTTTGTACACACATACTACATATGAATATATATACATATATACATATATACACACATATATACATGTATACACACATATATACATGCATATAATATATATATATATACACACACATGTATACACATATACACACATGCACTCCCATGTGTGCCACCCATACACCACACACATAATGATGCAATATATTAAATCAGTGTAGCGTAAGGGAGAGTTCTAATAAATAAATGAGAATCGAAAAATGAATTTTCACTTCCTTAAAAAGGAACCTTTAACATACATTGCAGAACTGAAAATGAGCTGGTGGAGAATGAGGAGCGTCAGCGAACATTATTACAAGTGAGAAATGATTGTCTGAACAGGTGATTAAAACGTGCTGGGTTTCTAGGATGACATTTGTTACATATCACGAGCACGATCATAGGACCTGAGCAAGCATTAAAGGCAGTGATAAAATCAAGGCTCGGTGAAGCATCTAATAGGTCCTGTCCGAGGCATGCAGCAGAGGGAGCATAACTATTTTTTTTCTGCAGCTTCAAATGGCGGCAAACCAATATGTTAGGAAATTGTTGTGCAAATAGTGATAACTATTGTTTCAACATTTGATGAGCAGATTGGAACGCAAAGTTGGCTATTAGCCTAAAGTTTAAGTACTCCGCAGGAAAACAACTGAAGCAAGCAAATTGACTTTCATTTGGGATGGGTGCCCAGTGTTCTGAATAAACTTGCTTGTGGTAACTTCCGAATCCCTGGGCCATGTGTTCCTCCTGACCTTTGGTAAATAGAGCAAAGAGACACAGGACATCTCGAAACAAAAACCACCCTCAGGTTTTACTCAGCAAAACCTCTAAAATCTTCTAAAACCTGTTCAACTAGAACAAATCAAACAAACTTTCTTAGAAACTGAAGCAATACTGGGCACTAACAGAATATTGTTGTAAATATTATGCAGAGCACCCTAATAACCCATGACTGTTCAAGGAATAAAGGTAGAAAGCATGAAGAATCTGATTTTACCTGAGGACTGAGCCTGAATAGGCAGAGAAAGGGAGTAGGAACTGCTTTATTCAGATTCATGAGGACCTAGGATACTACACTGGAGAATGTAAGAGTAATTTACAGCTAACAAAGAAAAATAACACAACTGTTCAGAAGTCCATATTAAGGAAGCTCATATGGGGGAAATGTATAAAGAACATTTGTTTTTCCCTCATGGTTTGCACATTGTTCCTTAAATGAATAAATTATCATTAGACCACTGTTACACTACTTCACTCTTAGGCTAAATCACCAAACTGGTGTTATTATTACAGATTTCAGGCTTATATGTTAATGATTAGAAGATATACCTAACCTCCCAATGGTGGCATGTTTCTTTATTATGAACTATATATGCTTAGAGTAGACCTGACAATTTCCTACCACAGAGTGAATTAGCAGCTGAGTAAAGGAAAGAGTACAATAAGAACAAAACTATCAACATCTAATGGTGTTTATTAATAGAGAACAATGTACTAGTATTCTACTAATTTCACATCGAAAACAGCTCCCAAGTTCGTATATTTGTAGTCATAAATTAGTGATCGCTCAGCCCTTATTACAAAACCTTCTGCAGTAGATGGAAGTTTATATAGAGACCAACAATCAGCCTAAGTGCTAGGGGTAAGAGAATAAGACATCATCTTAGAAAGAACTAGTTTCTCCAAATAGCAGGAGCTCTCACATGAGTATTTCTCTTGTAAGTTCACATTCTCATAATTTTGGGGAGTTTATCTCTAAGTGAGACAACTGTATCACTCTCACACACACACACACACACAGAGAGAGAGAGAGAGAGAGAGAGAGAGAGAGAGAGACAAAGACAGAGACAGAGACAGAGACAGAGACAGAGACAGAGAGACACATACACTCACTCAGCCATCATGGTTCAGAGACAATCATGGTTGAGTGGAAAGCTTGTAAGAGTCAGAGGGAGTGCATGCCTATAGTGAAGCATATTTGCAAGATCTGACAGTACAGTTGTATGAATAAACTTACAAAGACTAATACTGCATGCATAAGGCTTGTACAAGATCAGATCAACCAAAATCCCAGGATGGATGATGGCTACAGGGAGAGCAAGACTTTATTGTTTGTTTGTTTTTTTTTTTTATTCAGAAAAAGCTTAGAAGCTGCCCATTCTCCAGTAGATTGTTCCACACCATGCAAATGTGGAGAATGCAATGAACTGAAACATAGTATATGCATATATGAATAGCAAATGAAATATTTAATTAAAAGGGGAGAATCATGGAACTGGCTTTGTCCATGTCTGAGTGTATCATTTTGAAACTTTGAAGCTTATTAAGTACTCCAGCATTAAGAAGGACAGACTTGTATTTAATGACTCAGAAAGAAAGAAACGGTGTGCTCTCTACGTTTGTTAGAAATTATGGGAGTGTGAAATTACACAGGGCATACTTATATGAGAGCTGCTGTTATTTGGAGAAACTAATGCTTTTTAATATAATATCTGATTAATTTGTTTTGACCATCTTTACATACATATGCTGTACTACTAATTTGTAAATATTAAATGTGTAGTCACAGCATTTCCTACCATGTTTATGTACAATTTGACCAGCATGTCATAAAAGTACTAGAAATGAGACAGTGATAGCAGCCTTACCTTGGAGCATCTTCTATACATGTAAACAGTTGTGTGCTGAGATAATATACTTGTTCATTTTACTAATCTCTACGGGAACGCTCAGTTACAAGCTGTCCATTTCTTGTGTCAGAACATGCTTACTCCCATACACAGAGCATTTTCAGATTTGCCTGAGTCATGGGAATGTGTCTCAACCTAAAATGCAATTGGAGCAGATAATTAGCGAAACAGCTGTTTTCACATATTGACTGGGATGTTCGTGAGGATAAAGTCAAGTTCAAGCTGAGCACTGCAACCACTGATTATACCACTTGCTCTAAGCTTCTAGATTTCTTCCCTGTTGGCTGGCTTGTGGGTCTACCTCCATCTCACGGACCTCTCTATTAAATTTTCAACAAAACAAAATGCATTTTGGTGTATTGTCATTGGCATGAATAAACAATTACAGCAGCTAAGAAATATTTCTTTATTTTAACCAAAGCTATTAGAAAAAGCTGGTGGGATCTGAATCTAGCCTCATTTTGCTTATTGGAGAATTAGCTCTTTTCCTCAAGACCACAGACATAAACTAATGCTCGTGAGGGTTGTTTTGCTCCTATCCCGTCTCTTTAATACTCTCGTTTCCTTCCATTGTTAAAACATTAAAGCCTTTCAAAATGTCTACTTGATTACAAAACATATAGTGAAGTCTGACAGGATATAGTCTGCACAAGCATTGATTTGATTAGCAAAGGGTAATGTAAGCCTTTGTGGGAAGTAATATTAAGAAACCTAGAGTTGATATATGATTCTAATATACTTTATATTCCTACCAAACCTATAAAGCACAGAATAATTTTGTAGCTAATTCTGACATCAAAGGTTATAACTACTGAGTTGGTGAAGTTACAAAACCAAAGAGATACTACATTTATCTACTATGTACATTCTATAAAACACAATTATTTCATTCTACAGAGCTGTACGTTATAGAGTAGCAAAATAATATTTAGTGTATGGGCTGATCATTCTGTTGATGCTAGAGAAAGTAAAATGGTGTATCCCAAATTATACTGCAATAATATGATTATATTCTGCTGGTTTATTTAATGATAAACATTGCAGGATGCAAAATTTTACTTTCTAAATATATGTAATCACCTTATATAGGGATGATCATATTTAATTACTTGGAATTAAATAAATATGGCTTAGCATTTGCATTTTCTAAAACCATTCCTTTCCTTCTGGGACTATAGAGTTCTGTAATCCAAGAAAGTTAAATACAAGAAATTTAGAGCGATAATCTTGCATACATCTATAGGAGATAAAAAAGACCATGGATTTTATATTACTTCTATACTTTCACATTATTTGCATATAAATTCATTTATGATCTTTTTTAAATTTGAGAAATTGGCTTATATACGTATACAGCTATTTTAAAGTTTTTTTTTTTTACATTTTAAAGGTTTTTTGGCAACTTGATTAAAATGTGGATGTCCAAATTTGTTTTCATTGCATAGTTTAAAATGTAAAACAGCTCATTTTAATTATAATGTATTTTATCATTTTATTTTTACTAATCTAGTCTCAGTGCTGGGACATACATACAAATGAACACTATTGCATATTTATTTGGAACCCAAGAAATAAGACTAATATGAATAAGATGTTATTCTTTCACAAGCATGAAAGTATTTTCAGTTATTTTGTAGCTAACCTTTTAGCTTTCTTTTTCTTTCTTTCTTTCTTTCTTTCTTTCTTTCTTTTTTTTTTTTTTTGGTTGTTGAATACAAAGTCTTTTGTCTCCCTCTGATTGCTTTGTTCTTGATAGAATTCATTCATGTCTTAGTATTTTTCTTTATACCTTTTGGTGCAGTAGTATTGTAAAACAATATTTACCTTTAATGGAATCACTATCAGAAAAAGGGATAGATATTTAACTTTTTCAATTCTACACATTGTTTCTCTACTTTCCTGCTACCCACTCTTTCAACCTCCCCCACAGCAAAGGAAAAAAATCTTGTGGTAGCTGTGGTGTATTAAAGTGTGCTCCACATTATATCCTTTTGTCTAAACTTCTTTCCTTGCAAACGCTCATTGCAATAACTGGTTGATCTGGTATGAAACCTCTAGCTTCTACTACTCTATCAATATTTGAACATCACTGGGACTCCTCTCAGATATACTATTGTTGCTGTGTGTGATGGAGATCCTGTAGTCTTAAATCTGTATGACTGGCCCCTTCATGGACTCTAACAGTTCACCCATAGGGTAGATGTTGGGGCAGGACAACTTAAAGCCCTGAATCTGAGCTGGTTAGACCACTGGCTCTTCTGCTCTACTGCTCTGGGTGCTGGCTCAACCACCCCCCCAACCACAACAACCAGGTTGAGGTCAGCCCTGCTGCCTATGCAAGGTGCACAGCTTGCTCTCCCTAATGTTGCATGCCTGTGAGTCCCAGACATGCCTACTTCTCTCACCATAGGTGTCAATGGACAAGGGATTGGCAAGGAGGGGGGTGGAGGGTATCTCTCCCTCATCCATGCCACTGACAGGCTTTTCTGTGTTCAAACTCTTGGGGCCTGTTTACCTGCAACCCTCTTGGCCAGCACCAGCTCTACTGTGCTACCCACTCAACAAAGTACTGCAGCTTATGAAAGAAAAGGCCAACTGTATAGGTGGTAAAGTGAGTGTGTGAGTGTGTGTGTGTGTATAGGAGGGTGTGGAATCTTTCCCTGGCCCATGTCACCACCCAGCAAACAAGGGGCAGGTTTAGTTTTCTCACACATCCAACCTCAGGCTGGCTAACCTCTTCTGTCACCAGGTCAGCTCCACTGTGATGTCCAGGTGAGGTGCAGGGCCTGCTCTCACGAATAAAGCTGGTGAGTGCAGAGCCAGTTCTTCTACTCTCATGCCCGAGGGCCAGCTTCCAGGATGCACAGGTGAGGTGTGGAACTAGTTCTGCACACTCCTCAGGCATTAACATCTCCCCAAGAAGCAGGCCAGACCCATCTAATTTTTGTTGGTGTCAGCCCCTCTGCTGCTACAGGGCTCACCTGTGAACTCTGGTGGCAGCCGAGGCCAGAACTGCCCTGTTGTCTCTGGTGGCATCTCTGGCTACTCACATCTTGCTATTCCTCACTACGATTGAGTCTCTAGTTCTCTCTCCACTATGCCTACATCCTTCTGTTTCTCTTTCTCTTCTATTTCTCCACCACTTACTTGCTCATCTTAGTGGTGCCCAGGGTCGTTGAGTGTCTGAGGTCATCTCAAAAGTGGTTTCAAATGTACAATGTGCTGCTTAAGTACATTGGCAGGAGTCATCTTGGAGATGGTCTCTCCCCCTAGGACTGCACTGTCTGACTGGTAGTCATCTTAGACTAGCACCCTGCACTCCCAGCACCGTAGCATTTGTCAGGTGGTCATCTCAGGTTCACTCCTTGCTTGGGTCCATCCAAGTGTAAGTGTCCCCTCTTAGACTCACTCCTGTCTGGTGCCTGCATTCCAAAGGTGAAAAGCGGGGAGGGTGTTGACTTCTAGTCTCTGGCTTGTTCCATGCCCTGGGAACCTTTTGGTGCCTGCTCAGTGCTATGCTGGTTGTCATCTCAGACTCCCTTTTTTCAGGGAATGTTAAGCTACTATTCATTCAGATATTCACAGGTCAGAACAGGGAGGTCAGGCATAGCCTTTCCTCTCTGCACATGACACACAGCCACATCTGCAGCACCTACCCTAGGGGCAGGGTAAAGAATATTTTCATATGCATCTCTTTCCAAAATGTGTCCATTGTTGAAGAGAGTGAATCTCTACACAGTGATAAGGGGAAAACACTATTATCTGGGCAATAGCTTTGTGATAACCAGCATTTTATGTAGTACTTATGGCTCAAACTCTTAAAGGCCCAAATCACTGAAAGGTTGTATTCACTTGTTGGTTTATTATTTATTTTTGCGATGCTATAGGGTGAATTAGGACCCCATAAACAAGGAATACTCTACCTCCAAGCTCTATCTGCAGACAAAATTGAATTTATTTTTTATTAAAATATTACTTATTATCTATATTTATATTTTTGTTATAGATATGTTTTACTTTTGTGATTATGCTACAGTAACATCATTTTTACCTATTTTTAACCGTTTTAGTATACTGGTAACGTTAACATAGTTTTAATGATATGAATTTTATATTAACCAGGCTAAACATCACTTTTTGTTATGTAAAATTTTACATTTAAATAAGTGTATGAATTTCTTTGTGATCAAAGCTTATTAGTCCAATATATATCCTTAAAAGGAGCTGCTTCTGCTAAGATAAAATGACAGAAATTAGAAGTTTAGGTATATCCGACAGATAAGAAAATATGGTTAATATCCTTGGTGTTGTGTGGTATTATCAAAGTTATATCTACTTATTAATAAATGGTCATTTTAAAAGACTGAACCCCCAGTGAACATGATTGTTTTGGGGGAGGGTGGTAATGGGGGGAGGATGGGGAGGGGAACATACATACAAAAGGGGAGGGGAAGGGGTTAAGGGGGTGTTGGCCGTGAAACTGGGAAGGAGAATAACAATTGAAATGTAAATAAGAAATACTCAAGTTAATAAAGATGGAAAAAAATAAAAATTAAAAAAAATAAGAAATACTCAAGTTAATAAAGATAAAATATCTAACTTCTATGTTATTCACAGATTTTACTCATTAAAGTCAAATAACTTTCTTATGTATTTTATCATTAGCTACATTATCAATGGTGTTCTAGATTTTTTGAATTGGTAGTAACAATTTTCAAATGAGTGTTTCTATGTTAGTGGCTCACATTGTTGTAGAAAGCTATATGACATTTAAAACAATATTAAAGTGTTAAAATTAAAAACAAAGTATTTGTAAACACCTCTATGTTTGTAGATCACAGAGTTATTAGTGTAAGAAGCACGTAAGACCTGGCTGGAAGGGAAATGCAGGAGGGAAGCCTGGCATTCAATGAAAATGTTCTTTCTCTGCAATTACCAATTTGCTAGTGACAGTTACAAGTTTGAAAACCAGGCAGGACCTCATGTTCTCCTGTTCTTTAGAGCTCACTCAGCCTGCACAACCCTGCTACTGTAATAAAGATCTGAGCCTTCAGTTTATTTTACTGAAGGGCAACACCTTTTTATGCAAGTGATGAGTACAGATCAAAGCTAGTCCCAAATGTCCCATGCCCTAAATTATCCACTATGTGAGCAGACTTTGGATTATGATAATATCCTATGATTGTTACTTGTGATTAGGTTGGAGTATGTTGCTGAAAGCAAAAGGTATTGCTTTGGGATTAGTTCCTTGGAGGAGTAGATTTCAAAACCTACCTTATTTAAGGTTCTGAGATACTTCAACCTTTCCTCTAGCCCACTATCAGGTGTAGGAGAGAAAGAAGGTTAATAGGGAAAGAGGTTTGTAGACCTGTTTGGAAAGTTTGGATAGTTCCTTGGGGTGATTTCATTCTTTTCAGGACACTAATAGTCCATTTTAATAGCAAATTCCAAACATGAATCAGTAGTGGTGGTGCAATCCAGCAGAAACAGCAAAGCTCCACTAATCAGATGGAGCTAGAATTAACTGGAATACCTCAAGGTTTTGTTTTTGTTTTTGTTTTTGTTTTGAAATATTTCTGTCTATGAAGGGAAGACACCTGAAGACTAGTGAAGACCAGTGAAGAAGTGAGTACAGTAAAGACCAGCAAAGATCAACAAAGAAGCAAACATTGCATGGAGTACCAGTGCAAGAGCCTCCTATTTCTGTTTGCAGAGTTCCATTTATATTATTTCTAACCATCATGTGCCCTGTCAAGTGTCTGTTTTCAGAAGAACATCAGATGTCTTCTCAAAAGAAAGATTCCAGAAAAAACATCCCCACTTCAGTTCCCAAATATTTTTTTTCTCTTGTTGAGATAGGATATCATTCTGTAATGTTGTAGCCTAGAACTTACTTTGTAGCCCAAGCTACTCTAAAACTTATGACAATCTTCTCCTCAACCTCCCAGTGCTGGGGTTAGAGGCAAGAGCTATTGTTTTTGCCTGACTTTGAATTAATAACAAAGGATTTTACTTCGTAGACCTTATATAGACCTTCAAACGCATGGCATGAACTTTCCTAAAACAGAGTTCTCCTTGAGGCTTTGAAGTCATAAGGTGGTATTCCTTGAGGTGATTCTGTGGCAAGGATCTCTTAGTGGCTTCAACATTTCAGCTCCCATTATGAAGAAAACAAGATCCTCATTCTATAACACAAGTAGGAGGATGTGTAACTTATGTCAGCTTTCAAAGAATGCTAAATTTCAGTATGAAAAATGGCATGATTTCCATCTTGAATTTCTGTAAATGTCCCCAAACAACTCTTTCTTGAGGAGAGCAAAAGCAAAAGTTCATGTCCGAGGCCAGCTTTGCTTATAGTTAGACCAAAAAAATTAAACAGTTGCAATAAAATCTGCAGCTGAGTCTTATAGTAGAGCTAAGCTGTGTCTAGTCTTTTGATCGAAAGAAAATATGAAGATATTAAAAGAAAAAATGCACAATATGCAAATTTCATGGGATAATCTGCATAGTCCTTTTCATTTCTAAGCATGATATCCCTGATTTTTTGAAACATTATTTTATGAATATTTTTTATTTGTAATTACTTGATATGATTTTATGTGACACAGTTCCTCAGGGCAAAGGAAGTGAAGTTTCAGGAGCTTGTGTAGTAGGAGAATGTGTGACAGAAGCTTGCTCACATTGAAACAGACTAAGAAACAGAGTGCAATGGATTGCTTGGGTATAAAATTTGAAGAAGCTACTTAAAATGGGGAATCTACTGAAATAGTCTGGGTCAGAAATGTGAGCTAATATTACCATATTAGTCTTAGACAGAAATTAAGTTATGGCTATAGTGAGCAGATAATTTATGGTACTTGATCCTTAATTGGCAGACAGAAATTGAAAGAAAAAGATAATCTTATATTCCTTTCAGTTGTCTGGTTTATTGATATTTCTTGAGTTATATAAGAAAATAGTAGAGGCCAGTTTTACTAGAAACTGGTGTAGATGTTTGACCTGAGTTACATGTTGGACAGTGAGATAGAAATATCCAGTAGTTAGGTCCACAAATTGGTTATTTTTGAATGCCATAAAAATAGCATAGACTAGATGCCTCTAGAAAAAGAAATTTATGATCTTGTAGGTATAGATATTAATTTAATTATTTGTGAATTCGTCTCTTTATAACTCTTTTTCAAATTATGAGATCTTTCTTTATTGTTCTTGCACAACACACACACACACACACAAACTTACACACTCACTCCTAATTATATAAATGCATCCTGTTCAGGCTGTATATGTTTTCAGAACTGATACATTGGTAGTAGACAGTCATTTGATAGTCATTTGATGTTCTCTTCCATGGAAGAGTATTTCTTCTGCCCTCACCATTAGTTGCTTATATTTCATTGTGTAGTACTAAGCCTCTTGAGATTTCCCCATTTGCGTGAGTATTGTTGTTGTGCTTGTTTGGGAAGTCATGTTTAAGTAGTCATGTTGATGAAAATAATGAGTTGAAAACAGGATCTTGTTACAAACACCTTGACCTTATGGCTTTTAAAAGCTTTATGTTTTCTCTTCTGTACTGATCCCTAATCCACATGCACAAGAGTTCTGTTCTAGATGTATGCTTTGTGACTGGGCTCCACAACTCTGCATTATGATTGACTGCTGTAGTAATTTCCCACACCAGTAAGACTGTATAAAAACACACAATTTAGCTATTATAATTATAAACTATGAGCCTAGCATGGTCAGACCTAGCAATATAACAACTTATTCCCTAGCTATGAGACCCTGTGCTACTTTCAGTTTCTCCTGGCCATGTGGTACTGCTCATCATGGCTTTCTCCTCCTCTTCTTTCCTCCTCTCTCTCTTCCTTTCTGGTCCTCCCCTCCTATTTGCCCCCATTCTCAATGGTCTCACATCCCACCTGGAAAAGGGATGCCCAATCACAGACTTTGGCCTTTATTGACCAGTTAAATTGGGGAGAAGGTTCAGATGAAATCACCTGAATATGTGATCGACTGATTATTGGGGACCACCACTCTTAAGGAAGCAGGATTAACATCAAATTTCAGACAGCATCAAGACAACCCACAACATTTCCCCTTTATTTGTCCAATTAAAAAGGCTCTTTCTCTGAGATATAAATTGAGCACAACCATAACAATTATGTAAATTATAAATTATGATATATTCTTAACATCTAGTCCGTCATATTTGTCAATTTAGATAAAATACTCTAACATCTATCCCAATTTAAAGAGTTTATAATTCTGTGCTGGAATTACATTGATTTTAACTTGTATAACTATCTGAAATCCTTCCTTTAGAATCTGGAAATTTTTCTTTAATACTAAATACCTTAAGTTCAGTTATGAGATTATAACTAGTCGTCAACCCTGCCAGAGATCTGAGAAGGGATTAAATATTACCTGAATACCTGAACATGTAGAAAGCACAAAAGCATAGCTTTCAAAATGATACAATTTGTAGGGATAGCTGACTGTTCAATCTGCTAATTTCTTACATCATTGGAGCATCTGTCTTCAGCCTTCTTGCCTAGAACCATCTGACAATCCTTAATGAAGCAGGAATTATGAAGGACTAGCTTACCATCTCTTGGCAGAGCTTAGCAGTCTATTATCTCATATCTGTCCTTTTATAGGTAGTGTTTTTATCTACAGATGAACTATGGCAATTTTTGCTAAGTAATTACTTTGCATTGATTGAAGCAACTCTGCCTGAAGGGTAATGATGTGTAATATCTTCCTTGAAGATGGACATACTATCAGGAGCACACATGCCTTGCAGTCAGTTTACCTTTAGTAACAAAACAATATTAAATGCCATATATATCATAACTGAATTATCAAACATTGATTCTTATGTATTTATTCTTTGTATAGTCTTGAAAACACTTACAATTAACTAATTAGAGTCTAATATGACCATGAGTTTCATTATCTGACTATTGATCTGCATTACTTGATCATCCTAAACAGTTGGTAGTAGCAGATTTTGTAAGGACTAGGTCTAAGCTTTGGTATTCTTAAATGAGCTACATAGGCACAATGCCTACCTAAGAGTAACAATATTAATTTTAAATTTTGTTTCAATATACAAATTTTATACCAACAAAAACCTTAAATCTATATCAATGTACATTCTGTACCAATGTAAGAAATTCAATTTTGTATCAAATATAAAGATTTTTATCAATGTAAGATAATGACTATACAATATTTGAAGGCTAAATTTAATATTATTTTTCTATTTGTCTATTTCTTTCATTTCTGTGATACTACTCTATGTTCCCCTTTTCTTTATCTAAGAAAGAAGGAAAGGAACCATAGAAATCTCTGAGATGATATTCTCTAGTTCTTTCCAAGTCTAAAGCTACAGCATTTGTAAATTATCCCTTAGATGACAACACATCTACAATTCATAAAATAACCAGATTCATCCATGGCAACATAATGGACTGGGACAATGATCTTTTGCTTGCTTCTAACTAAATTGTGGTGAAGAATTCCTTTCTGGGGGCTCTGAGGGAAATAGGAAAATTGGCTTTGTGGCTAGCTGGCATCATTTGCTGTCTAGTCTCTATGTGTCAAGAAAATTCATGGCTCAGTTGAAGTCCTGACAATAACAGTCAGAAAGGTGGATGGGTGAGCTACCTGTTCTACAAATGGCCAGCAAGCAAGTTTTAGAGGAAACAGCTTTGATGTAGTTGAGGTAGAATCAAGCAAGGCACTGGAATATAAGGTCCCAGAATCTCAGCATCCAAGAGTATAAATTTTATCAGGGCTATTTTTATCCTCTTCAATTCTGCAATATATAAATTTTACAAGCAACACGTAGTTCTGTAAAGACATTCACATGGAACGCAGGGTACACATTAGTTAAGAAAGATCAATAAGGAAGGAAAACTGCCTTTCCTTAGAGATTAGTTTGATCGCACAATCAAAATATAACCTATATTTTCATTCATGTCATCTTAAAGGATGGTATGTAAGAATAAGTCAGGATAATTTTATACCCAATAAGAATTATTGGCGGTATATAGACATTTAAGTCTCAGCCTGTTCCAGAGCTGTCTCTGTGTACAGAGACGTGTGTGTGTGTGTGTGTGTGTGTGTGTGTGTGTGTATCACCTCTTTTGTTGATCTTGTCAATCTCTTACTTTTTGTTCTTAGTCAAGGTCTTCAGCGGTTGTGTCTCTTTGCCATGTCTAATTTTTATCAACTTGGAAGGAATCCATAGCTTTTCTTTTTATGTGGAAATATAGGCTGAACCTTTCTCCCATTGTATTATATTCCCTGTTTTATTTTTTTATCCCAGTGTTCTAACATCTTTAAAATAAACAGGCTGCCTTAGTTTAGCAGTTTTTCTCATCTAATGTATTTTAGGAGCCATAGTTTTTTGTTCATTGGCATTTAATAATTTTAAGGTTAATAAAGCATAAGGTAATCTATGCTCTTTGTTTGCCCCCTTTGTTTGTTAAGTATACTTACAGTGTGTTAAGCATTTTATAGTATGATTATATCTCTCTACAATTATTTGTCCTATAGTATTATGTGATGTGCTTTTAACATGTTTTAAAGATATTGGCCAGCAATGTGTTATAATAATTTCCAACCCCAATACACCCATGTAAGAAACACACAATCTTGTTATTATAATTATAAACTATATACCTAAATTAGACACATCTATTGCTAAACTAACTTATTTCCCACTATAATACCCTTTGTTACTTACAGTTTCTCCTGACCAAATAGTTCTGTTCCATCATTGCTTTCTCCTGCTCTTCTTCTATCCTCTCTATCTTCCCTTCTTGTCCTCCTCTTCTACCTGCCTCCACTCTCAAAGATTTCACATCCTACCTTTCCCTTCCACTGACAATCACAGGTTCTAGTTTTTATTAACCAGTTAAAATGAAAAAAGAAAGGTTCAAATGAGATCACCTAAATACATGATCTACTATTCGTTTGGGACAACCTCTCTTAAGAAAACACAGATGCTCCCAGCCAACCATTGGACAGAGAATGAGGTTCCCAAATGGAGGAGTTAGAGAAAGGACTGAAGAAGCTCAAGGGATTTGAAACCCCATAGAAAGCACAACAATATCAACCAACCAGATAGTTCAGAGCTCCCTGGGACTAGACCACCAACCAAAGAGTACAGATGGAGTGATCCATGGCTCAGCTGCATATGTAGCAGAAAATGATTTTGTAGGGCATCAATGGGAGAAGAGGCCCTTGGTCCTGTGAAGGCTCGATGCACCAGTATAGGGGAATACCAGAGTAGGGAGGCGGTAGGGAGTGGTTGGTTGGTTGGGGAGAACCTTCAAAGAAGGTGGGAGGGATGGGTAATGGTATAAGGGGTTTCTGGAGGGGAAACTTGGAAAGGGGATAACATTTGAAGTGTTAACAATTAAAATATCCAATAAAAAGAAAAATAAAAAGAAAACAAAATTAACATCAAAGCTTCAAATATTAGTACAACCCACAACAATTAACTTTTTCTATAACATTCTTCTTGCTGAGTGGTAAGGTTTGCATAAAATATGAGGGTATAAGGACAGACGTTTAGAAGTCTGGGATTATTTTGGTTTAGTTACATGGTAGTTGTTGGTTCTCTTCCATCATTCATGGCTTCAATAGCCCTGGGTGCTTTTGCTAGGTTTCTGGTATTAGGTATGATATCCTTCTTGTAGACAGACTCTTAAATCCAATTAGAGAAGTCTTAATTACCATGAAGGTATTTTCACCATGAAACTGAAGAGCCTGTTATTTCTGTAACCACAGAGTGTCTGAGGTTAGGGTTTATTGCTTTTCTTCAACTATCTCCAAAGAGCTGGCATCTTAGAACTATAAGTTCAGTGTAGGGCCTTGGCTTTGTTTTGGGTGGCTAGTATAGGATGGGGAGTCTTCCTTACTTAGAAGTAGTCAAACATTAACTTACGTGAGAAAAATCAAATACATATATGTTGCTAATTTTCATATGGCAAGATAACATATACTTATAGCTAAAGCTAATAAAATAATCTTAATGAAGGTTACCAATAATACACCCTTCCCTGTATAATACTAAAAATTATCATAGAGTAATTCACTTCTGTTGCTTTGTAAAATACTTTGACCAAATCAATTTAGGGGAGCATTATTATATTACCCCCTTTTTAATTTTGTTTTGTTGTGTTTTTAGCTTTGTTAGAGAAATCAATTTGGTTAGCCTGATAAATTCCTATCCTAATAATTTTGCTAATATTTTTGCAGCCCAATCCCTTATAATTTTATTCTAATTCTCTAGTTGACTTTATGTTTTATAGATTTCTTCAGCATTTTCTAAAATGACAGCATTGTTCTGTCATTTTTCTATAGTGCAGCGAATGATATCATGAGAGTTGAAACAATTTGTATGGACATAGACAAGCCTGCACAACACTGAAAAACAGAAAGGAGAGTGGCTGAAACATATCCCCTGT
Organism: Rattus norvegicus; assembly: GCF_021556685.1. Taxonomy (NCBI): domain Eukaryota; kingdom Metazoa; phylum Chordata; class Mammalia; order Rodentia; family Muridae; genus Rattus; species Rattus norvegicus. Next base: position 38,207,125 of record NC_141536.1, read on the forward strand.
TTTTGAAAGAAAAGGGAGGAAATACCTCTACCTCTAGGAATAGGTTGTAGGAAGAACCAGAATTGTAAGGATTCTGGCAATTCTAGACTCAGAGTCACGTTTCAGATTTGGGATTAATCAGAACAAGTAAGAATACGTATCAGAAAAACTTACAGAAGCCAAACTGACAAACTTCAAATAATAAGCAAGAAACGTGGAGAGATAAAGAACACGATGAGAGACCTCTGAAGTACTCAAAGGTCACTCTCGAAATCAGGAGAACAGATCCTGGAGAAAACCTTCTATTGCCCACCCTAAGCACAGGATGGTAGCAGAGGTATTTGAAGTCTTTATAGTCAGAGAAACTTTGGTAAAAAGAAAAATCCCAAACTTTGCTCAATTGTTGTGTCGATGAATTCAAACCCTAGAACTAGCCAAAGGACAGTCACTCATTTAAGGGCACAAAAACTATTTACTCTGTCTCTAATGTTCCTCACAAGATATTCAGCTTCAAAGAAATTTTATGAACTGTAAAAAATGGCAGTGAAAGAAAATAGAAATAGTGCCAAGATAAAAAGAATTCAACCAAGCTAAATATTAGACCTACATAACTGAACTATCAGACAGAATATTTAAACGATTATTAAAATTGTTAAAACAAATGAAAAAGTGGACAATATACATTTCCAGAGGCTATTGTAGTAGGGAGCCAAAATCATAAAAACAGATCAAATGGCAAAGCCAGCAGGGAAGACTATAATAGCAGAAGTCAGGGTGCATTTACTAGTACGCTTCATATGGGAGAAGGAAATAAGTGTGTGCTTGGATGTAAATTGACAGGATTAAAGATCAAAGAAGAAATGTAAGCCCAAGCTCACACAAATTACAGCAGAGCAAAGAGATGTATCTTTTATGATCTCAGAGAAAATTGTGTTTCACATCTCTGATTTGAACCTGAAATATGGTGAAACAGCAAACAGAGCTAAAGCATTGTTTGGAGAAATAAAAGCAAAGAACACTACCAAGTGAATATAGAAATATTAATGAGAATTTAATGAGAAACCCTCCATAAAAGCCTAAAGCCCAGATTAAAATAGCTAAAATAAATAAATAAATACATTCATAACACTATAAAGGTAAATTCTATTTAATCCCCTGAAAGCCAAAGGCAGAAAGAAAGTTTGCAGATGTCTAGGGGAGAAAATGCAAATACATGAAGAAGAAATGAATTAAGCCAGAAGAAATGTGATATCATTAAAGTGATTAAATAAATTCTAGGCAGAGTTGTATATTGTTCAATAAAGAATACATCAAAGCAGAAATAAAAGTGACTGATATTTTTGCTAAACATGGAAAAATGTATTAAATTAGTAAAATTATTTATCATAAATGTTCAGTGGAGACTTATTGTCTGTATTAGTGTTAGTATTACTAATATGTATGAGCATTTTTGACTTTGTGCATGTTTCTTTATATGTGGTGACCTTGGAGGGAGAAAGAAATTGTTGGATCCTATGGGACTGGAGTTACAAATAGTGAGTACTGGGACTTGAACCTCAGTTCTCAGGAAGACTAGCCAGTGCTTCTTAACTACTGAGCTATCTCTCTAGTCTCCCTCCCTTTTGAATTATTTTTATTTTATGTAAATTAATGCTTTGCTTCCATGTATGCCTGTCTATATGAGGGTGTCAAATCCCCTGCAACAGAGTTATAGACAATTATGAACTGCTATGTGCATCCTGGGAATTGAACCCGGATCCTCTGGAAGAGAAGCCAGTGCTCTTAACTGCTGAGCTATGTCTCCAGCCCTCAATGGAGATTTTTAAGGGTCGTGAATATGATACCTGAAAAAAATTGCATGTATACACAAAAAGAAATGAATGTTACTGAGAATTAATCAAAGAGCAAAAATAAAAAAGAAATTATTTTCTTTTATTGGTAATTTCACAAAGAATGATCTAAGCAAAATATGAGGCCTGAAAATGGTACTTGCCACCAAGCCTAACTAACTGAATTCTATGACCGTGATGAATATCTTGGGGGGGGGGGAAATCCTGATTCTGAAAGGAGACCACACCAAAGAGTGGATGCTACAGTCCTACTTAGGCGGGAGAAGAAAATGATCTTCAAGAAGTAGAGGGAGAGTGGGATCTGGGAGGGAGACAGGATGGGGAGGAAAAAAGGGGGGCCAATTCAGAGACTGGAACAGATGGAGAAGTACAGAGGATCAGGAATTTGAAAAATGGTGTGTAGCCATGGGGGAGTGGGAACTGGGGGTAGCCACTGGAATGTCCCAGATGACAGGGACCCAAGAGGTTCCCAGGCATCATCGGGGGACATTGGTGGAAAAACCCAACAAAGGAGAGATAGAACCTGTAGAGACCATATCTAGTGAATAGACATGTACTCCATTGAGAGATGGGACCACCAATCCACCTCAAAAGTATTAATCCAGAATTGCTCCTCTCAAAAGGAAATGCAGGAACAAAGAGTGGAGTAGTGTCTGAAGGAAAGGCCATCCAGAGACTGCTGCACCTAGGGATCCATCCCATATGCAGACACCAAACCCAGAAAAAATTGCTGATGCCAAGAACCTGTTCACAGGCTTGTGTTATAGCTCTATCCTGAGAGATTCTGTGAAAGCCTGACAAAAACAGAGGCTCATAGCCAATTGTTGGACTGAGCACAGGGACTCCAATGGAGGAGTTAGAGAAAGAAATGAAGGAGCTGAAGAGGTTTGCAACCCCATAGAAAGACCAACAGTACCAACCAACCAGACTCCCCAAAGCTCCCAGGGACTAAACTACCAACCAAAGAGTACACGTGGGAGAATCCATAGATCTAGCTGGATAAGTAGCAGTGGATTGCCATGTTGGGCATCACAGTGAGGGAGTCATGTGGAGGCTGAATGACCCAGGTTTAGGGAATGATAGAGTGGTGAGGTAGGTGGGGAATAATCTCATAGAGTCAGGGGGAAGGGGAAGGGAATTAGGGTGCTGTGGGGTGGAAATTGGGAAGGGCGATAACATTTGAAATGTAAATAAATAAAATAACCAATAAAAAAGAAAAATGCTGATTCTGGCAATTTATCTTGCCTACAATATACGAGACAGACAGACAGAGAGAGAGAGAAAGAGAGAGAGAGAGAGAGAGAGAGAGAGAGAGAGAGAGAGAGAGAGAGAGAGCAAGCTGAAAGTAAAATGAAGAAAGAATGGGAAGTTCGGAAGTATTAAATTCAGAGGAAACAGTAATTGCTATATATTAAAAGTTTAATTCAAATACTGTATATAAACTGGGTTTAGGAGAACAATTGCATTCAGCTTAATTCTGAAAGAAGATATCCTTGATCCAATGAGAATGTTAATAACCATGTTTGTCACAAGGCACATTTAAAATATATAAAGAAAAATTGAAGCAATTTAAAAGGTAATAATGTGGCTATCTACGATTGCTATTAAGCATTGTAAGACCCCTGTGATTAAAAAGACAAGTAGCAAATCCCTAAGGTTGAATAAGATTTAAGCAAAGCAGTCACCCAAGTTGGCAATATATGACATTAGGTTACTATGAATTAAAGTCAATATTCGGTGAAAAGTATTCAAATTAATAAACTTGTAGGGAGGTCCGCCAAGAAAAACATCAAGGTGGTAGAAATGACAAAAGTCAAAAAGGAAAATATAGTAGCCCAAGAAGTAGTCATTGAAATATCATCTGACCTAAGCAGTCAGAGAATATGCACCCTTAATATCACATGGAATAATCATCATCAACTTGACTCTTGCATTATAAAATGAAGTTTAATATACTCATAAGTGTTAAAAATCAGATCAAAGGAAATATGTTCTCTAGTAAATAGGAATAAATTAATAGGACTTCTGGAATAGCCTCGGATATTTAGCTACTCAATCCATTTCTATGTGATCAATAGAAACATCAAGATTTGGAAATTAAATTTGAAAATATGTAATGCTAACAGATAGGCAGGTAAATTATCCATTAAGGGGAAATCCATAGTGTAGAATTTTGTTAGAAAGAAAAGAACAACTCAAAGAATATGTCTACCTTTTCCTCGCAGTACATAGGAGAAGTGAATTAGATCTTGGACAAGAGGAAGAAGAAAATAGTATGTATAAAGATGGCCACTCAAGGAGCAAAATCAATGGAATGAAGATCTAATATTTGACTGAAAACACTTAAACCCAGTAACCTGAAGGAGATTCACCAATAAATAAGAAAAGATTCTAGAAATATCCTGAATATAAAAGAATAAATAGTACCCTAAGCTGTACAGCCCGCTGAAACGCAATTTGTATAATATTAATGCAAAATATTCTCACATCACTAGCAAATGCAGGTTTATTAAAATCAGTGTAAGTCTTATCCATTAAATATTTAATGATGAAATTGTATGACTAAGTATTTTAAAATTGATGACCTATTTTGAAATGTAGTATTTGAAATTATAAATCATTTTGGACTAAATTTAAGCAGGTTTATACTAGTTATTATTACTGTCTCATTATTAATTCCTGGACACATTATTGGAATGTGGATATCTGACACTCATTTTTAAAAAGTAATTTGTATAAATAAATTTGTCATTGAAATACATCATAGTAAAAGAAAATATTCTATTATGCCATTCTCTAGTAAAATCTGCAATATATGTTTTTAAAATTTTATTGTCATATTATAAATATGAATTAAACATGTAGTCATGGGAAATAGGGAAATAATTCCTTTGGACATTATGGTTTCTCTGACATTGTGGCTCTGAAATATGTCTCTGTTTTAAGATTTACTTTACCATTTAATGATTTATATTTATTTATGTGAATTGTGGCTTTTGAGTATCCCTGGACCTGGATGTACGGGGGTTGTAAATTGCCTGAATGGAATCCTGGTCTTCTGGAAGATCAGTAAGTCTTAACTACTGAGGCATCGTTCCAATTTAAAGTCTAGTTTCTCTTAATATAATGATGTTTTTGATGTTGTTGTTCCAGCATTTTTTTAAAACTTATTTCAAATAAAATAGAGTAGACTTGTTGTAAAGAATCATCTATTACGGACATACTACCTTCTTTTATTTGCGCAGCTTGGCTATGTAAGTTTAGAGATCTTACTGCAGCAGTACTGATTTCCCTACAGTCCTTAATTTGCAAAGTGTGAATATTGCACATCATTTTCCTTTTGTTAAAATGTGTCATCTCTGAAACTAGCAAAATTAACCCATTGGAAGATCCAATATTGTTTAAAGGCTTACAATGTGAACCACAATTTTTGCATATAAGATGTTATAAGTAACTATAATAAAGAGTTATAATAAATGCTGTTGTAACTTCGTTTGTCCAGGGCTTGCATAGTTTGCAGGAGGTCCCCAATTTGTTCCCCATATTGCTGCTTGCCTGTAACTTGATGACTGAAAATTATGAATGGAGGATCTTCAAAAAGTTCAAGCCTCCCTGCACCCATATTTCATATATCTTTAATAAACAGTAGGTCTATAAATTGAGCGGAGTGCAGAGGGGAAACTAGGGACAACATTTGAAATGTAAACAAATAAAATAACCAATAAAAAAAGTTGTATGGATATGTGTGTAGGTGTGCACATGCATGTTTTTCACACAATTTATACATTCAATTATATAAGTATTTTATTTTCAGATACAATGTCACATGTGGCTGCTTTGAACTCTAAAACCCAACAAAGGTTTCACATGTACCTTCTTTCAACTCTAAAGACCAACAAACATTTGAACTGTAATTCAGTATGAAGAGGACACAATATAACATAAGAATTTAGAATATCTCATTCTGAGACTTCACAGACTTGGTTCTAATTAGTAATACTGGAGACGTTTTATAAGATACATGTAACACTTTCATTCTACCCAGGATGCGTGCAGTAGATTGTAATTAGAATGTAGTTCTTTTTTTAAAGAACTACATGGTATGTCGTTTGAAAAAAATAGCCCCCATAGGCCCATAAGGAATGACACTATTAGGAGGTGTGGCCTTGGAGGAGTAGATGTGGCTGTGTTGGAGGAGATGCGGGATTAGGTGTTGAGCATTGTGGTTATGTTAGCCTCAGGAGATACTCTGAACTTTGTATTTTGTGTTAGAGTTTCCACTACTAGGCTCACCATGACCAAGGTGACTCTTATAAGGGACAACGTTCAATTGGAGCTGGCTTACAGGTTCTAAGGTTTATTATATTAGCGTCATTGTGGGAAGCATGGAACCGTCCAGGCGGGCAAGGGGTTAGAGGGGCTGAGAGGTCTACATCTTATTCTGAAGGCAAACAAGAGAAGAAGCTATTCCATGCAGCTAGGAGAAGTCTCAAAACCCATCCACACAGTGACACACTTCCTCTGACAAGGCCACACCTACTCAAATAAGGCCACACTTCCTAATATTCCATCCCATGGGCAAAGCATGTTAAACTATCACATACTTTTAAGCAAATTTGATAATGTTATAATCATGGGGACTTTTGAAGTTGGACTAAATGCATTTTGCAATATGGTATAGTTACAAGCCTATGGGGGATAGGGAGTGGAATGTGCTGCTTTGAAAGAAAATGGTCTCCATAGGCTCATTGGAAATGACGTTGTTAGGAGATATGCCTTGGAGTAGGGGTGGCTTTGCTGGGAGATGTGCTTGACTAAAGGGTGGGCTTTGTTGTCTCATAGCTCAAACCAATTCACTTGCTACCTGATGATCTAGATGAAGATCTTAGCTCCTTCTCTAGCACCATCCAGTCTTACATGCTGTCATATTTCCCGACATAAGGATAGTGGACTGAGCCTCTGAAACTGTAAGCCAGTCCCAATCAAATCTTTTCCCATATAAGATTTGCCATGGTCCTGGTGTTTCTTCACAGCAATAAAATTCCTCACTTGATCTTAGCCAAAAGGCCGAGAAGCGATTAGCAATAAAATTCTAAGACACATGGATTAAATGATTTAAGAAAATAGATTTTAGAGTAACTGTATATATTTAAAATATTTATTAATACTATTATTGACATAAATATGTATTGGCAAAATTTAGTAAATCAGAAGTAGTTGATATGTAACCTCATTATTATAATCTATCCATGTAATACATTTTTAAATATATCCTTCATTGAAAAGAATTTTATATAACATATTTGGATCATGTTTTCATCTCATTTTGTTCTACAAATTAGGATCATCTCAAGATTATCCTCTCATGAAGCAGAATGATGATCACAAGTTATCTACTCACATTTTATGTTTGTATGTAATAAGAGTGTGGTCCTCATAAATTTTGATATAAATATTGACTGTGTTTGTTAACCATTTGTGATGGATTGAAAGAGCCTCTTTGGTGGACCTGTTTGGAAACGATTAGTTGTTTGACCTTTTTGGAGAAGGGGTGTCACTCTGGTCTTAATTTGAGCTTTCCAAAGACTAGCTTCATTCCTAGTGTCTTTCTCCATTTTTTCATCATAGGTTCTTATCTATTTCTGCTGCCATGCCTTTGCTCTATTGTCATGGACTATAAAACCAGGAAACTTTAAGTCCAATTAAATATTATCTTTTATATGTGTTTTCTTTTACATACTGTTTTTCACAGCAACAGAAAAAGTAAGACAGTTTTTATCATTTAAAACATATAGGAGTTATTTTTATAAGTAACTTAAGGTGACTTAATGCACCATGTGTCTCTTTTGGTTGCATTCTTCAAGATAATGAGTCTAAATTAAAATATAAGCTGTTTTTTTCCTGTGGAGCATATGCCATAGGGAGTGACCAAATTATGTGAAGTAGAGGTTCACCCATTTCCTAAGTACATTCCCAATGATAAAACTTTTTATACAACTCATTTCTTAAAAAATTGCAGATGGTAAAATACTCCTTAATGTATTTTTGAAGAATAAATGATCTGCATGAGTGTTTTTGAAGAAAATGTTAAATTTTTAAAGTGCCATAGAGATTTCTGGATTGATTTTTTTAGTGCTTTTGATAGCTTGCATTTTCTAGAATTTCATATGTGTTATTAATTTTTTCCAAGACCATTTAGACAAAAGGTATTAATTGTCAACTCGTCTATATATTTGTTCATTGAATAATGATTTCTTTAATGTCTGTTAGACACTGTCTGGATGTTGGTGATACCAACATTTTTTGACACTAAAAGTTCAAGATATGCATATATGCAAAACACAAAATGTCAAATCAACAAGGTTATTTTAGTCATTACAGACTAAAGCAGATCTCTAAGCATTTTTCAGATGCCTCATAGGCACTGGCATTTTAGTGCACTGATTAGTCAATATTTTTTATTGAGAGGCAGTATAAATGAATGAGTAGAAGTACATGTTCTCATTTATTTAGCTATCTAATCAAAGTTTATATAAATAATTTTTACTGTTTTGTTCATTGTCTTCATCTGTAAATACTGATAATAGTATTAATTCTCTTTGAGGAAGAATTAATGGGGTGATACCTATAAGTCTTTGAATGATCCCTTACAAAAGCTAGTGACCAATATTTGTTATTATCAGAAAATTGCTTGTCATGATATGATTTATTCTGTGAGAATAAAATTTCTTCTTTTTAAGTATCCAAATGGTTAACTTAACATATTTCACTTTTAATGAAAATTAATGGATTGAAACAATCATGAATTCATCAACAATGTATAGGAACAAATTTGCATAAATAAAACTTTAATTTTAAATTGATAAATTAATATATTTGTTCTCTGTTTTTGGCTCTACCTTTTCCATTGTTATTTTGACAGTATTAAAATTCTCTATTTAATAACATGTTGATTTTGAGAAGGACATCTTTATAAAAGCAGTACTTCTATAGAAAAGTGCTGCTATGAAACTTTATCAATAAAAAAGTAAAGTCATATAAAAGTTTAGAATTGTAGCAAAGGCATGGGGTTATACTGGCTTGCTTTGGCTGGCTGTGAAGAATAGGACACAATTATAAGCTAAACTATACACTTCAGATAGACTGATATTGTAAATTCAGTGGTTATCTTGTTCTTTGTTATAAAAATCTTTATTTTATAGATTTCTGAGCCTCTGAAGGTCACATAGAATATGGTTTCTTTTATAACTGAATAGAATTTATCTAAGCAATCTTAAATGGAGAGTTCTTTCAATTTTTTTAGAATATGTTGTGCTTGTCTTTAACAATAACTACATTATTACTTTCATGCCTTGTTTCTGAAAAGTTTAGTCATTAATCTCTCTCTTTTCCTCTCATTTTCCCTCCATCCCTTTGTTCCCCCCATCTAACCTTCCCTCTTCTGACCCTTCTCTGAGAGAGCCATCCCTTGATAGATTTATAAATTGTATGTTTTTCACAGCTGTCCTGTTGTGTATGTTTATCTTGGAAAATGATCTGTGAATTTCTTTCTGGAAAAATGTTAGAACAGGAACAATCATGATCATTGTGAGCACTTCATGTCTAAAAATGAGGATAGAATATGCCATGAATTAATTGACAGACATTATCTGTTCATTCAGCATAACTTTTGTTGGAAATATGTATTTTCAGAAGGTTTACGAATTTGCAGATACTTTCTCAGTGTTTTTGATGATAAGATACAATTTTTTCCATTGGATGTGGTACCACCTGTCTTTATTTCCAGCACTTGGGAGGTAGAGGAGGGCAGACACACACACACACACACACACACACAGAGAGAGAGAGAGAGAGAGAGAGAGAGAGAGAGAGAGAGAGAGAGAGAGAGAGAGAGAGAGAGAGAGAGAGAGGGAGAGGGAGAGAGAAAGAGAGAGAGTGTTTTGATAATAAATTGAGTGTTCTATATTTCTAAGTTTTTTAATGGTTATATTTGTCATTGAAGAATTTTATATGATTTGGTCATGTAAAAATTTAAACCATCACATCTACTTGTGGTACTCAAATATTCTTGAATGTTGATGTCTAACCTTCCACTGGAACATAGTCAATCTATCAGGGGCTACAATCTCAAAGAAAACTTCCTTTACCAGCACTATGTAAGCTTTCCAATGAGAATGAAGCTACCAGATCCACACTGGTTTGATTCCTTCATGTTTTGACTATAATTTGTGGTTTCTTCAGAACTAAGTAAGGTTCCTTGCTTTCAGTAGGGTAACCAAGAGCTTTGGCAATAGCTTGTCATGTTCATCTCCATTATGAATCCTTCCACTTCATTCAAATGATAGTGTCCTTTGTTAGACACAATCATTTTAGCTTCATGAAATCTCACACATTAAATGCTGTTCTTAATGCAGTATTGGGATCCAGTTCAGAAGTTCCTCTTCTATACCAGTGAATTTAAATGCATTTTCTCCTTTCTGTTCTATCAGATCTTGTTGGGGTTCTTGGGCCATTTGAGTCTTGTACAGGGTAATACACAATGAAGTTATTTCATTCTTCTACATGTGATCATTCAGTTTACTCAGAACCATTTGGTAAAAATGATATATTTTTTCCAGTGTTTATTGTTGTTCTTTTGGTAAAAAGTCATGTGGATGTAAGTGACATTTTATTTCTTTGAAAATCATTATACCATTCATTTAAATATATATGTTTTCAAATATCAATAGTAATATTTTCTTTGTTGTTCTATAATCTTCAACAGTAACATAAGAATAATTCTGTAGTATGAATTTTCCCCTCTTAATAAGGATATGACTCTAAATTCATATTTTTAGAATTCATTTCAAGTCATAAAATGACTGACAAGATTGTTTTTTCTACATGTATAAGAAAGTAGATAGCAAGACGAAGAAAGAAAAGTTCTAAATATGAAAATCACCTATTTATATTTTAAAATTTCTTATGGGGTCACCCTCCTCCTCAGCTTCTTCCAGCTTTTCCCTAATTCAAATATAGGGGTCACCAGCTTTTGTCCGTTGGTTGGGTGTAAGTATCTGCATCTGACTCTTTCAGCTGCTTGTTGGGCCTCTCAGAGAGCAGCCATAATAGGCTCCTGTTTGTAAGCACACTATAGTATCAGTAATACCATCAGACCTTGGGACATACCTTGAGCTGGATCTGAATTTGGGCCAGTCACTGAATCTCCTTTCCTTTGGTCTCTTCTCTATTTTTGTCCATGTAGTTCTTTTAGACAGGGGCAATTCTGGGTCAGAGGTTTTGGCCATGAGATGGCAATCTTATCTTTCTACTTGATGCCTTGTCTTTCTACTGGAGATGGACTCTACATTTTCTCTCTCCCCACTGTTGGGCATTTCATCCAAGGTCCCTACCTCTGAATCCTGAGTGTCTCTCACCACCTAGGTCTCTGGTACCCTCCCAAGGTTGCCTATTTCTATTCTTTCTGTTGGCCCTCAGGGTTTCACTCCTTCCTGCCTCCCTCCTACACAATAGCTGATTATGTTCCTTATTTCCCCTCCCTGTCCTTTTCCACCCACTTCCCTCCCTCCCTCTGCCCCTCCTCCCCATGATTGCTTAATTCTTCCTTCCAAGTAGGATTGAGTTGAGGCATCCTCACTTGAGTCCATCAGCTTGTCTCAATAAACCTAGACCACAGAGATCTCTCAGATACTGAGCCACCAAACAGAAAGCATATACTAGCTGATATGAGGGCCCCCCAGCACATATACAGTAGAGGACTATCTAGTCTGCCCTTATTGAGAGAAGATACACCTAACCCTCAAGAGACTTGGATGGATTGGGGACATCCTTTTAGAGATGAGGAGAAGAGAAATGGGATGAGGAACAGTTAGAGGGTAGACTGGGAGAGGGATTATGACCGGAGTGTAAAAAAGATTAATAATAATAATAATAATAATAATAATAATAATAATAATAATAATAATAAAACATACTACTCATTTATTGGATTAATGTGTATACAAGTGTTTGGGTGTTGGAATGAAACTTCTAATATACCCAGCAGCAGACCTTTATTTTGTGTTGAGATTCTCTATCCTTGTTCTTTAAATATTTTATTGGTGCCTACTTTGTGTCTTTCCCAGCCTTATGCATCATTATATGGTTTTTTATCTTTTTTTTCATGTTTGCAAACTTCAGGATACAAACCACTATGGGAAAGAGGTTCAGTGACAGACAACTGAGTTAGAGATAGCTTACACTGTAAAACATTAGTCCATGTTCTGCAAGTCTTACTTCCGTGTGAAGGATAGAATCAAGCCAGTTGGAGAGGTCAAGCACCTACAAAATCAACTTAGCTGAAGCCATGGGGATTCACAGAGACTGAGCCTCCATCCAAAAATCATGCAGAGGCTAGATCTATGTTCTCTATATATTTGTAGCAGATGTGCAGCTTTGTCTTCATGTGAGTCCCCTAAGTGAACTACCTCATTGAGTCTAACTGGGAGAGGATATGTTTAGGCCTACTACCATTGGATGTTGCAAGGTAGGGTGGTAGCCAAGAAGGTTTCCCCTTTCTCTAAGGAGAATGGAAGGAGGTAATGGGGGAAGGAATAATAATAATAAAAAAAAACTAAGAAGCAATACCATACCAAACCAACTAATCAACCAAACAAACAAACAAACAAGCATGCCAAAGCACTATGGTTTTGTTCTCTGCCTTTCCCCATGACCTCATATAAACTAAGCTTTAGTAAATTAGGGAAATCAAATGTGATACTTAGAATTGGAATCATTTACCATAGATTTTTAAAAAATGCATTTATACTCTGCATTTTATTTTACCTCATTACAAGATTATATTGTTTTGGGCTTGTAAGCTTATGAAAAATGAATATTTTGATGTGTTGGGATATTAGTGTAGATTTGTTATTCCAGATACTTGGAAAGATAACAACTACAAAGTCGCCTGTATTACTGAGTATGTTACATACCAGCCTAAATAATTTAGTGAGACTATTTTGTGTGGCACTGTTCCTGAGGGCAGGGACATGAACAGAAATATACCCAGACCAGATGAATAGGCCAATGCCAGGATATCACCAATGTCCATCTGAGATAATCAATTTTATTGGGGTTGTTTACAGAATATGGATGAGAGGTTAAAAGCCTCAAAATGTCACACAAAATTTATACAAGATGGCTGATGGCTCATAAACAATGGAGTCCTGGAGCTTACTATGCAGCTCAGTGGCAGCTAAGTAGACTGGAGAAATTTTCTTTTAGGACATTGATATGGTCTAAGTCTGTTCTAGGCAGTTTAACTTGTCTGATCCTCTGTTAGGTAGACCAGCTGGTCTAACAATGGTCACAGCTAGTTCTCCTGCTTCTATAGGTTTGGGGATGATTGTCCCTGGTAAGTGTGGTCAGTTTCAGTGATTTCTGTTGTTTACCTCTTTTACTTTACAAACTTTCCTGCAGGAAGAAATGCTTAACCTCACTTTTGAAAATGCTTTGTCTGGGGTCCTGGAGAGATGGCTCAGGGGTTAAGAGCACTGACTGCTCTTCCAGAAGTACTGAGTTCAATTCCCAGCAACCACATGGTGGCTCACAACTGTCTGTCATGCCCTGTTCTGGTGTCTGAAGACAGTAACAGTGAACCAACATACATGAAATAAATAAATCTTTTTTTTAAAAAAAGAAAGAAAATACTTTGTCTTAAGTAGTTTCCTTTCAAATTCGAGGAAAACTCTATAACAGCCCTGTCCAACAATGTTTATCCTATGACCACTTACGCAAAGTAACAGTTTTACCTCATATTTATGTGGGTCTATTGTGTTTGAGGTACATCATATTTGCTTCTGGGAGAACTAAGTTATCAGTCTGGTAGGAAGACAGTGTGAAACTGTATAATTCCATGGAATTATACTTACTACCAGGAAATGGACCAAAGTAGCAGACATGTACAGAGTAAATCTGTAACACATCAACTCATCCTTTTAAAGAACAAAGCAGGTTTATGAGGAAGTTCCATTTGAACTCAGCTTAGGGCAGATAACTCAGTTCTTAATGAATTAGCCAAACCAGATCATAAATCATGTAATGTGTAGTGGGTTTGAGATGTGGTACCAGGGGACTTTAGAAGAAGCAAATAGCTGATATATAAACTCTATTGTGCTTTTGGCAGAGTGAGAGAGAAGGGACTGAAGTGACTCAGAAGGACAACACTTTGTGGTTTGTGTATATAGCTCATCTCAGAAAGCAAAGTATGAGCTGATGAAATACTGTCAGCAAAAGAAATGACTAAGAAAGTATCATCCTTACATCTTTTATCCTGTGATATTGCATCTTTCATTCTGTGATGTTAACATTCTTCATTCTGTGATGTTGCTGAGTTACTTTGAAATATGAACACTTTCAAAATCTTAGCACTAACTTTTTGTGAGGATTTTCTCTACAAACATGCTATGACAGGCAGAGATAAGGTTTCCATGAAAGAGTTAAATCAATAATTATTTGCCAGTGTTTTAGGTTTACACACAAAAGTTTATTAGAGGAAAAATAGAAAGGTGTCAAACTGAATTAAAACTCATTTTGGTGGGTAAACACTAAAGAATGGTTCGGAAGAAATAATAAATGTATGATTAAGTAAAAAAAATTGTTAAATATCTCTTCTGCATTCATAGAGATAAATCATTTAGTTTATTGTCAAGAGGTCCAATGGGAAGTGAAATTTACTTACATGAAAAGCATTGTAGCAAACATATGACCTCTAGATCTGTTCAAGGAGATAATGAGACATATCTAAGCTTGATTGATACAAAAAGTTATATAGGAAATAGGTTTGAATTAGTTTAGTAAAAATGTGCTTATTAATAAACCAGTGTGAATAACATGAGAAATGTGCATTAGAAACGCATAAGGCCTAAGCTGGAGAAGAATTGGAAAATGTGAGAAAATATCAGACATTACATTGATACAAAGACCAAGTTCAATAGTATGAAAACTGATGTCCCCAGAGTAGGGGAACGATAGGGCAGTGGGTCAGGCATGGGTGGGTGGGTAGAGGAACACCCTCATGGAGGCATGGGGAGGTGGGGAGGATGGGGGATTTTGGGAGGGGAAACTTATAAGGGGGATAACATTTGAAATGTAAATAAACAAAATAACCAATCAAAAGAAAGTGACCTTCACAAAATATGTAAACTTAGTGTTTTGAATTAGAAATTACAATATGAGAAACAACTCATTAATATTATTCTAGAGAAAATTACTTAAATGGCCCTTCTAAAGTACAGGGATATATTTTATGTGAAAACTGAAAGTTTTAAGGTTAAGTATAATATAAATTTATACCAACTATAATTAATTTTTTTTATTTTTTATTTTTACACTCCAGAATGTATTCACCTCCTGATCCACCATCTAACTGTTCCATATTCCATACCTCCACCCTGTACTTACCCCCTCATCCCATACCCCACTCCCACCCCCCATCCCTGTCTCCACAAGGATGTGCTCATCCCATCCACCCCACTAGACCTCTAAACTCCTTGTGGCCTCAAGTCTCTTGAGGATTAGGTGCATCTTCTCTGACTGAACTCAGACCTGGGAGTCTTCTGTTATGTATGTGTTGGAGGCCTCATCTCAGCTGGTGTATGCTGCCTGGTTGGTGATCCAGTGTCTGAGAGATCTCAGGTGTTCAGGTTAATTGTGATTGCTGATCCTCCTACAGGATAATCCTCCTCCTCAGCTTCCTCCAGCTTTTTCCTAATTCAACAGAGGGGTTAGCAGCTTCTGTTCATTGGTTGGATGCACATATCTGCATCTGACTCTTTCAACTTGTTGGGTCTTTGAGGGGACAGTCATGACAGGTCCCTTTTGTAAGTGCCCTATAGCTTCAGTAATGGTGAGAGGTCTTGGGGCCTCCCCTTGACCTGAATCCCACTCTGGGCCTGTCACTGGACCTTCTTTTCCTCAGGCTCCACTCCATTTCCTTCCCTGCAGTTCTTTCAGTCAGGAAGAATTATGGGTCAGACTGTGGGATAGCAAACCCACACCTCACTTGATGCCCTGACTTTCTGCTGGAGGTGGGCTCAACAAGTTCTCCCTCCCCACTGTAGGACATCTCATAAGTTCCCTCTCTGCACTGTAGGGCACTGTAGGGAATCCAGGTTCCCCACCTTTTGTGTCCTGAGAGTCTCTTACCTTCCAGGTCTCTTGTACATTCTGGAAGGTTGCCTCTTTCCATTCTTTCTTCTGGTCCTCAGGGCTTAAATCCTCCCCAGCCCCACCTTGTTGCTTTTCCCTCCCAGGTCTCTCCCAGGTCCCTCCTTCCCTCCCTCCCTCCCCCTTGTGGTTGATTTCTTCTCCCTCCCAAGTGGGATTGAGGAATCTTCACTTGGGCCTTTCAGCTTGTTGACCTTTTTGAGTTCTGTGGACTATATCTTGGGTATTCTGTACTTGTTTTTCTTGTTGTTGTTAGGTTTTTTTTTGTTTTTGTTTTTGTTTTTTGTTTTTTTTGGCTAATATCCACTTATTAGTGAGAACATACCATGCATATTCTTTTGGGTCTGAGTTACCTCACACAGTATGAAAGCCTTTATTGAAGATGCTTAAAAACATTGTATATTTTTGGCTTCTTTATCAAAGATCATATGTGCATAAGTGTGTGGTTTTATTTCTGGGTTTTCAAAATTCTTAATATATGTTCTGTGTCTTTTTGTGATTTTCTGTGCTATCACCAGGTTACCTCGGTGTATGTGTATCTGTGCAGTGTATAGGCATTTTAAATGTTTGTGTTTATATACATGCATTCATGGACATGCATGGATGCCAGAGGATCATGCACGTATTCTGCTGTATCACTTTTTAGCTTGTTCTTTTTATCTGTTGTCTCTCACTGAACCTGGAGCTAGATCACAGCCAGCAAGCTCTATCTCTCTACCCTCAAATATTAAGGTTACGGGTTTGCACGTGAACCCACCAGGATTTTTCTTGGGTACCTTACGATCAAAGCTCAGCCCCTCATGCTTGCACAGCAAGTACACAATGCACTGTGCCATGTTTCAGCCATGAACATGTATATGTGTGCTCTTCTTCTGTTTTTAAGTAATCCTTTTTCTTGTTTAATCAAATTTATTTTAATATTTTATATTCTTATTTTCAAATAATATTGAGTCAAACTAACCATTGATGGACTATGTATGGATAGAGTATATCAAAAAGGCTTAGAAATAGTAAAATATTTATTTCTCTTTTTTACCAAATTAATTATAGCTATTTATTCATCGCTTTAGTGGATAATATTTTGCTAATGTCCACATCATTTAACGCTGTTACATTTTCTCACATTCTCTTATTTGTATGGCACATTTCACAAAATACATGTTACTTGCAGAACTGGCTGGTTTTGTGTGTCAATTTGGCACAAGCTGGAGTTATCACAGGAAAGGAGCATCCTTTGAGGAAATGCCTCCATGAGATCCAGCTGTAAGGCATTTTCTCAATTAGTGATCGAGGGTAGAAAGGCCCTCTATGGGTGGTGCCTCTCTGGGCTGGTAGTCTTGGGTTCTATAAGAAAGATAATTGAGGATACCCGAGGAAACAAGTCAATAAGTAACATCCCTCCATGACCTCTGCATCAGCTCCTGCTTCATGACTGCTTGAGTTCCAGTCCTGACTTCCTTTGGTGATGTAGACATGCAAGCTGAAAAACATCTTTTCCTCCCCACCTTGCTTCTTGGTCATGATATTTGTGCACAAATAGAAAACCTGACTAAAACAGTTACATAATAGTAAGTTATTATGTTGCTAAGACTATTGTCAATAGTGTTATTAATATACCTCTATATGTGTAAACATAAATTAAAAATTATAAATCTTGTTAACTTTTTTATGAGCTTTTTGTTTGAATGTATGTATATGCATCATGTGAATGCCTGTTAAATATGAATGCATGCCAACTGAAAGGCTCAGAAATTAAGTAATGTTAAGATTTTGACTAAAGCATCTATATTACTTTTATAGCTTTAAAAATAATTTCATTTCAAACAAATACAGTAACAGTAGTATGTATATAGTATTGAATTATTACATGTATTTCAGTCCTTTTAGCCACATAAAATAATTATACTGGTAGTTACTGTTAATATTTAGATGGAAACATGCATGACTCAGAGCCAGAGTATTGGCTCAGAAGCTAAAAGCTCTTGCTGTCCAAACTTATCCTGAATTTGATACAATGAATCCTCAGTGGATAGAATGGAATACCCACACTTAAACACACACTCCATGCATATATAATTGTACAAAATATCCTCACACAATAATAATGGCCAAAATGGCCAAGTTACAGGACTCTAAAATTAAAAGAGAATCTTGTTGAGGGCTACCTAATGACAGTTTCCAATGTATGAGGCTTGTGTTGAACAAGTTTTCTTGGACAGGACTGTCAAATAAGTGGCATCTTAATTTCCTCAAATATAAACAGAAATGTACCAAAAGAAAAGAGATTTCCTGTGAAAGAAGCTTCACATAGTTACTATCCATCATAAATCAAGTTGCTGCAACCCTCCTGAGAACATGGTTATGTTTGAGTCCCATCACTACTTCATGGGCTGTGTTAGAATGGATATTGGTTATCTTCATATAGAAGTCCAGTTATAGAATGGGAAAGGACTGATGCTTATGAAGGTTAGGCCCTGAATGCAGCCAGCTCCATGGGAGATACTGTATAGCAGGGTGAAAGGGAGGGAGGAGAGGCGTTGAACTAGGGACTTGTAAGGATCTGAATCCATAGAACTTAGGAATATTAAGGAGGCAATATGAAATGGAAGAATGAAACAACAAATCTAACATATGTGTGACAACTTCAAATGGAAAGGAATAATCTACGTATACATTCATATATATATATTCATACATATATTATTAGATAATTAAATATGATTTATACTCTGAAGTAGTTAGAGGATAAACAGTAAGACATCAAGTGTGTACATGGTCACTTAGGTCTAGCTTTCGTTTTATATACTTGAATCTTATTACTAGGGAATAGTTTGGATCTTTGGAAAATGAGGTGTGTTTCGATCTGCACGAAGAAAAATCAGGACATTGCAGAGTGATAAGCATCACATTCTTAATGTAATAAAGTGTGGGTCTGACTAGACGCAACATGTGCTTGAGAGAATGTATAATGATTGACCATGGGTTAGTAGAGTGAAGCCATGTTGTAGTTGAAAATAATGGAAAAATTAAAAAAAAATGCCATGCTTTTAATTATCGTGGTATATGTGGGGGTGGGGGATGTGCCCTCATGTGTGTGTGTGTGTGTGTGTGTGTGTGTGTGAGAGAGAGTGTGTGTGTGAGAGAGAGAGAGAGAGAGAGAGAGAGAGAGAGAGAGAGAGAGAGAGAGAGAGATGTTTCAGGGCATGAGCATATGTAACATGGGACATGTATAGACACCAAAGGACAAGTGTGCAAAGTCAATTTTCCACCTCAACCTTTATTTTGTGGTCGATGCATCAAACATAGACTGTCAGGCTTGCATGGTTGAGTGGCAAATGATTTTGCCTGCTGATCCATCTCTCTGGAATGAAGTGCCTTTTTGTTTGAATCAAAATTTAAGGAAGGAAAATGAAGCCCTAACGATACTGTTTAGTGTTGAAACAGACGGCCATGCGCTTAGAGGTTTCTGCAGTCTAGCTTTAGGGATTCTGGCTGTGTGTGGATGAGACAGCAGAACGTAGTAACGATGGTAGGCATAGCAAATAACGAAGTGGAAATTTACAGAACAATCCTTCTATTTGTGTTTCATAGAGCTTTCCTGTTACATCTTAGGTCCCAGTTATCTAAGAAATCTTCTGTGAACCTCCCTTCAATCATCCTTTCATTCATTCCCTCTTCTGTGCTGCCCAGCCCCCTTTTTTGTCCTTGCTTCTGCGGACCTGCTGGGTTTTCCAACAGCTATGAAGGCAAGTGTTGTTGCTTCAGGAAGAGATGGAGAGGCCTTAATCCTGACGTTACAATGCTGCTTTCCTGTTGAGCACAGAAAAGCAGTCTTTCAAGTCAAGCAAAAAAAGTGCCCTTGAGTCAACATTGACATCCTGTTGTTCCTGTGAGTTTAAGAAAAATAGAAAACTAAAAAAAAAAAAAAAAAAATCCAACAAAAATGACAGGCAATAACAACCGAAAAAGAAAATAGAGAAATAAAGGAATCTTGAAGCAAAGGTGCTTTTGCGCTGTCCCTTTGCTGATGTGAAGATTCGGTGTACACTTGTGGTCAGAGAACTGAGCAACAGAATAAGAATTTCTAGGTCTAATGACCTCATTTTCCTGTCTAATAATGCTGTGACATGAAAGGATTGTGCGTGATGCTCGGTAGGGTGCTCTAAGGTTGATGGATGTAGATTTCAGGTTGGGTTTATATGCACTACTTTAATCTTGCTCCCTGTAATACCATTATGAGATGGCATGTTGCTATGCATTCTACTGCTGTCTTGTAGAATTTGCTCTTCAAGGAAATGTTCTAGGTAGATTTTGCCACTTGTATTCTTATAAATTATTATTCCATATATTTTGTCTAAAATTATGCTTCCCCCAAACTCACATGTTGACATCTTAATGCCAATGTCTTACAAACCACATCCAGTGAATCTGTAATGTGTGGCTTATGTACTCCAACTTTTTGACAGGTATTTTTCTGTGGTTTAATCCTTGAAGTCTCTGCTTCTTTGTTATAACAGCTGTAGAAACTTTCTCTGAATGGATTTTTGAAGCATGTAAGGTATCATGGAGAAGTGACTATCCAGGGCTGATTGGGTTTTGATGAGTTTTGCTTCCCAAGTTCTTGCCTTTATTCTCTTGATCTTAAACCAAAGCCATGAGCTTTCTGTTCTCATTTTCTTGTTACAGTTTTGTATTTCACTTAGTTCAGTTTTTCATTTTTTAGACATTTTTTGAGTTCCTTTGGTAAAATGAGAATGAGAATCTCAATAAATGAATAAGTAATGATTTAGTGACATCTGCTGTGTGCACGAACTTTTATTGATCTTCTGGAATGAAATTTTCAAGTAGAGACTAATCACCCAGGATTTCTGTAGATCTTATGAAATATGCTCCCCTTTCCTTTGAAATATGTATTTCAGAATGCTGCTTTTCCTTCAGCTAGTTGAGGTGGCTTACCTCTATAATCACAGCATTCCTAGGATCATGATTTCAAAGCCAGCATGGACTACATAGCTAGATCAATCATCAATTAAAGTATGAAGTGACTTTTGGTTTATCATGAAGACACCGAGAAAATGATGAAGAGGATGAAATCTTGGTTTCAGGTGCTGTGATTTTAATCTTAAATTTACCATTTAAAGTTTGTGCCAATAAAATAATTAATTTAAAGACATCTTAATTTAAAGTACAATGATATTTATATAGCTTATTTAAGGAACAATGATATTTGTATATCATTTGTTTAAAAGTGTATTATTTTTATGTTAGGAATATGGGTGTTCCTTGCATACATGTCTGTGTGCCATATGTTGCCTTGTTTTTGGAAAATAGAAGAAACATCAGATTCCCTAGAATTGATGTTAAAGATGACTGTGAGCTAGCTTGTGGGTGCTGGGAATACAAGTCAGGTTTCTGGAAGAGCAGTTACTGCTCTTAACTGCTGAGTCAGAAATTCATAGCTCTTCATGAAGACTGAATAATCTTCTCAAAAAGATCATGCATGATTCATGGTAGATGCTCCAGTTCATCTGGCCTACTATGGTTTTTCTCAATCCTATTGCCTAGTATTTTGATTTAAAAGAAAAAAAGTGATTTAGGATTGACCTTGAAACTGTTGGAAGTTTATTTATTTTTATTCTTTTGATATTGTGTTTCTCTTTTATGGCAGGCTTTCAGATCCTAAACACTGATAACATTTTGTATTAGGTAATTATTTCCCCTGAGACTTTTCTATGCACAGAGGACATTTCATAGTATCTATAAGATATAGTAACACATTTCATCCCTCCTTGAGTTATAACAACCCAAAGAAGCTAAGAGTAAAGTCGCATGTACTTTGGAATCAAAACCTTGTCTCCAGTTGAGATTACTGAAAAATATCTGATTTGAAATAACTACTTCCCTGGGAAATTGTTTCTTTTTTTGGGGGGGAGAGTTGATCACAATTTATTTTATGAGAATTTTTTTTATTAACTTGAGTATTTCTTATATACATTTCGAGTGTTATTCCCTTTCCCGGTTCCCGGGCAAACATCCCTCTCCCCCCTCCCCTTCTTTATGGGCATTCCCCTCCCCATCCTCCCCCCTTGCCGCCCTCCCCCCAACAATCTAGTTCACTGGGGGTTCAGTCTTAGCAGGACCTAGGGCTTCCCCTTCCACTGGTGCTCTTACTAGGATATTTATTGCTACCTATGAGGTCAGAGTCCAGGGTCAGTCCATGTATAGTCTTTAGGTAGTGGCTTAGTCCCTGGAAGCTCTGGTTGCTTGGCATTGTTGTACCTATGGGGTCTGGAGCCCCTTCAAGCTCTTCCAGTTCTTTCTCTGATTCCTTCAACAGGGGTCCTATTCTCAATTCAGTGGTTTGCTGCTGGCATATGCCTCTGTGTTTGCTGTATTCTGGCTGTGTCTCTCGGGAGAGATCTACATCCGGCTCCTGTCGGCCTGCACTTCTTTGCTTCGTCCATCTTGTCTACTTGGATGACTGTATATGCATGGGCCACATGTGGGGCAGGCTCTGAATGGGTGTTCCTTCTGTGTCTGTTTTAATCTTTGCCTCTCTATTCCCTGCCAAGGGTATTCTTGTTCCCCTTTTAAAGAAGGAGTGAAGCATTCACATTTTGATCATCCGTCTTGAGTTTCATGTGTTCTAGGCATCTAGGGTAATTCAAGCATTTGGGCTAATAGCCACTTATCAATGAGTGCATACCATGTGTGTTTTTCTGTGATTGGGTTACCTCACTCAGGATGATATTTTCCAGTTCCAACCATTTGCCTACGAATTTCATAAAGTCATTGTTTTTGATAGCTGAATAATATTCCATTGTGTAGATGTACCACATTTTCTGTATCCATTCCTCTGTTGAAGGGCATCTGGGTTCTTTCCAGCTTCTGGCTATTATAAATAAGGCTGCGATGAACATAGTTATATATGTATTTTATAAGTGAAGTGGAGCTGATCCTTGATCTATTTTAAGGGCACATATTAGGATTTTGCCTTTTGGTTAAAATATGATTTAAAAGCGTAAGCAAAATGTAGTTTATAATTTATTCTATTGCAGTACAAGGACAAAATATTATTGATATGTCTAATTGTATAAAACACTAATGCATAAAGTAGGAAATAGTATTGACATAGAAATTTATGAAAACATTTTTTGGATGATGCAAGTTATACCTCATTTTATCAGAGGTCACTCAAATGTGATCAACAGGATAATTACTTCCTACTACTTCTCAAATGCTGTGAAGTTTGACTTAAGTAATACTGGAGGTAGGAGAGAATAATTCAAACATTCATCAAAGGGTGCCGCAGTGTATAGAGTTGAGGACATAGAAAGAATAGGTACATACGAAAATACTGCATAATGTATGAGTTACATTGCCAGAAGAATGAAGTAAATACCAGCAATGGTATTACACATGAGTATACCATCCTTCTAAATTAGAATATTAATGTGAACTGATTTTGGTCAAAGGGATTTGTTCAGAATTGAAACATCAGGGTAGACCCAAAACCTCATGGTATAATGGTATACATTGCATCTTGTGTGTGGCACTTCTTGTGCTCAGTCAAAGAGGTTAGTACTTGTCAGGAACTGTTGGGTATTGTGTCTAACTGTTGCAAGTGCATCATCACTGGTATGCTAGTGTGTTGGTTTGAGTTGAAAACTGCATTTGTGGCTCTATGGACTTCGTCCTAATAAGTTCATTCAGAAGATGTGCACATTTAGAGAACTTTGCTGGCAAGGTGACAAGGGGAAGAACATGGGTTCCTTTTTATTGATTTTTCACTAAGAAGAAGAAATTCTCTTTGGTTGCTGCATGTTTTGTCCGTGTAAACTTTCATTGCTATTTTAGATGACCTCTTTGCTCTTTGACAATGCTGGTGGGTCTTATCAACATGAGGAAGTGTTTCTGTGTAATCAATTGCCCATTATACTACTTGGTTAATGTTTTATTTGTGTAATTTTAAAGGTACTATTTAAAATTCTCTCCTCCATCATAGAGGTGAAGATTTGCAATAATATTCTCACGCATGACTTTCCACAGCTTTATAACAGTAGTAATATATGGATATAAGTATCGACATCACTGTTTTTGTGCTGGAAAAAAGTTTATCTACAGGTGAGTGGGAACTAAGTGGAACAGACAGTGTCATGTTATCTGATTTTCTCTCACTTCCGGTCCTGGGCTCTAATGCTGAATCATAGTTTCTGCCAGACACGATTTCTTCACACTTATCATGCAGAAAATGAACTTGAAAATCTTGAAGATTTGAATGCTGAGATCGTCATTAGATGGAAAATGACTAATTAATGACTACATATTGATCTCGTCTTCTGTTGTTACTTTGTGTTTACCTGCTTTATAGAAGTTTTGAGGATATTTACAGCTTATATTTAAAAAAGCAGCTAATTGAATAAAGAAATGATATTAAAGCATAAGTTCATATTGTAGTAGTTAAATAACAGGAGAGTCAAAGAGTTGTACTTTTTGTGTTCAATCAACGTGTATGTATAATTTGATATTTGGATATGGTTTAATTTTTCATTATAAAAACAAAAATATTTAGGGAGTGGAGAGCGGAAGGGCTCAGCAATTAAATGCCCTTCCTTCTCTTGCCATGGCCCAACGTCAGTTCTTAAGACCCACATCAGTTGACTCAGAACTACCTGTAACTCCAGACAAATGCAAGTAATTAAAATGAAAATTAGGATGCCTTTTAAAAGCAAACAGGAATTGTAATGATTTTATTTTTAATGGGTTTGCCCTTTCGTACTGTGTTCAGTACCACTTACTGCTTACTTCAGAATTACTGCATTTATGTGTAACATCATCCTGCAAAGTATCTAAATACATTTCTGAGAATATTAAAAGAAGTCAAACTTTTTTGTATTTTAGGAGCCAACACTGAGTATTTAATATTTTATATCACAGCCACAGTTCTTGACTTTGGCCTCTGGACCATATGGTGATACACGGTAGACCCCGAAAGTAGATTTCTTCTTAGCCACTTTGAGAGGATTCTGTCCTCTGGGGACTTGTGAGCAGAGGAGTGTTAGAAGTAGTTAAGTTCTCAGTAACAGTATCTGCCCTATCATCTGCTGCATCAGAGGTTGTCTTCATGGAAATCAGAAGATAATGCCAGGAAGTCTTCAAAAGTGCAGAATGTTCTTTTCCACGGAGTATAACTTATTAGATTTCACTTTAATTTAAATCTCATGTACTCAAAGATGTAGGAGTTACTTTGCAGATCACATTGTTTACTCTGTTAAGAAAGGGCCTAGGAAATAAAATGAAAAGTTACCTCAATTCTCTTTTGAAGTTTAAGTCTTAACAATTAATTATTAATCTGGATTCAAGTCAAGTTAAAGAATTTATTCCTGTAGGCTTTTCTGTCTATACAGAGTGTTTGTGCTCAGGTACAGCTATTCTTGAGTGGAGGATTGTTATTAAATTGCATAGCTTCATTCGTTTCTTCATAGACATACATTATATTTCATCCTACATATGCTTTGAGGCAAAAGTTTTCCTCTGGAGATACAATATACAATACACACAAAAGATAGAACCCATGACAAGTCAAATTATGATACTACCAAAGTCCAACATGGTGAACGAATGAATTTTATGGGGATTACATCCCAAGAATTTGAAGGGTTACTTACAGCAGTCTGATGACTCAGACTGCTGTATCATCAAAAGCTCCAACATGACAGCTCTCAAAGGTGGACTGGAAGCTGGAGCACACCTCACAACCTGAAGCCAGTTCTATAAATTGGAGACTACTTTTTCCAGTTGCCTCAGTTGTTTTAATTATCTTGCAGGCAGCTCTGCTGGCTTCTGCTTCTTCTAGGCATCTGATCAGTTCTCTGAGTCTTCTGTGCAGCTCTCGTTGCCTAGTCTGACAAGGAGGCATCTGATGAATCTTTTCAGTTTCAGGGACTTCCTGAAGCTGTTTTGAGTTGTTTATTTTTGTGAATAATGAGCTTTGCTGCTGTATATAATGTTTCAGTCTTGAGGAATCTGTTACAGTATACCATACATTTATTAAATAAAGATCTCTATTTACCAGAACATTTTTTTTATATTTTCAAATAAGGTTGTTGAACTTTCTTTCTTTTTTTTATGTCTGTCTCCTTTTTTTTTTTATTAACTTGAGTATTTCTTATATACATTTCGAGTGTTATTCCCTTTCCCGGTTTCCGGGCAATCCTCCACTTTTTTTATGGGTGTTCCCCTCCCCATCCCCCCCCCTTGTTGCCCTCCCCCCAACAATCTAGTTCACTGGGGGGTTCAGTCTTAGCAGGACCCAGGGCTTCCCCTTCCACTGGTGCTCTTACTTGGATATTCATTGCTACCTATGAGGTCAGAGTCCAGGGTCAGTCCATGTATAGTCTTTAGGTAGTGGCTTAGTCCCTGGAAGCTCTTACCAGAACATTTTAATCAGTGCATTTCTTATCCTAATTCTGAAATTCTCAATGTCTATTTATGGATGCTTTTAAAAATAAAATAGTACATAATATTAGTACTTTGTATTTGTTAGTAAATTCAAAAGTAACCTGTGAGTGAAAGTAACTTGAAAGATTTCATCTGGAGCCTATGATTAAGCTAACACTTATGCCTATGTATCGTCTCATCTCAAATTTAGACCAACTGCTAGAAAATCTTCACCCATAGCCTTTATCTTTTAATTAAAGTCTAAATTTCTAAGGCTCTAGACATTAATCTCTTTGCAGGATGTTCCTTGTGTGACATACTGGTGGTTAATATTATCCTCACTTGACATTTTGAATGCCTTACACTATGAAACTAGGAAATATTTGGAGAAGAAAGGTATCTAATAAATGAATTATTGAACTTAGAGACCTAAGTTCCCAAGTCACTTCCCACAATTTATGTCTGCCATACTCTATGTTTTAATACATGAAAGTATTTCTCTGACCATGTACATGCACCTCACTTTCTAAAAGCATCTCTTATATAAAAAGTAGGTTATCTTTATATCTACATAGTTCATATTGCCTATCATTGTTAAGAGTGAATATGTTGCTCAAATTCCTACCAACGGGGAGAGAGAAGGAACATTTACCCCTTCTCCTAAGGTCTACAATTCCACCAGAGTTCACTCTTGGCTTCCTATTTTACAAATGAATGGGTGATCCTTTTCCCAAAGGCATACCCTTGAAAAACCTTTACCCAGCAGAAATGAGGTCTTCCTAGTAGCCACATAAATGGAGCATTCTTCTATTCTTTCATGACCTATATACTCTAGTTTCTCAATGAGACCACCTGTAATGAAGGCAGACTGTATCCTATACTGTGGAGTAACTCTCACATGAGAGACTTGTGATCTCCTGTGACCTTTCATGGTGTGTGTGTGTGTGTGTGTGTGTGTGTGTGTGTGTGTGTGTGTGTGTTTGTGTGTGTGTGTGTGTGTATACAGACTCTGAATGAGAATTACTGGAAGGAAACTATGACTTTATGAAGACTGTTTTATTTATTGAAACTATGTTGATGTGGAGAGGTTAGTGTGTTGCTTGTCCAGAGGCTAATTTCCTTACTATGGGCCAGCTTTAACTCTTTCAATTGCCTTTCCTTGCACACCTCTGTCTGAAAGTAATGTCCAGTGACTAATAGATAAAGGTTTTTCAATATGTCTCAATGACTCAAAAGAATGTTATCAGATGGCCTCTGAGGCCTACATAGAAGCTTCATTATCCTGCTGTAACCACCTCTCTGATGTTTCTATCATTGTGTTTTAAACCTGCCTTGATTAACCACTGATTCATCTTCTGTGTAACCATGAAACTGCTTCCCCAATTGGCACGTAGAATTTGGCATAAATTAAATCTGTGCTCCTGAGTTGTGGCCACTCTTGATTGTGGCTCTGAATCAATTCTCTCTTATTTCATTCAAAATTAGAACTTTGCTTTTGGTATCAACAAGCCAACATGCTGAGCTACAATAATCCTCTATTGCAATAGGATGCAGTTGAACTAAAGAGAAAGAGAGAGAGAGAGAGAGAGAGAGAGAGAGAGAGAGAGAGAGAGAGAGAGAGAGGTAATGAGAGAGAGAGAGAGGTACTGAGAGAGAGAGAGAGAGAGGGGGGGGGAAGGCAGGTATGAACCTTTCTGTTGTCAAACACTCTGCCTCTTAGGATTGCAACCACTATTGAAGATATTCTAGCTGCCTCATGTATGTATGTATTTATTTATTTGTATTAAATATTTTATAGAATATTTTATTGTCAATAGTTTTTCCCCTTTTGGAACCACAGTTCCTAAATCTCTTCTTTCACCTCCTTGATATATTTTGGTGTAGGAGCTGAAGAAAGTTACAACTCTTTTTAGTGGGGCTCAGCACATTGATTTAGTGTATTGTGAAGAACTGAGCATAGTTTTGTTTGCACTTAGCATACTAGATGATATCAGATCCCAAAGAGATCCAGGACACTGGATCACTACCTGTGGCTCCTCCAAGCATTTCTCACTCTGACTGTTGTACTAAAGATCTTCAGCCCAGAGACCAGAATTCTCTTCCCTTCCACAAGCTTCTGATCCCTATATAACTCAGCCTTATGGTATATGGATCCTCCCTTTGGTGGAATTCCTATCTATAACCCTTCTCTATGTCTCTCAGCTCCTCATTTTGGATCTTGTAGAAGCACTATCTCGGGCATAGTTCCTCCTACCCCGCTTTTTTGATAATCTCTCTTTTTCTCATTGACTCAATTCTTTCCCCAAACTGAGGTTTTATAAAAGCCTCCCTGTCTGTCTGCAAACAGCTCAGCCTCTGCAGTTCAGTAGCCAGAACTGGCATATTTTCATTTCTGTATGGTACAACTTCTGACATGGCACAAACAAATGATCCCCAAATCCATCATATCAGAATTTTCTCTGTTTTACAACCCCCAATGTTTCTACTTTTTGAAAGCAAAATTATTGACTCAAGATAACCCAAGACAAAGTTCTCATCACAAAGGAGATTTATTCATATCAGAGGGATGGAAGGCAGGGATAAAAGACAAAAAAAACATGAGATAGAGGAAGAAAGAGAAGGGGGAAGGAGTAAGGGACAGGGGTCAGGGATATTCCTCGTGGGCAAATATCTCCACTCCTGGATAGAGAAGAGATAGATGTGGCTCATATCCATATGGCAGTTTATAAAGGTAAAATGGTAAACCCCATGTTAGAATCAAGAGTTTAATTATAATTTGGCATGTTAGTTAGATGATCTAAAAGAGGTTTTTGATTGCTAGATCTCTGTTGTCAGCCTCAGGAGGAGGACTTGGCCAAATAAGGAAATAGGCTTTCATAGCTAGCTTTAGAAATGTAATCAATGTTTTTTAGCAAGGCAGAGGGAATGGGAGAGAAGGAAAAGGCTTGCCTGCACCATGTTTCCCTTGCTCACAACAGGTAGAGTCTCTTCACTTTCTGGTCTTCAAAATATTTTGTTTCTAAGATTTCTTTGCATGCTGTTATCATTAAATATCATAACACTATTGTGTACATGTTCTTTGTCTCAGGATTTGTAAATTTATTGGGTCTGGGTAAATAATATATAAAATCTGTAATTACTAGCTTACAATGTATAACAAAAGACTTATAGTTAACATTCTACACACAGGTAATCTTAATTTGCTATAATTTACTATACAATGTAGACTTCAGTACAGAATACAAACAGTAATAATGCTAGTATATCTAAAACGTAATCTTTTTGTAAACTTAAAAAATAAAAATAAAAATTTCATAAGCTTCAGAGAGTGGTGTATTTTATTCAGTGTCAGAGGTCAAATGTGCTGTGGATAAGTATTCCTGCTAACCAACAACCTAAACTGTCCTCCCTTCTTGTCCATCCCTCAGAATGGGTTTCCCTTTCCCCTGGTCTTGGGCCTATTTCCCTTCCCCTACCACTGTTCCCCAACTACCAGAACTATATAAGCCTGGAATTTTCAATTGCACATTCAAAATAAAAGTTTCCCTCTAAGCTTCTTGATCTTCTGTCTCTAGTCTTTATCTGTCCCAATGGAATTCCAGTCAACTGAAGATTTGAAAACAACGAGCAAGGCAAGGGATCAATCAGCTATGTTTCTTCAGAAGCTGCCTCCTATACTGCTCCAAAGCTACTTGAACTTCACTAGCCCCAGGTGGTCCCAAAGAACCTGGACAGCATCAAAACAGATGTCTTCTAGTCTGTACTTCCTTTTCCCCTCCCAATTTTAATCAACATTTCAGCCTTCCTGCCCCCATCACAAGACCCCAATTTTAGCAGGAAGTTGTTGCAGAAGATAATTTTCCCCAGCACCTTCCCTATTCTATCATCAACAAAAGGTTGGAATGCAGGTCTAGAGCAAGTCTCACTGAGTACCTGTGGCTCCTCACAGAAATGCTCACTGGAACCTTTACCCTAAACCTTTGCAGAGCCAGGGTGGGCTTCCGGCTGCCTCTGATCCCTATATAACTCAACAGTTTCATTGCATGCTTTCTTGGTTCCTGTGCACTTTCTTTGTCCTCTTGGCCCCCTCTCACCTCTCTGCTCTCTTCATTTGCTCTTTCCCTATACCTGCCTTAGGGTTCCTATTGCTGCAATGAAACACAGCAACATAAAAACCAAGTTGGGAATGAAAGGATTTATTCAAATTATTCCACATGGCTCTTCATCATTGAAGGAAGTCATGGCAGGAACTTATGAGGGCAGAATCCTTGATACAGGAGCTGAAGAATAGGCCATGGTGCTGCTTACGCCCCTCATGCTAGCTGCCTGTAAATCAGTCTTCCACTAGCAGGCTTCAAAAGAGGATGTAGACCTCTCAGCTCTGCCTGTACCTTGCCTGCCTAGATGCTTCTATGCTCCCACTTTTATGATAATGGGCTGAACCTATGAACCTGTAAGCCAGCCCCAACTAAATGTTGACTTTTATAAGACTTGCCTTGGTCATGGTGTCTGTTCATATCAGTAAAACCCTAACCAAGATAGAAGTTGGTTACAGAGACTGGGTTACTGCCGTGATAACCCTGATCATGTTTTGTTTGGGAAAACATGGATCTGGAACTTTGGATTTGGAAAGTGGTGGAATAGTTTAAGTGGGTCTTAATGGGGCATCCTAGTACGAATATGGAAGACTTTGTTTCTGGGAGTAATTGGAATGGTGCAGATCTAGCCCAAGAGATTTCTGAGGAAAAATTCAGTATGTGGCATAGAGACTGTTTTTGTGGTATTTTGGTGAAGAATGTGGTGCTGATTTCGCCCTTGTCTGAAGAGTCTACCTGAGTCTAAGGTAAAGAGATTTATATTAATTGCATTAACAAAGGAAATCTCAAGGAAGATCAACAGCGACTTTGTTCTTTGGTTAAATCTCATGCAGAGCATTTTGAACAAGCATAGCAAACTTAGAATGTAAAAATACAAAATAGATGGCTTGAATATTAAAGGGACACAAGGAAGTGAAATGGAGCTGCATCTTGTGTTCTAGGAGATAACAAATTAAGGGAATGGGACTTTGGAGCAAGAGCCTACCCAGCTAAATTTAGATCCAGGCACGGTAGTTCATACTTTAGTTGCGGGAGACAAGCATGCAGATCTCTGAGTTCAAGGTCAACCTACAAAGCAAGATCCTGGACAGCCAAACCAGTGAAGGAGATGGAAACCAGAAAGCTAGTGATAATGTTACAGAATAAGGGGCTTGTGTTCCAGCTCCTATAAGCAGGAAAACTCAGTAGCATTGGCCATATGGAGTTTGCTTTAGAAAAAAATAGAAGGAACTACTGGGACAATTGATGCTGATTAGCCGGAGGTAAGAAATTAGCAATAACTAAGAAGAGACCAGCATCATTGAGGTGAAATCTAGCACCAAAAAGCTGTTTTCCAGAGATAGCCGAGGTTATACCTCCGGCTGCAGCTGTACTTAGTAATGTGTAAGAGTCACCCATATGGTACTGGATTTGAATGCATGAAAGGGTCTTGAAGAGCAGCTGTGGCTTGACACTGTGAGAGGCCATGAAAGACCATTGGTTAAGGTGCAGACTCAGTTGTAATTTATGGCCGAGGACTGAAGTGGTCATGCAAAGGATTTGAGGCTTGGTACCATGAAGAGAGCCTATGAGAGGCTATTGGTGATTCCTATTTGCAGCAGTAGACCCCAGTGTTTTAAAGATGCCAGTATTATGGGAACAGCAGCAGCAGTGGATCAACCTGAGCATAAAGTGCTACAGAGTACAGAGCTGGAGAAGTGACATAAGCCTTTGGAGGAGCCCAGAATATCATGTGTGGATCCCACCCATTGAAAGAAGAATCTGGAACATTGAAGTTGCTTTGGAGATCCCAACATTTTTCAAGATAACAGAGCCATATGATATATGCTGAGGAATGTTGCTAATAGAGTGTGGAACCAGACCAGGAAAAGAAGTTTGTTGCAGTAAACATAGATGAAAAAGGAGGTGGAGATCTGAAGTTTGCTTTGACATCAGACATGGGGATACAGAGTTTGGAATTTGCCCAGCTGGTTTCCTGTTTTGCTTTGGGGATTACAGTTAAGTGATTGGATGGATCTCATAAGAGACTTTGAACTTTGGACTTTTACTATAGACTATGGGAACTTAGGAAGGTGGTCTAAATGTAAGCTTTTATTATGCTATAGCTAGACATGGCCTCCATAAACTCAGGTGTTTGAACAGGCCTATGGGGACCAGGGAGTAGAATATGATGGTTTGTAAATGGTTGGCCAGCAAGTGGCAATATTAGGAGGTTTGGCCTTGTTGCAGTAGGTGTGTCACTGTGGGCCTGGGCTTAAGACTCTCATCCTAGCTGCATGTCAGTCAATCTTGTACTATCAGGCTTCAGAAGATGTAGACCTCACAGCTCTGCCTGAATCATGCCTGCCTAGATGCTTCAATGCTCCCACCTTGATAATAATGGACTGGACCTCTGAACCTGTAAGCCAGTCCCAATTAAATGTTGACCTTTCTAAGACTTGCCTTGGCCATGGTGTCTGTTCATAACAGTAAAACCCTAACCAAGACAGAGGTTCAGTCTATAAGTGTCTTGTTGGAAAACATGGTGATATGAAGTTAGGCATGGTGCTTGAAGAAGAGCTAAGAGTTTTGAGCTTGATCCACTGGCAGCAGAAGGAAACTGTGCACCATACTGGATAAGTTTCCCCAAATCTATATTTGGAAAGATGTGGATTAGTCAGACTGGATATGCCTTAGATCCTACCTGATGTCATTTGACTGATGGAGAACAGGCTTTGATAAATTAATATATTCCAAATGACGTTTATCTTTTTATCAGGATTTGCATTTAATAGAAATGTGGTCAAGAAATCTCTGTAATTAAAGGGGTTAAAATCACCCAAGATGATTGATATTAGATATTGTATCTGCAGCATTCCATGCTCTCTATAGGCCTTAAAGTTTTAATCAATTAACCATAGTAAATACCTAATCTTCTCAGGAATTATTAGCAGACATATAAACTAAATATTTGTTTGAGATCTATCTTAGTTTGGGTTTTATTGCTGTGAAGGGACACTGACCATGGAAACTCTATAAAGGTAAGCATTTAAC
The DNA here is from genome assembly GCF_021556685.1 of Rattus norvegicus. Taxonomy (NCBI): domain Eukaryota; kingdom Metazoa; phylum Chordata; class Mammalia; order Rodentia; family Muridae; genus Rattus; species Rattus norvegicus. The sequence goes on from NC_141536.1 coordinate 38,240,732, forward strand.
TGGGGCTGGCTTACAGTTTAAGATGTTCAGTCTGTTATTAAGAAATTGAAACACATGGCATTATGCAAGCAGACTTGGTGGTGGAGGAGCCAAGAGTTCTATAGCCTGATCTGAAGGTAGCCAGGAAGAACCTCTGTCTCACTGCCAAACTTGACATACATATGAGCGCTTAAAGGCCCTCCTCCACAGGGACACATTTCCTCATACTATACCAATCATTTTTGATAAGACCACACCTCCTAATAGTGCCACATTTTATGAACCAAGCAAGTTTGAACCAGCACAGGTTCATTGCTTTTCAATACAGTGGTAATTCTTTTAGAAATTTTTGTTGGTCTACAAATTAGCATATGGTATTGAAAGCCATTTACTGTTTCTTTTGGGGAAGACAGTCTATGAACAAGCAGTGCTGTTAGTTGCTTGCAGCACTAAGGCCTTCTCTTGTTTGCTAAGTGTCATTTTTTTTTCATTTTTTCCTTTTCTTTTCTTTTTTATTACTGAATAGTGTATCTGTCCTTCTGTGGTTGGAGTGTGATAAATACCCGTAGCAAAATTGATAGCTTTTCTTATTCCTGTTCTTGACATTTCTTTTTCTTATTTTATAATCATTTTTGTCTTATGTTTTATTTCATTTTATTTTATACTTACAGTATTTTTCTCCTGTGATTTTTACCCTGTATATGTAAATGCAGTTCATTGTCTTTCTATGGATCTCTTATTTTCCCCCAAACACTTTTAGTATGTTTAGATGATACCAGGGCAAAGGGAATGTTTCTGTGTCCTGTGCTGTAGGTCTTTTCATGCTTTACTAGAATGCTACTTTCTCCTCTTTTACAGAATGTTTCCTGCAAAAGTGTTGTGAATTTCCTTTTACCCATTTATTTAGTCACCTTACATACAGATCACTGTCCCCCACCACATAGATTTTTCCTCCTTCACCCCTCCCCTTTTTTAGAGCATGGAGCCCCCGTCCCCTCAGGTATCCCCTCACCCTACATGTATCAGGCGCATCACAGAGATGGCCCTCACCACTCCACCCTTGCCAGTCACCAATTTCTCTCTCTCTCTCTCTCTCTCTCTCTCTCTCTCTCTCTCTCTCTCTCTCTCTCTCTCTCTCTCCTCTCTTTCTCCCACACTTGAATCCTGAAGCCCCTACCCCCATTCTTCTCTTCTCTCCATCCCCTTTATCACCCCTTTTTCACCTTTTTTCTTCTCTCAACCTGCCTCCAATGACTTTTTTGGGCCTTCCTTTTTTTAGCTTCTGTGAATCTCTGTAATGTGGGTATCTAGCAGTTTTGGGTTAATATCCACTTGTGAATACATACTACACATCTACTTTTGGGTCATGGTTTCCTCATGCAGGATATTTTCTAATTCCATGCATTTGCCTGCAAAATTCATGATGTCCTTATTTTTAATAGCTGAGTGGTATTTCAATGCAAAATTGAACCACATTTGCTCAATCCATTCTTCAGTTAAGGAACATGAGGGTTGTTGCCAATTTCTGTCTATTACAAGTAAGGCTGCTCTGAACATAGTGGAGCATGTGTCCTTGCTGTATGGTGAAGCATTTTTTGAGTATCTGCCAGGGTGCATATACCTGCCAGAATACTCTGGATCACACTGACCAGACTAGCATGTATAAGAGATCTCAAAGCCCAGCATTCACAGTGACACACTTCCTATAACAAGTCTACACCTTCTCGAACAAGGCCATACCTCCTAGTACTGCCACTTCCCATGGGCCAAACATATTCAAATTACCACAGTCATTTTTACTATGTTATTTTATCAATCCATAGACAAGGGAGATCTCTCCATTTTTCTGATTTCTTCAATTTCTTTCTTTAGAGATTTGAAGTCTTGTAATAAAGGTCTTTCACTTGCTTGGTTAGAGTAACACCAATATATTTTATATTATTTGTGACTATTGTAAAAGGTGTTGTTTCCCTGATTTCATTCTCAGTCCATTTATCGTTTGTGTAAAGGAGGGCTACTCAGTTTTTTAGTTAATTTCCTGTCTAGCCCTATTGAGTTTATCAGTTGTAGGAATGGTTTGGCAGAGGATTTGGGGTCACTTATGTATATTATCATATTATCTGCAAATAGCTATACTTTGGCTTCTTCCTTTCCAAGTTGGATCCCTTGATCTCATTTATTTGTCATATTGCAATAGCTAGAAATTCATGTACTATATTGAGGATATAAGGAGAGGGTGGACAGCCCTGCCTTGTTCCTGATTTTAGTAGAATTGTTTTTCGTTTCTCTCTATAATTTTATGTTGGCTATTGGATTGCTGTCTTGTGACTTTATTGTGTTTAGGTATATGCCTTGTATCCCTTATCCCTCCATGACTTTTAACATGAAGGGGAGCTTGATTTTGTCAGAGGTTTTTTCAGTATCTAATGAGATGATATGTGTGTGTGTGTGTGTGTGTGTGTGTGTGTGTGTTTTCTTTCAATTTGTTAACATGGTGGATTACATTGATGGCTAATTGATTATGGTGAATATGTTTTTTATGTATTCTTAGCTTTGGTTTGCAAGTATTTTATTAAGTGTTTTTCATCAATATTCATAAAGGAAATTGGTTGGAAATTCTATTTCTTTGTTGTTACTATGTAGTGTAGGTACTGTGTTAACTGTGGCCTCATAGAATGAGTTTAGCAGTGTTCCTTCTGTTTCTATTGTGTAATAGTTTGAGAAGTATTGCTATTAGCTCTTTGAATGACTGGTAGAATTTTATGCTAAAATTATGTGGCCCCAAGCTTTTTTGGCTATGAGGCTTTTGATGAATGCTATGCTTCCATTTGGATTTTAATACTATTTAAATAGTTTGACTGATCTGGATTTAACTTTGGTAAGTGGTACCTATGTATAAAATTATCCATTTTGTTTAAATTTTAAAATTTTGGAGAGTACAGGCTTTTGAAGTAAGATGTAAGGGTTGGTTATTTATTTATTTATTTATTTATTTATTTATTTATTTTTGGATTTGAAAGAATGGACGGAGGCTTATTAGTGGTGTGTTTATGTGTCAAATTGACAAGGGTCAGTTGTACTGGCTGGCTTTGTGTGTCAACTTGACAAAAGCTGGAGTCATCACAGAGAAAGAAGCTTCTCTTGAGGAAATTCTTCTAAGAGATCCAGCTGTGAGGCATTTTCTCAGTTAGTGAACATACAGGAAGGGCATAGCCCATTACTGGGTGGTTCTATCCCTGGACTGGTAGACATGGTTCTGTGAGAAACTTATGGAACACAATGAAAGCAATCATAAGAAGAAACCTCATAGCTCTGAATGCCTGTGACAAGAAACAGGAGAGAGCATATGTCCTCAGACTGATAGCACACTTAAAAGTTCTAGAACAAAAAGAAACAAATACACCCAAGAGGAGTAGAAAACAGAAAATAATCAAACTCAGGGCCAAAATCAACACAGTATTAAAAAAAAAGGACTGCACAAAAGGAATCAACAAAACCAGTAGCTGGTTTTTTGAGTAAATCAACAAGATACATAAACGCTTAGCCAGACTAACCAGAGGTCAAAGAGAGTGTATCAAATTAACAAAATTAGAAAGGAAAAAGGGTGACATAAAAAAACAGAATCTGAGGAAATTAAAAAAAATCAGATACTACCACAAAAGCCTATATTCAAAAAAATGTGAAAATCTGGAGGAAATGGATAATTTTCTAGACAGATACCAGGTACAGATAAACCATCTAAACCAGGGACAAATAAACCATCTAAACAACCCCATAACTCCTGAACAAAAAGAGCCCAGGACCAGATGGGTTTAGTGCAGAATTCTATCAGACCTTCACAGAGAATCTCATACCAATACTGTTCAAATTACTCCACAAAAGAGAAACAGGCGGAGCATTACCAAATTCCTTCTATGAAGCCACAATTGCTCTTATATCTAAATCACACAAAGACCAAACAAAGAAAGAGAACTACAAATCAATTTCCCTTATGAATATCGATGCAAAAATACTCAAAATTCTTGCAAACCGAATACAAGAACACATCAAAACATTCATCCAACATGATCAAGTAGGCTTCATCCCAGATATGCAGGGATGGTTTAATACACGGAAAAACCTCAACGTAATCCACTATATAAACAAACTGAAAAATAAAAAATCTCATGATCATTTTATTAGATGCTGAGAAAGCATTTGACAAAATTCAACACCCCTTCATGATAAAAGTCCTGGAAAGAATAGGAATTCAAGGTCCACACATAAACATAGTAAAAGCCATATACAGCAAACCAGTCGTTAACATTAAACTAAATGGAGAGAAACATGAAGCAATCCCACTAAAATCAGGGACTAGAAAAGGCTGCCTACTCTCTCCTTACTTATTCAATATAGTTCTAGAAGTTCTAGCCAGAGCAATCAGACAACAAAAGGGGATCAAAGGGATACAGATTGGAAAAGAAGAAGTCAAAATATCACTATTTATAGATATGATAGTATATTTAACTGATCCCAAAAGTTCCAACAGAGAACTACTAAACCTGATAAACACCTTCAGCGAAGTGGCTGTGTATAAAATTAACTCAAACAAATCAGTAGCCTTCCTCTACACAAAACAGAAACAAGTTGAGAAAGAAATTAGGGAAACAACAGCCTTCATAATAGTCCATAATATAAAATACCTCTGTGTGACTTTAACCAAGCAAGTCAAAGATCTGTATGATAAGAACTTTAAGGCTCTGACAAAAGAAATTGAAGATCTCAGAAGATGGAAAGATCTCCCATGCTCAAGGATTGGCAGGAATAATATGGGAAAAATGGCCATGTTACCAAAAGCGATCTACAGATTCAATGCAATCCCCATCAAAATTCCAATCCAATTTTCAGAGAGTTAGACAGAACAATTTGCAAATTCATCTGAAATAACAAAAAACCGAGGATAGCTAAAACTATCCTCAACAATTAAAGGAATTCTGAGGGAATCACTATCCCTGAACACAAGCAGTATTACAGAGCAATAGTGATAAAAAAGTGTATGGTATTGGTACAGAGACAGGCAAATAGAGCAGTGGAATAGAATTGAAGACCCAGAAATGAACCCACACACCTATGGTCACTTGATTTTTGACAAAGGAGCCAAAACCATCCAATGGAAAAAAGATAGCATTTTCAGCAAATCGTGCTGGTTCAACTGGAGGTCAGCATGTAGAAGAATGCAGATTGATCCATTCTTATCACCCTGTATAAAGCTTAAGTCCAAGTGGATTAAGGACTTCTACATCAAACCAGATAAACTCAAACTAATAGAAGAAAAAGTGGGGAAGAATCTCGAACACATGGGCACTAGAGAAAATTTCCTGAACAAAACACCAATGGCTTATGGTCTAAGACCAAGAATCAACAAATGGGATCTCATAAAACTACAAAGCTTCTGTAAGGCAAAGGACACTATTGTTAGGACAAAATTGCAACCAACAGATTGGGAAAATATCTTTACCAATCCTACAACTGATAGAGCCCTTATATCCAAAATATACAAAGAACTCAAGAAGTTAGACTGTTGGGAGACAAATAACCCTATGAAAAAATAGGGTTCAGAGCTAAACAAAGAATTCACAGCTGAGGAATATCGAAAGGCTTAGAAGCACCTGAAGGAATGTTAAACATCCTTAGTCATCAGGGAAATGCAAATCAAAACAACCCTGAGATTCTACCTCACACCATTGAAAATGGCTAAGGTCAAAAACTCCAGGGACAGCAGATGCTGGCAAGGATGTGGAGAAAGAACACTCTTCCATTGTTGGTGGGATTGCAGACTGATACAACCATTCTGGAAATCAATCTGGAGGTTTCTCAGATAATTGGATATTGCACTACCTGAGGACCCAGCTATACCTCTCTTGGGCATATACCCAAAAGATGCCCCAACATATAACTAAGACATTTGCTCCACTATGTTCATAGTAGCCTTATTTATAATAGCCAGAAGCTGGAAAGAACCTAGATTCCCTTCAACAGACGAATGGATACAGAAAATATGGTACATTTACACAATGAAACTCAGCTATCAAAAACAATGACTTTATGAAATTCATAGGCAATTGGATGGAACTGGAAAATATCATGCTGAGTTAGGTAACCCAATCACAGAAAACCACACATGGTATGCATTCATTGATAAGTGGATATTAGCCCAAATTCTTGAATTACCTTAGATACACAGAATACATGAAACTCAAGAAGGATGACCAAAATGCGGAAGTTTCACTCCTTTGAAATGGGAACAAGAATAGCTATATGAGAGAATAGGAAGGCGAGGTTTAGAACAGAGTCTGAAGGAACGCCCACTCAGAGCCTGCCCCTCATGTGGCCCATACATGTACTACCACCAGACTAGATAAGATGGATGAAGCAAAGAAGTGCAGGCTGACAGGAACCAGATGTAGATCTCTCCTGAAAGACACAACCAGAATATGGCAAATACATAGGTGAATGCCAGCAGTAAACCACTGAACTGAGAATGGGACCCCTGTTGAAGGATTCAGAGAAAGGACTGAAAGATCTGAAGGGGACTTTGACCCCATATGAACAACAATTCCAACCAATCAGAGCTCCCAGGGACTAAGCCACTACCCAAAGGCTATACATGGACTGACTCTGGGCTCCAACCTCATAGGTAGCAATGAATAGCCTAGTAAGAGCACCAGAGGAAGGGGAAGCCCTTGGTCCTGCCAAGGCTGAACCCCTATTGAATAAGATTCTTGGGAGGAGGATGGGGAGAGGAACACCCATCCAGAAGGGGAGTGAGAGGGGTTGCAGGATGTTGGTCTGGAAACCAGAAAAGGAATAACATTTGAAATGTAATTAAGAAATACCCAATTTAATAAAGATCGAAAAAAATTAAAAAAAATTTCTTTCAAACCAAATGCAAGAACACATCAAAACGATCATCCATCATGATCAAGTAGTCTTCATCATAGGGATGCAGGGGTGGATTAATATACAGAAATCTATCAACATAATCTACTACATAACAAACTCAAAGATGAAAACCACATGATCATCATTAGATGCTGAGAAAGCATTTGACAGAATTCAATACCACTTCATGAAAAAAGTCTGGAAATATCAGGTATTCAAGACCCATACCTAAACATCAAAATAACAGCACCTAACATCAAACTAAATGGAGAGAAACTTGAAGCAATCCCACTATAATCAGGGACTGGACAAGAGTGCCCATTCTCTCCCTACTTATTCAGTATTGTTCTTGAAGTCCTAGCCAGAGCAATCAGACAACAAAAGGAGATCAAAGGGATACAAATTGGAATGGAAGAGTAAAAAATCACTATTTACAGATTATGTGATCATATACTTAAGTGACTCCAAAAAGTCCACCAGAGAACTACTAAGCCTGATAAACAATTTTAGCAAAGGGTCTGGATATAAAATTAACTCAAACAAATCAGTAGCCTTCCTCTACTCAAAGGATAAACAGGCTCAGAAAGAAATTAGGGAAATGACACCCTTCACAACAGTCACAAATAATATAAAATACCTAGGTCTGACTCTGTCCAAGCAAGTGAAAGATCTGTATGACAAGAACTTCAAGGCTCTGAAGAAAGAAATTGAAGATCTTAGATGGAAAGACCTCTCATGCTCATGGACTGACAAGATTAATATAGTAAAAATGGCCATTTTGCCAAAAGCAATCTACAGATTTAATGCAATCCCCATCAAGAGATAGAAATAGCGGGGTTGGGGATTTAGCTCAGTGGTAGAGCGCTTGCCTAGGAAGCACAAGGCCCTGGGTTCGGTCCCCAGCTCCGAAAAAAAAAAAGAGATAGAAATAGCAACTTGCAAATTCATTTGGAATAACAAAAAATCCAGGATAGTGAAAATTATACCCAACAATAAAAGAAACTCTGGGGGAATTCAATCCCTGACCTCAAGCCGTATTACAGAGCAATAGTCATAAAATCTGTTTGGTATTTGTACAGAGACAGGCAGATATCAAATATCGAATGGCTGAGAAGCACCTAAAGAAATGTTCAAAATCCTTAGTCATCAAGGAAATGCAAATCAAAACAACCCTGAGATTCCACCTCACACCAGTGAGAATGGCTAAGATTAAAAACTCAGGTGACAGCAAATGCTGGCGAGGATGTGGAGGAAGAGGAACATTCCTCCATTGTTGGTGGGATTGCAAACTGGTACAACCATTCTGGAAATCACTCTGGAGGTTCCTCAGAAAATTGGACATTGCACTACCTGAGGACCCTGGCCATATACCCAAAACATTTTCCAAAATACAACAAAGACACATGCTCCACTATGTTCATAGCAGTCTTATTTATAATAGTGATATGCTGGAAAGAATCTAGGTGTCCTTCAACAAATAAATGGATACAGAAAATGTAGTATATTTGCACAATGGAGTACTACTCAGCAATCAAAAGCAATGACTTCATGAAATTCATAGGGAAATGGAATAAACTAGAAAATATCCTGATTGAGGAAACCCAATCACAGAAAAACACACTTGGTATGCTCTCCTTAATAAGCCGATGTTAGCCCAAAAGTTCAAATTACCCAAGATGCAATCCACAGACCACAGGATGCTCAGGAAGGATGACCAAAATGTGGATGCTTCCACTCCTTCTTAAAAGGGGGAACAAAAATATTCATAGGAGGTGATACCGCGCAAAGTTTAGAGCAGAGACTCAAGGAATGGACTTTCAGAGTCCATATATATAAAGCCACCAAAACTAGATAAGATTGATGAAGCTAAAAAGTGCATGCTTAAAGGAACAGGATATAGAGCTCTCCTGAAAGACACAACCAGAGCATGTCCAATACAGAGGTCAAGGCTAGCAGCAAACCACTGAACTGAGCACTGGACCCTCTTTGTTGGAATTAGAAGAAGGATTGAAAGAGCTGAAGAGCTTGCAAGCCCATAAGAACAACAATGCCAAACAACCAGAGCTTCCAGGGACTAAATTGCTACCCAAAGACTGACCCAGGGCTCCTACTGCATATGTAGCAGAAAAATGCATTATGTGGTACCAGTGGAAGGGGAAGCCCTTGGTCCCTTCAAGGTTGGACCCCCAGTGCAGGAGAATGTCGGGGGGAGGGTTAAGGGGGTTTGGATGGGGGAACACCCTTTTGGAGGAGGGGGAGGGGATAAGGAAACTTGTAAAGGGAATAATATTTAAAATGTAAATAAAGAAATATATCCAATAAAAATGATATTAAAGGTGCTGCCACACACACACACCCCTAAAGCAAGCTGAACAAAATAGGGAAAGTAAGCCAATAAGTAATATCCCTCTGTGGCTTCTGCATCAGTTCCTGCTTCTTGACCTGCTTGAGCTCCAGTTCTGACTTCTTTTGGTGTTAAATAGCAATGTGGAAGTGTAAGCTGAATAGACTCTTTCCTTCCCAACTTGCTTCTTTGTAAAGATATATTGTTCAGGAATTGAAACCCAAACTAAGACACCTTCTTGGTCGTTGAGTGGAGAGTTGTTCTGTTTCCATAAGTTTGTAAGGTTTCTGTTTTACGTTGTGCAATTCCGGTTTTAATCCACGGTGATCTGTTATTATACAGGGGTTATTTCAATCATATTTCTGTTGAGTCTTGCTTTGTGACCAAGTACATGCTCAATTGTAGAGAAAGGTTCATGAGTTGCTGGTAAGAAATTATGATTGTGTGTGTGTGTGTGTGCCTGTCTGTGCGTGCATGTGTGTGTATGTGTGTGTGTGTGTGTGCCTGCCTGTGCCTGCCTGTGCGTGCATGTGTGTGTGTATGTGTGTGTGTGTGTGTTTGTGTTTGTGTGTGTGTGTGTGTGTGTGTGTGTGTGTGTGTGTGTGTGTGTGTGTGTTTGGATGAAATTCTCTATAGATATCTATTTGGACTATTTGATTCATAACCTCTGTTAGTCTCATCATTTCTGTTTATTTTCCACTTAGAAGACTTGTCCATTTGTTGTAAGAGTGGGGTTTTGAAGTCTCACTCTAATTGTGTGGGGCTCAATGATTGATTTATGCTTTAGTAAAGTTTCAAATGTGTGTGCCCTTGCATTAGAAGCATAGATATTCATAATCTGGATATCATCTTGGTAAATATTTCCTTCAACGTGTATAGAATGTCCATTACCATATCTTCTGTTTGAAAGTCTAATTTTTTATATATTAAAATGGCTACTCCAGCAGCAGAATAATGGATGCTATTTCCACATCTGCTTTGTTAGTCTGTGTCTTTTACTGTGAATTGAGTCCGTTGATTTTGAGAGATATTAAAGACCAATGACTGTGCTTGTTATTTTGATGTTGGTGGGGTCAGTGTGTATGTGTGTTTTTCTTCTTTTGCATGTGCTGTAAAATTATTAATTTCTTTTGTATTCTTAGATGTGGCTACTCTCTTGTGTTGAAGTTTTCCTTCTAGTAGTATCCTCTGTAGGGCTGGATTACCAGAAAAATAGTGTTTAAATTTGATTTTGTCACAGATTATATTGGTTTCTTGATCAATGGTGATTGAAAGTTTTGCTGAGTTTAGTTGTTTGGGCTAACTTCTGTGGTCTGTTAGGGTATGTGAGACACCTCTCCAATCCCTTCTGGATTTTAGAGTCTCTTTTGAGATGAAGGTTTAATTCTGATATGTCCACCCTTATATGTTACTTGGTCTTTTTTAAGTGCAGCTTTTAATATCATTTCTTTATTGTATAAATTTACTGTTTTGATTATTATGTGGTAAAAGGATTTTATTTTCTCATACAATCCAGTGCTCTGTACATTTCCTTTATATTTATTGCCAAATATTCTTTAGGTTAAGGGAAGTTTCTTCTATAATTTTGTGGAAGATATGCTCTTAACCTTGAATCCGGGAACCTTCTCCTTCTATTCTTATTAATCTTAGGCTTGATGGTTACATAACAGCCCAAATTTCCTGCATGTTTTGTGTTAGAAACTTTTTAAGTTTGTCATTTTCATTAACCAGTGTATAATTTCTTCTACGTTATATTCTATTTGTGAGATTCTCTCTTACATCTCTTGTATTCATTGCTGATGCTTGTGTCTGTAGTTCATGTTCTCTGTCCTAGGTTTTTCATCTCCAGGGTTGCCTCTGTTTGTTTCTTTTTTTGGTTTTTTGTTTATTTAGGGTTTTTTTGGTTTTTGGTTTTTTTTATTGCTTCTATATACATTTATATTTTTTTTCAGATCCAGAGCAGTTTTATTCATTTCTTTCTCCTGGTTGATTGTATTTTTCTTTTTCATATATTTATTCATTTCCTCCTTAAAAGCCTCTAGCTGTTTGATTATATTTTCCTGTATTTTTTAAAGATTTTGTTTGTTTATTCTTTATAGGCCTATATCACTTTCAGAAAATTAGGCTTACAGTTTTTCTCTTTAGGTGGTTTAGGATCCCTGGGGCTTGATGTGGTAGGGGAGCTGCATTCTGATGGTGCCATAATAACCTGGGTTATGCTGAGTCTGTTCTTGTGCTGTTTTTTAGCCATCTGGTTGTCTCTGGCATTGACTGGCCTGGTTGTTCCTGGTGTTATCAGGAATCTGGGACAATAGCCGGAGCTAGTATTGGTATCTCACCTGGTTTTCCAGGGAGTCACCAGGCCTCTAGGGAGGCTGGTTGAGCTTTGGCCTGTGGAGTGGAGTACAGATCTGAGATTCTGTGAATTTCAAATAATTCCTTTTTGCTACCATGCTATGTGGTGTCATTCTTTCCTTTGGTTTTTATTCTTTTGATGAACAAAAACATAAGAATAAGAAAAGGATTGTAAACACAACCATTAAGTGACTGCCAATTAAAATCTCACTCTGGTAATGTAGAGATATATGAAATATTTTTCATTTTACTTTAAATTAAAATACTTATTTTTTTACTACAACATACATTTTATATATAAATATATGCATATATAATTCTTCAAAAACTTTAGTTTTATATATGGATATTCCCACATTGGTACCCTTTTATATGACTTCCTGTAGTCACACAATACATGAGTGAGTTCTTTTCTTTGTAATATCCTCTGAGGAATGCATGCTGGTAGCCAACAAAGAAATGTTTGACTAAGAGGGAAACTCAAGTTGACAATAAAAGTATTGATAGTTTTTTCTTCATAGAAAGCTTTATGAAAACTACATTCACAAAATATCTAAGATATTGCAACTTGTAAACTCACATAAGCAAACTTTAAATATTCTGCATGAGAAATGAGTCACATGACAGCGTCTAACTTTATTGTTGAAACATGACAAATTCATTAAAAATAAAATGTATTTGATTAAACTCTTTGCATGAATGTGAAAACTTACAATCCTTATAAAAAATTAAGTGGAGGTTTGATCAAAATTCTCAATGTTCTTGATAATTAAGTCCTACATAATGATTGTTTAATGATTTCTATCATCCACAGGAATTTTTTCATTATTTTATTGCTGTGCATTTGTAGAGAATTATCACTTTGGAGCAGCAGTGGTTTTTATGAGAAAGCTATGCTATATGTTATTGGTTTATTTTCTTTAGAGGTCCTTCCTTTTATGCTGTATTTTCTAACATGTGATTCCTGTATTTTCCAATAATTGATATGGTATTGCTGATAGAATTGTCCCTGGATTGCAATGTATTGCAATGTGGTATTTAAAAATGAGTCCACTCACTAATATTTAGTGTGATAATGTGAATTCACATTTTCAGCATAACCATTCTATTGCCATACATATGCTGTTTGAGACATAAAATATATAATCTTGAAAAATATTAGAGACAAGCAGATAAACAACAACTTAATTGAGTCTTATCCAAAAGAACTAGAGTGACTAACTACACGAAATATTTTAGAATTATGTACAGTAGGAAAGGAAGCCCCTTTAGGTAAAGTGCAGAACTAGTTTATAAAAGAATAACACCAGGCCTGGGGAGATGGCTTGGTGGTTAAGAGCACTGGATGCTGTATCAGAGGATCCAGGTTCAATTTCCAGAACCCACATGGTAAGTCACAATTGTCTGAAACTCCAATTCCTGGGAATTTGACAACTTCACACAGGCATACATGCAGGCAGAATATCAATGCACGTAGAATAAAAAGAAATAAAATTTTAAAATAAATCACTTATAAAAATTAGTGAATTCATAGAAGATGATCTGGTGCCTAACTAGAGTATTTTTTGCCAAATTATTTTTATTGGACCTTTTTATTTACATTTTAAATTTTATCCCCTTTCCCAGTTTCCTGTCTATAAATACTCTATCCAATCCTCTCTCCCCCTTCCACTTTGAAGGTGTTCACCCACCCAACCACCCATCCCCTCCAACCTCTCTGCCCTGATATTCCCTTACAATGGGGGGCCAGCCTTTGCAGGATGAAGGGCTTCTCCTCCTACTGGTACCCAACAAGGCCATTGGGGACCCTGTTCCCAGTTCATTGGTTTGCTGCTAGCAATTACCTCTGTATTTGTCATGCTCTGGTAGAAACTCTCAGGAGACAGCTCTATCAGGCTCCTGTCAGCATACACTTCTTGGCATCAGCAATATTGTCTGGGTTTGGTGGCTGCATATACATGGGCTAGATCCCCAGGTGAGGCAGGCTCTGAATGGTTATTCCTTCAGTCTCTGCTCCAAAGTTTGTCTCCATCTCTCCTCCCGTGAAGATTTTTGTTCCCCCTTCTAAGAAGGACTGAAGCATTGCAATTTGGTCATCCTTCTTCTTGAGCTTCATATGGTCTGTGGATTGTATCTTGGGTAATCAAGGCTTTTGGGCTAATATCCACTTAGCAGTGAGTCAGTGAGTGTCTATCTTGTGTTGTGTTTTGTGTGTGTGTGTGTGTGTGTGTGTGTGTGTGTGTGTGTGTGAGGGGCGGCTATATCATTCAGGATGATATTTTCTAGTTCCATACATTTACATATAAATTTCATGAAGTCATTGTTTTTAATAGCTGAGTAGTACTTCATTGTATAAATATACTATATTTTTGGTATCCATTCCTCTGTAGAAGGACATCTGGGTTCTTTTCAGCTTCTGACTATTATAATAAGGCTGCTGTGAACATAGTGGTTATACCAATTTGCAATCCCACCAACAATGGAGGAGTGTTCCTCTTTTTCAACATCCTGGCCACCATCTGTTGTCACCTGAGTTTTGCTCTTAGCCATTCTGACTGGCGTAAGGTGGAATCGCAGGGTTGTTTTGATTTGCCAGACTAACCACACCAACCAGAGGGCACAGAGAGTATCCAAATTTATAAAATCAGAATTGAAAAGGGAGCAATAACAACAGAATCTGAGGAAATTCAAGAAGCTATCAGATCCAATGAAACTGGAAAATCTAGATGAAATGGACAATTTTCTAGACAGATACCTGGTACAAAAATTAAATCAGGTTCAGATAAACCATGTAAACAGTCCTATAACTCCTAAAGAAATAGAAGTAGTCATTAAATGGCTCCCAACCTAAAGAAGCCAGGACCAGGTGGGTTTAGTGCAGAATTCTCTCAGACCTTCATAGAAGACCTCATACCAATACTGTTCAAAATATTCCACAAAATAGAAACAGAATAAACACTACCCAATTCCTTCTATGAAGCCACACTTATGCCCAAACCACACAAAGACCCAGGAAAGAAAAAGAACTTCAGACCAATTTCCCTTATATCGATGCAAAAATATTCAATAACATTGTCACAAAATGAATCCAAGAAAACATCAAAATGACCATCCATCATGATCACGTAGGCCTTATCCCAGCGATGCAGGAATGGTTATATATATGAAAATACATATTAAATCCACTATATAAACAAACTCAAAAAACAACCATATGATCATCTCCTTAGATACTGAGAAATCATTTGACAACATTCAACACCCTTTCATGATAAAATCTTGGAAAGATCAGTAATTCAAGGCCCACACCTAAACATAGTAAAAGTCATATACAGCAAGCCAGTAGCTAACATCAAACTAAATGGAGAGAAACTTGAAGCAATCCCACTAAAATCAGAGAGTAGACAAGGTTGCCCACTCTCTCCCTTATTCAATATAGTACTTGGAATCCTAGCCAGAGAAGTCAGACAATAAAAGGTCAAAGGGATACAAATTGGAAAGGAAGAGGTCAAATATCACTATTTGCAGATATAAGATTTTTATATATTTTGGATCTTAGCCCTCTGTCAGATGTGAGATTGGTAAAGACCTTTTCCTAACCTGTATGTTGTTGTTTTGTCCTATTGACAGTGTTTTTATTTACATATTTTTTAAGTCACAATGTCTTATTTATTAAATGGTGACCTTAGTACTTTAGCCATGGGTATTCTATTCAGGAAGTTATCTCCTGTACTAATGGGTTCATGGTTATAAAAAGGCTCTCTTTTAGCAGTATGGAACTAGCAATAGAGACAATAGCTCAAAGGCTACATATATTAAGATTCACAAACATTTCTGGGCTAAGTTACAAACTTTTGAAACACAGTTTAAAATCCATTTTTCATTCATTATTAAATTTCAGGTAATGCTTTTAGAGTATTGTGACCCAACCAAAGCATAGACAATGATGTTAGATCTAATGATTGATCTGTGAGTTTACGTAGTAATGCACCTGTATTTGGGTGAAGAGTTGACTATACTTAGGGCAAAGGACAAGAGAAATCTAAACAGCATGGTTATTCAAACCAGTAACGTGGTTTATCTTGGCAATTAAAACTCTGTGATAAGCATTTTAACAGATCAATGTTACTGATCTCAACAAATATAAAGCCATACCTAGAAAAATGAACGAGAGTGATTTTTATCTTATTATTTGAGGTATGCATTTTTATGCCTGGTGTGGAAGACTAAAATGTCATATTAAAATAAATCATAAGTATACTAGAAAGTATTAAACATATTATTGAATTTGACACTTTCTAAATATGCTTTTATTTTGTCTAAAATTCCATATTGTGTTTTATCTGGTTGTTATAATTTTAATGAATTAGAGCTAAGTTTATTTTATTCATTATAGAAGCATATTAGTAATATTTTTGCCTTTTTATTGTAAGGAGATACTAATTGGCCAGCCTGATATATAGGTACTATGATAAGCTTAAATGTTCTAATAGATTCAGTTTTATAAGTTAAATTTGCATATTGCTTAAATAAATCGTGGCCTTCCTATTATTGTGATTAATTTCATTTTTATTATTTCTCATATAACAAAAATATAAATTTACGGGCTTGATGGATGCCTCAATGGTTAGGAATACTACCTTATCCTCCAGAAGACATTTGTTTGGTTTCTAGTACCTACATGGTTCCAGAAGATTCAATACCATTTTCTCTGGCCTCTTTGTTCATCATGAATATACATGTTAATAGAGACAAAACACTCATACACATAAAATGGAAAAACTTAAAAATAGATTAATATGTATGGTACACTGAACACATTTCGTTGCCTACTTGCGTGAAATTGTTTTTTATAAACTCAAACATTGAGTTTTATAATTAATACAGTTACAACACAATCATTACCTTTATGGTTCAGGAAGCATTGCAGAAGAAGGAGGTAGAAAGATTCTTAAGAGACAGAGGATTAGCACGTCTGCTACAATACAGTCTTTCAGAAAACAAAACCAAAGAATAGAAAACATAATAAAAGGCACAGAAAGACCTAAATTGTGAATGTTAAGTTGGGGAGATATTGGAGGGAGGGGTAGAACATGACTATAATCAAGGTACATTATATGAAATTCTCAAACAATTCATAAAATATCAGAATAAAATTGCTATATTCTTAATGTTAAACACCTGTCAGGCAAAATCATTCAAAAATTAAAAAGTAACAAATATAAAATGACATAATATGTTTCTTTCCCCCTTGGTGTTGAGTTTCTAAAAGCCAAGAATGGCTTTCTTTTTTATGATGTCAAATAAAGAAAGCATTAGGAAAAATATAGGAAAGAAACCTGGTAATTTTCTTAACCTTCTATTTCAACAATGTGAAATAGGAAACGGGAGGAAAAATGTACAGGTGGGGTGTGCACTTTCTCACACCCCTTTTGCCTCCTTTACTCATTTAATATTTGTTTAATATTGGCTACAAATGCTAGGGAAGATTTTATATTTGAAGGGCATTGTTATTGCAGATTTCATGCTTGATATAAAATAAAGATGCATTAATAGCCCAAGGGAGAGAATTGAGTGCCACAGTAATGCAGAGAAGTAGAATTTGCCAAATCCAGCTTTGAGACTGGAGTGGTTGGAGGATAAAAAAAGACTACAATAATACTCTCTAAAAGTTTTTCATGTTTGAATTATTTGTTCACATTTGTAGCCTCTTTCAGAAATTAGAAGTTCTTTTGTTTGGCACATAGCATTTAGAATTGTGCTGGTTAACTAAATATTTGTCAGAAGCATTGTATTTAGGGCTGAGTGTTCCAAAGTCTTTCACTGTCTACACATGGCCGAATTGTGGGCTGTTGTTTCAGTTACAGTCTCATGCCAGAAGAAGCTTCTCTGGTGAGGACTGATTAATTCACTGATTTGAGTATAGCACTACGTCATTAGAAGTAATTTTATTGCCCTGTTCTCTTAGGAGAATAATACTTGCGTGGTTTCCTCTAGGTCTCATGAATCTAGTCTCCATTTCTTGAATTCCATCTCATGAAATGTTTATTAAATTCAATCAAATTGCAGAGTAATGTGCAATATAAAACATATTGCATGCACTTTTTAGGATTCTTGTTCTGGTAGTTTTTGCTTGTTTTATTGGTTCTCTCTCTCTCTCTCTCTCTCTCTCTCTCTCTCTCTCTTTCTCTCTTTCTCACTTCCTTTCTTTCCCTTGTTCTTTCTTTCCTTTCTTTCTCATTTTCTGTATTAATTTTCTGTCTGTGTTGATTTTTTTTTTGTTTTGTTGCTGTTGCTTTTTAAGAAAGAGAAATGGAGAGACAGGAATTTCATGAAGTTGAATGTATATCAAGGTAGAGAGAAAGGACTTTAGTGGATTTGAAAGAAGGGTAAGAATATGATTGAATATATTGTTTCAAAAATTTTAAGTAAAAATAATAATGTTTTTAGAATGCACATAGTCCTGGGATTAGGTCAATTCATCCTGCTACTATGGGTACCCAAGGCAATGGCATTTTTAGAGAAGCTCTTTAATGGGAAAGCCATGTCCCAGTGGAATGCATCATTATGAGAGACTCACTCTGAGAATACTTTTTCTATCCTTCATCCTTATAAGAACACAGTAAGCTTGTAGGTTTTTGTACTACAGGAAGACAGCTTCAAACAAATCCAAACATGCATCATCCTTACCTCAAATTTCTAAACACCAAAGTCTTAGAAACACATATATCTGTTATTAGAGATGCTTACCATATATACATTATTATATTTGGCAAATCAAAATTATATGGCTATAAAAAGTATAATAAAGAAAATTGGTGATGGGCTGGAGAAATGGCTCAGTGGTTAAGAGCGCTGACTTCTCTTCCAGAGGTCTGAGTTCAAATCCCAACAACCACATGGTGGTTCTCAACCATTTGAGATCAGATGCCCTCTTGTAGTGTGTCTGAAGACAGATATAGTGTACTTATATGTAATAAATAAATATGTCTTAAAAACATTGGTGATACACTTATCTTTTTACTATAAATATAATATTCTGGGTATGGTAGCACTTTCTTATATCAGCACCAGGGTATCTGAAACAGGAGTCTCTCTATGAGTTTAAAGCCAGCTAAGTCTACATAGTGACATCCTATCTCAGATGTGGAAAATTAAAAATAAGAATTGTCATAGAACAAAGGAAATATAAGAAAAATGGGATTGAAGATAGTAGAATAACAGGTATCTTATAAAAGAAAACAGAACATAGCCTGTCATTACAGAAATGTTGGCATTTGAACAGATGACATGTGGATAGTTGGACACCTCTGTTTTCCAAAGAAAAGAATAGCCCCTGTACAGGGCACATAATAGAACTAGATGCCTACTGCTTGAGGAGCTGCAAAAGTGCAATTTGTTTGCAGGCGAGCAATGTTGAAAATTAATGGCTAATGATTTGAGATGAGTAAAAAGAACCATAGACCTAGGACTTACAAGTTTTAACACAGTAAAACCTTTTTGTTTATGTAGAATGAAGAAGGGTTATAGGGCTTTTAGGAGGTTTACCAACTTGTCTTAGTCAAGAAGAAAGTTTTCATGTCATTGTGATGAGTTCTCTTTTAGAAAGGACCATACAACAGCAACATTATCTACTCAAGGGCTGTTACAGATCCAGATGAGAAGAAATAATTGGTGTGACTATGATACTGCAAGGAGATGAAAAATAGTCAAATTCTGTAGTTTGTGGTCAGATTAAAAGAATCAATGGGAATCATTGAGACTGAAGTAGTGCTAATAATTTTTGAGTGTAAGTAGTTGAGACCATCCAGTTTCTAAAAATTGAATGAGATAAAAATAATTCTCATCTTTTACTTGAAATTTTAACCACTGGTAGAATTTAGAGACTTTGGTTTTAGAATACGAACACAATTTGAGTAGAGAAGTAAAAGGTGAGGCACTCTGTAGTATCTAAATTGTTATTTTTGTTGACTGATTTTTTCCTGTGTTGAAAGTTGCAAGGAGAGTGATAAAAGTGACATAATAACTTACCATATAAAGACTTGATTCAAAATTGCATGGACTTTATTTTGTTTGATGTATTGTTTCTAATTCCCATGTGTGTGTGAAACAGAGAGAGAGGGGGGCAGAGAGAGAGAGAGAGAGAGAGAGAGAGAGAGAGAGAGAGAGAGAGAGAGAGAGAGAGAGATAGGAGAATTCTGCATTTTCTTATTCTTTACATGTTATTCACTGTGGAATTTACCATATTCTGCAAATAGAAACTTCTCAGATGAAGGGTGAAAGATGCACTCATTTATGAGTTTAATATTAAGTATAGGAGTTGGTTTATTACTGTGCCTTTTTAGCCTAATAATATTAAAAGTTTTTCCTTGGGGCCTATTACCTTTATTGCCATAAAGCCTTTGAGCAATGATTGTGATAGGTATGGGTTCCATCGAGAGGAACAATCCTCAAATCAAATCAGAAATTGGTTGTTTGTTCCTATGATGTTTTTGTCACTATCACATCAGTAGGTGTATCAAGCCAGCGATTTTTATAGCTCACAGGATTTATAGCTGGTATGACTTATGATTTATATCAATGCCTTTTCTTCACACCAGAGGGTATGATATTTAAAAAAAATACCCAATGCCAAGAATGGTTTCCTTCTTTTGTAGTTGATACCCAGCAGCATCCCATACATGCCCAAACATTACTAGCTATTGCCATTGAACTTAGTTATCCTCTAGACATGGTAGTAAGATTCTACTGAGGAAGACATGACATACTTGTGTCATTGGAAAGGTTGAAATAAAGCAGGTATGGGTCTTGTATCCCCACAACCTTTGGCTTGAAGTCATATTCCTTGAAGGTACTTTGCACTTGAATAGCTACATTTTTACCAACCACAATTTTCAAAGTGCTTCCAGTACTCAAATACTTTATACCATTCGTCTATTTTTCCTCCTATTGGTAAACCTACAAGATAGGATTTCAAAAGGCATGTTTGTTTCAAAAGGCAACGTTTGTTAAAGGTGATATTTGTAAAACAGGATCAAAAGTTAAGTAAAGCTTAAAAAGAGCAGTTGGGTCCAAATGTTTGTGCAATCTTAAGTTCATATACAGAGGCCCTTCTCCATAGTCTTATAGTATTTGTCTTTGAGAAGTGATTAGTTTTCGATGATACCATAAGGCTAGGCTCATATGATGAAATTGTTTTCAGTAATAATAAGAAGAAAACCACAGTAATTTCCCTTGATATCCACTCATCTAAGTACATGCCTGCAAGCCAGGATGTAGACCATTGTTAGGAACCAAATCTAAGCTTCTTGATTATGGATTTCTGACATTCATACATTAAAAAATAAATGTCTAAAGTTTAAACCACACTACCCGTGGTATTTTATAATAGTAGTCTGAGTTGACTAAGGCAGTGGGAAGTCTCATAAGACCACACTGTTGTTCTATGCTTCCTAAATAAGAAGAAAGAGTATTTTTTTTCTAGAACCTGAAGAGAGAAATGTTTTAAGTGTGATTAATTTTGTAGGAGCAGCTGTTTCAAAAGAAACTTCAAACTTTGGTGGGAGAACAAAGACCAGAATAAAACAGGCTTGACAAACTGGTCTTGCTATTATCTTCCATGACTAAACACAAAATAGTACCTTAAGAAAAAAGGAGAAAAAAGTCCCCAGTGGTCATTTTCAAAGAGGCTACAACATGCTATTGAAACAGGAAGACAAGATTAGGATAAACAAAATATTTAATAAAGTTAACTTAAAGTTTTAATTGGCAGTATTAATTTATATTGATTTATATTGAGATTGATTATATTAAATCTTAAAAGCCAACACACACACACACACACACACACACACACACACGCACGCACGCACGCACACACACACACACGCACACACACACACACACGAATGTACGTATGTACATATATTTGTATACTGGTTTGTCAAGTCAGAATTTCTGTGTGTAAATTTGGTTGGACCAGGCTGGATATTTGTTTTTGGTTTTTAACAGACTTAGTTAATTTATTTTTCTTGTATAAAAACCTTTATCTGGTAGCCACAGCTTGAGCCTGGGTCCTCTGAACAGAAACTTTGGTGTGGGTTTTCACAAGATATTCAGTGAATTCCTGACAAGGAGACTTGGTGAACACAGTCTCTTTCCAGAGGTCTGGGGACAGGTAGCTATAGGTCTTGAAGATGCCATCAAAGTGTGCTTTGGCAAAGTTGCCTAGGGTGACAGTGCAGCCCCTGGCTGAAGTGTA
Organism: Rattus norvegicus; assembly: GCF_021556685.1. Classification (NCBI taxonomy): domain Eukaryota; kingdom Metazoa; phylum Chordata; class Mammalia; order Rodentia; family Muridae; genus Rattus; species Rattus norvegicus. Next base: position 38,262,592 of record NC_141536.1, read on the forward strand.
GTAGTCATCTATACCAGCCATCATCAATAGGATCTTGGGCACAGGAACAGAGACAATGCCAGTGCCTCTGGGGACAAGGATGAGACATACCAGCACAGGGCCACAGAGGCCTGTAACCTTGCATGGAACGTTATGGGGGCTTGCCCCTCTTGTTCCCCCAGTAGCCTCTCTGAACAGGGACAAGTTGAAAACTTGGCCAGGATTATGGCCCCTTGGATGGCAGTGGCAACCTTCTTGGAGAAATTAACACCAAGACCAATGTGGTCATTGCAGTCCTCAATAGTGACAAAAGCCTTGAACCGGATCTGCTGGCCAGTATCTGTCTGCTTCTGCACTGGCATGATTTTCAGAACCTCATCCTTTAGAGATGCACCCTGTAAAAAGTCAATAATCTCAGACTCCTTAATGAGCAGGGAGAACAGGTAGATCTCCAGGGACTTGATCTTCATGTCCTTAACCAGGTGGCCCAGCTTGGTGACAGGTATTTACTACTACTCTTCAGATTTACTCCATGAGCCCCATAGCCTCAACAATGGCCACGGCCTGGGCCGTGACCCTAATCCTCCTCAGAAGCTACCGCAGCCTCCTAACCAGGCTGTTCTTTAAGTCAGAGATCCACCTACCTCTGTGTGTGTGTCACCATCACATAGTTGCAGATAATGTCTTTTAGTCCATATGCATTGTAGAGATTTTTAGTAGAAAGTGTTTTCAATTTTACAGAAAAGTTAGGAATAAAACACTACAAAGGATACGCACATTGTTTTCCTAGATCTTTACATTTTTAAAGTGTTACTGTATTTTGCTTATTATAGGCTCATATCTGTATCTTTCTAGCATGCATTATATAATTTTTTCAAAAGAGCACAGATTTCTTGGCTCTTGACTAAAGAAATTGCTTTATTTACAAATTGTAAAGCACTGACTTGGTACAATGTCTGGTGTGAGAATAATAATTCATTTGATCTACCAAATAAAGCCATAACAACTCAATTTAAGGCCTGAATATATTATGTATAACATTACTCATAATACAGAAACTTTAAAATTTCCACAGAAATTATAATTTTGCTTGGTAATTATGACTGTTATATCCTATTCTAAAACTAGAAATGGAGTGCTCCCTTTCAGCCTTTGGTTGTCTTCTCTGCCTGCTGACAGTTTGCATTGACTTAAAGAATCTTCAGGAAGATTCTATGTGTATCATATCCTGGAGCCCATGAGCATTTAACTGTCTTTGTCTTTGCTGGGTACTTGAAAAAGGGTCTTTGAATATCACATTTTGTCTGACATACCTCTTTATTTTTCTATTCCATTTGTGCCATGTTTTGTATATTGTTCTGGAGAAGCAAAGTGGAAATTCTAATTTTATTACATACCTTTAGTTCTTAAGGAATGTATTTTTAAAATCTAATAACTCTGTGATATATAACGGTTATTGAAATGATGTACTTATATTTTGCACAGTAGAATCTAGTTTTATTTCATTGGGGAAATTTCTCATGGCCTTCATTTATCTATTTTTCAATCTGAACAGTTTTGTCTTCTCTCTCTTTCCTTCTTAAATATGATTTTTATTTTTTGATGATTTTATTTTTTTATTAAATACCATTTGTTAATTTTTCACTTGAATATGTTTTTGTCAAACTTTTCCTTAGACTTTATATTTGATATTCTTTCATTTAGTTTTTCTCACAAATCTATTAAATTCTCATATTTCTATTGGCCCATTTATGGCATTAGGTTTTATGTTATTTATTTAAAATATTTATGTCATGACATCAAGTGCATTTGTTTCAGAATGTTTAATTTAACTTGAATACTTTATTATTTCCCTAACTTGATTTTTTTTAAGAAAGGAAGTTTATCAGCAACATTTCTGCTGTTCAGCAACAAGCCTGAGCCAGATTTTAGAATACTGGATTTTTTTCCTGTTAATGGCTGGAAGGAAAAACTGTATGAACTATATGTATATGATATTTAACTCTGGACCTGCATAGGAGAGACTCTCAAGTAAGCTCCTATACAGGAATTTACAATTCAACATTACATAGCCTTAAGTAAGAAAATAAAGAGAAAAACCTATAATCAAAGCATTAACATTGGTTCTGTCAGAACAATGTTACATAATAGCATTTAAAATGGTTAACATGACTTTTAAAAGTGCATATGGGCTGTTTTCTGCCTGTGCCAAGAACTGAAATGAACATGTCCCACAGCTCCCTGTACCCAAATCCAATGCAGGAGAGAGCTGGGCCCTCAGAAGTACAGATACTCCTGAGAATTCAAAGGAGACAACTGCTTTCTGCCCACATTCCTGACACAAGCAGAAACTGCCTAGTGCCATCTGTGCACTCTGGTCACAGGTACATAGAAGCAGTTGGGACAGGACCCTTCTGGTTTCTGCCTGCCCCAAGAGCTAAAAACCAGTCATCAGGAGTTTCTACACACCTAAAAGCAGAGGTAAGACCAATGTTTCTGCACCAAGCAACCTACCTAGAGGCTTCAGGTCACAAAAGCCCAGGAGAAGCTCCCTGTTCCTGGATCCAGCTGAAAGAACAGGTATAAAGGAGTGATGGAACACAGGCCTACAGGAGGGTTAAGCCACTGTCAGAGATAGTAAAACAAGCTAACACCAGAGACTATCTGATGGCAAGAGGCAAGCACAGGAACCTAAGCAACAGAAGACTATTTGGCATCATCAGAGCCCACTTATCCCACTAAAGCAAATACTGGATATCTGAACACATTGGAAAAGCAAGATTTAGATTTAAAATTACATCTTATGGTGATGATATATGCCCTTTAAGAAGGGCATAAATAACTCCCTTAATGAAATACAGGACAACACAAGTAAACAAGTAGAAACCCTTAAAGATGAAACACAAAAAATTCTTAAATAATTACAGGGAAACACAAGCGAACAGGTGAAGGAATTGAAGAAATCTATCCAGGATTTAAAAATGGAAATAGAAACTATGCAGAAACCACAAAGCAAGACATGCCCATAAACATAAAAGAAAACTACAGAATTCCAAATAGATTGGACCAGAAAAGAAAGTACTCCCATCACATAATAGTCAAAATACCAAAGACAAAACACAAAGAAAGAATATGAAAAACAGTAAGGGAAAAAGGTCAAGTTCTGTAAAAATTCAGACCTACCTGAATTACCTCAAACTTCTCACCAGAGAGTATGAAAGTCAGAAGATCCTGGGAAGATATCATACAGACCCTAAGAGAACACAAATGCCAGCCCACGCTATTATATCCAGCAAAACTCTCAACGTAGATGGAGAAACCAAGTTATACCATGACAAAACTAAATTTAAACAATATCTTTCTACAAATCCAGCCCTACAAAGGATAATAGACAGAAAACTCCAAAACAAGGAGGGAAACAACACACTAGAGAAAGCAAGAAAGTAATCTTACAACAGAATCAAAAGAAGAGAGATACACAAACACAATTCCACCACTAGCAATGAAAATAACAGGAAAAACAATCACTATTCCTTGATATCTCTAAACATCAATGGAGTCAATTCCCCAATAAAAAGACACAGACTAACAGACTGGATACATAAAGAGAACCCAGCATTTTGCTACATGCAGGAAACACACCTCAGAGACAAAGACAGACAGACACTACCTCAGAGTAAAAGACTAGAAAACAACTTACCAAGCAAATGGTCTGAAGAAACAAGCTGCAGTATCCATTCTAATATTGAATAATATTGACTTTCAATCAAAAGTTATCCAAAATGATAAGGTATGACACTTCATATTCATCAAAGGAAAAATCCACCAATATAAACTCTCAATCCTTAATATTTATTCTCCAAATGCAAGGGCACCTACATTCATAGAAGAAAGCTTACTAAAGCTCAAAGCACACATTATACCTCACAAAATAATAGCAGGACCCCACTATTATTTTATCAACACCCCACTCTCATCAATAGATAGATCATGAAAATAGAAATTAAACAAAGACATAGGGAAACTAACATAAGTTATGAACCAAATGGATTAAACAGATATTTATAGAACATTTCATCCTAAAACAAAAGAATATATCTTCTTCTCAGCACCTCATGGTATTTTCTCAAAAACTGACCATAAAATCGGTCACAAAACAGGCCTCAACAGATACACTGAGATTGAAATAATCCCATGCATCCTATCATATCACCACAGACTAAGGCTGGCCTTCCATAACAACAAAAATGAATGAAAGCCCACATATACATGGAAGTTGAATAATGCTCTACTCAATGATAACTTGGTCAAGGAAGAAATAAAGAAAGAAATTAAAGACATTTTAGAATTTAATGAAAATGAAGGCACAACATACCAGAAATTATGGGACACAATGAAAAAAGTGCTAAGAGGAAAACTCATATCTCTGAGTGCCTCCAAAAATGAACGAGACCAGACATTAGTAATTGGACAGCACATCTTAAAGCTCTAGAACAAAAAGAAGCAAATACACCCATGAGGAGTAGAAAGCAGGAAGTAATCAAACTGAGGGCTGAAATCAATCAAGTAGAAACAAAAAGGACTATACAAAGAATCACCATACCAGGAGCTGGTTCTTTGAGACAATCAATAAGATAGATAAACCCTTAACCAGATTAACCAGAGGCTACAGAGAATGTATCCAAACTATTAAAATGAGAAATTTGAAGAGAGACAAACAACAGAATCTGAGGAAATTAAAAAAAAAAAACATCAGATCCTACTACAAAAACCTATATTCAACAATTCTGGAATATCTGGATGAAATGCATATTTTGCTCTACAGATACCAGGTACCAAAGTTAAATCATGATCAGATAAATAATCTAAACATTCCTTTAACTCCTAAAGAAATAGAAGCAGTTATTACAAGTCTCCCAACAATGACTTCATGAAATTCATAGGCAGAAACAGAAGGAGCACTAACCAATTCCTTCTATAAAGCCAAAATTATGCTTATACTTAAACCACACAAAGACCCAGCAAAGGAAGAAAACTTCAGACCAGCTTCCCTTACGAATAGCAACACAACAATTCTTAATAAAGTTCTAGCAAAGTGAATCAAAGAACACATCTAAACAATCACCCATCATGATCCAGTAGGCTTCATCCCAGCAATGCAGGGATGGTAAAATATACGGAAGTTCCTTAAGGTATTCCAGTATGTAAACAAACTCAAAGGAAAAAAACAAAAAACACATGATCATTTCAATAGATGCTAATGAAGCATATGACAAAATTTAACGCCCTTTCATGATAAAGTCTTTGAAAAAATCAGGAATTCAAGGCCCATAACTAAACTTAGTAAAAGCAATATTCAACAAATCAGTAGCTAACATTAGACTAAATGGAGATTAACTTGAAGCGATCCTACTAAAATCAAGACTAGACAAGGCTTCCCACTCTCTCCCTACTTATTCAATGTAGTACGAAAAATTCTAGCCAGAGCAATCAGAAAACAAATGGCGGTAGAAGGGATACAAATTGGAAAGAAATCGAAATATCACTATTTGCAGATGACATGATAGTATACTTAAGTGACCCCAAAAGTTGCACCAGAGAACTACTAAGCCTGAAAAACTTCAGCAAAGTGGCTGAGTATATAATATACTCAAACAAATAAGGAGGCTCACCCTACTCAAAGGACAATTAAAAAAAGGTAATATAAAATACCTTGGTGTGACTCTAATCAAGCAAGTGAACAATCTGCATAAAAAGAGGTTCAAGTCTCTGAAGAAAAATTGAAGAAGATCTCAGAAGATGAAAAGACCTTCCTTGCTCCTGGGTTGGCAGCATTAATACCGTAAAAATGGCCATTTTGCCAAAAGCAAATAGGTTCAATGCAATCCACCCCCCCCAAATTCCAACTCAATTCTTCACAGAGTTAGAAAGATCAATTTGCAAATTCATTTGGAATAATAAAAATCTCAGGATAGTGAAAACTATCATCAATAATAAAAGAACTTCTGGGGGAATCACCATCCCTGACCTCAAGCAGTATTACAGAGCAATATTGATAAAACTGTATATTGGTACAGATACATGCAGGTAGATCAGTGGAATAGAATTGAAGACCCAGAAATGAATCCACACACTTATAGTCACTTGATCTTTGATGAAGGAGCTACAACCATCCAATGGAAAAAACATAGCATTTTCAACAAATGGTGCTGGTTCAACTAGCGGTCAGCGTGTAGAAGAATGCAAATTGATCCATTCTTATTGCCCTGAACATAGCTTAATTCCAAGTGGATCAAGGACCACCACATCAAACCAAGTACAGTCAAAGTAATAGAAGAAAAATTCAGGTAGAGTCTTGATCACATGGACACTGGGGAAAATTTCTTGAGCAAAACACCAATGACTTATGCTCTGCAAAGCTTCTGTAAGGCAAGGACACTGTCATTAGGGCAAAATGACAACCAACAGATTGGGAAAAGAAATCTACAAATCCTACATCTGATAGGGGACTAATATCCAAAATATACAAATAATTCAAGAATTTAGACTACAGAGAGCCAAATAATGCCATTAAAAATGGGGTACAGAGCTAAACCAAGGATTCTCAGCTGAGGAATATTGAATGGCTGAGCAGTTCCCAAAGCAATGTTCAACGTCCTTAGTCATCAGGGAAATGCAAATCAAAACAACCCTGAGATTCTACCTCACATCAGCCAGGATGGCTAAGGTCAAAAAACTCATGTGACAGTAGATGCTGGCAAAGATGTGGAGAAAGAGGAACATTCCTCCATTGTTGGTGGGATTGCAAACTGGTTCAATCACTCTGGAAATCAGTCTGGAGGTTCCTCAGAAAATTGGACATTGTACTACCTGAGGACCCAACTATTACTATCCTGGGCATATACTCAAAAGATGCTCCAACATACAACAAAGAGACATGGTCCACTATGTTCATAGCAGCCTTATTTATAATAGCCAGAATCTGGAAAGATCCCAGATACCCTTCAACAGGGGAATGGATACAGAAAATGTGGTGTATTTGCAAAATGAAGTGCTACTCAGCTATTAAAAAATGACATGAAATTTATAGGCCAATGGATTGAAGTAGAAAGTATCATCCTGTATGTGATAACATAGTCACTGAAAAACACACATCTTATGCATTCACTGATAATTGGATATTAGCCCAGAAGCTCAAACTACCCATGATATAATCTACAGACCACATGAAGCTCAAGAAGAAGGATGACAAAAGTGGATGCTTCACTCCTTTTTAAAACCAGGAACAAAGATATTCTTATGAGGGCAGAGGAGATACAGATGCAAAGTTTGGAGCAGAGACTAAAGAAAAGGCCATTCAGAGCCTCCCCAACATGGGTATACAGCGCATATATTTATACAACCACTAAAACTACGTAAGATTGATGAGGCTAAGAAGTGCATGCTGACAGGATCCAGATATAGCTGTCTCCTGAGAGGCACAGCCAGATCATGTCAAATACACAGGTGGATGCTAGAAGCAAACCATTGAGTTGAGAGAGAGATCCCTGTTGGCGGAAGTAGAGGAAGGATTGAAAAAGCTGAAGGGGCTTACAACCCCATAAGAACAACAATTACAACCAACCAGAACTCCCAGGGACTAAACCACTATCCAAAGACTGTACATGGACTGGCTCATGGCTCCAGCTGCATATGTAGCAGAGAATGGCCTTGTTGGTCAGCAGTGGAAGGAGAAGTCCTTGGTTCTGCCAAGGCTGGACCCGCCAATGTACGGTAATATAGGGGAGGGAGGGAAGGGAGATGGTTTGAGAGCAGAACACTCTTATAGAAGAAGGGAAGGGGGATGGGATAAGGAGCTTATGTCTGGGAAATCGGGAAAGCGAGTAACATTTGAAATGTAAATAAAAATATCCAATAAGAAAAAAATATAACCATAAAAGTAGATTAATTTAAATAGATTACTCATGGAAAACTCTGTCCATCAGTAACATTTAGGTGTTGAAAAGAAGCAAAACAAACAAGCAAAAACAGTATCATCTTACTATCTTTTTTTAATGTTGTGATAAATAGAAATTCAGCTTTGTGACTTGGAAAATGGAGAAACCTACCCACTTATGAAGGTAAAAAATTTCAGTATGCTCATATATATGTTCTTGTGGAATGAAATGATCTTTTATTCATATAGTTCTATAGTGAATGCCTCTTTGGAAACTTGTGGATTCTTTCCATTTCAAGATCAAACTAATTTGTAAAAAATGCTTTTCAAAATAAAATTGAGAAGTTGGTAAATGGTAGTGGTATCTTATTTTTTGTTGTAATGTGTGTGGCATTTTTCTCCCTTAGCTCAAAGTGTTGCGATTTCACTATCAGCATACATTCATAACTCACACTTGACCCAATAATTGACATCTGACCCTTGTGGGCAGTTAAGTTGAGAACTGAGCATTAAAACGATCATTTTTGAAAGTTTGTGTTATAATGTAAGATGCACTACAGTTATACTGTAAGAAAAGTAATATCTTTTTATGGGATACTTTTTATTTACATTTCAAATGTTATTCCCTTTCCCAGTTTCCGATCTGTAGGCTCTCTATTCCTTCCCCTCCCCTACCGCCCCTCTTCCCGCCTCCTCACCCTGGCTTTCCCTCTATCTTGAATCCTCCTGTACCATCACATCCTTAGGCAGTAGCATGTTTATTCCACAGGTGAAGTAAACCTTGGTTTCATTCCTTTGGTGGACTTCACCACATTTACAGTTCTAAGTACCTGTGAATTTTTTGTTAGCTTTTTCAGTCCCCATTAATATAAAAACTGGGTTTCTGAATTAAATCTTTCCCTTGTGTATAAGTGCATGGGCAGCAAATCGATACTCACATTGCCTTTTGCTGCCATTCAGTGATGTTCTTAAAGCCTAGAAAAAAATTCTTCTAGCCAAAACATGTGTAGTTGAGTGTAATCACAGTTGGACAACCTTCTGCAGAAGGAAAACATTTGTTCTGGCTCTTATAGTTAAAATACAAATTATTTTCGTGGTCATTTAATACAACATCCTTCATAAATTTGCAGCCTAAGTATAGTGTTGAAATATTGATTGTACTATGACAAAACCACAAGAGGACTATGATGTCTTTTGTACAATGAGAATATGTGAGACAAGCTTTCTTTGGCATATCCATAAATTTGGACTGTGAGTTTAATCTTCATGCAAGTTCAATATGCAAAATCAGCAAAAGGATGTAAGCAATCACTGACTGACTTTCGCGTGAGTTTACTCTGAAAAGTGCTGTTCTACTATGTCATGTTCCAAAACCAAGGCAAAGATGACAACGTTTGTGAGATCCATGATATGACAACTAGTAAAATTAACAGTAGCGAGTTTTGTAAGAATAAGACAAACAATTTAAATTCATCTTGCACAGGGCCTGGAAAACATTCCATCCTTCTAATCTAAATAGCAAATATGTATTAAAGTGTAAATATAGCATGAAAATATTAAATGTAAAATTAAGGTAGGTTTGCATCTTAGAGGCAGTATATAAGCATTTGCAAATACCAAGACAAATGTTTTTCAGAAAAGTAGTTAAGAGGAGAGTTGATTTTGAATGATTGTATATTATTTATTTTTCAAAAAACATAATAGTCTACATTGTAATTTCAATAATTAAAGTGAGTAAAATCAATGTCTTCTGGAATACTCATCCCTACAGTCCTATGTGAAATTGACTGAATCTTCACAAATTTAGTGTTCCTAGAGGCTTTATAGATTGTACCTATCTAAAGCTCAGTCAGGTAATAAATATACAACTAATACATTTCTTAGCATCATGTCTGAATGTCTACACCGTTTTGCTGTTCTTGTCTATAATAAAAATACTATCTGGTAATTGATAAGACTGGAGTTATTTTATTTCTTTCTTAAAACAATATTTTGTGTATATAGGTGATTTCGTGTCATTTGGATCTGTGTACCATGTGTGTTTTTGGTGGGAGTGGAGGCCAGAGGAGGCCATCATGTTATTCCTTGATAACTGGAGTTACAGGTTATATGCTGCCACATGGTTCCTGGGTTTCAAATCTGAGTCTATTGGAAGTTCTGACAGTGGTTTGTTCCACAGAGCCATCCATGCAATCTAAAGTTTTCAGTATTTTCTATTTGATTCACCATGTATTGAAGACTTCACTCAAATCCCATCCATCTAGTCATATTGCTTAAAATTGCTAGTAATTTTCCAGTGTCCGTATATACTTTTACTAATTTAATTCTTCCTTATTTATTATACGTTCCCAATACATTACAAAATACTTTAGAAAAGGTTTAGCACATGGTCTCCTGATCTTAAATAACAGAACACCAAAGCTGCTCATCTACCTACTACTAGGAAACCTTCTAGCATCCATGACTATGGTCGCACCCTCAGTATTGTATAAATGATAAGAGTAAATTGTGAGACTGTGATCTGTTTCTAGATTTTGTTTTGTTTTTTAAATAGTGCTGTGAGTATTAGTGACACAAATAATTAAACAAAGATATTGGGGTATTCTTTCTAATCACACATAGTGTAATGTTTTTGACTTCCTTTATAGAGCTATGAAAATAGAGACCTCTGCATGAGATCAGGACTTTAAAAAAAATGCTGTGTTAGTGATCCTCAGATTGTGGTCCTTGAATTACTGTGGGACATTAAACCATTTCGGAAAGCTCAAGAGATCCATTAAAAGTATTAGTTATAAGTTGTTTTATGCCTTGTTCACACTGTTAACATTTCTACTGATTAAGAAAAAAAAAAAAAAGAAGAAGTACATGGTCCAACTGCTGATGCTTTCAAAGTGTGAAAGTTGTCTGGAATGATAAATGATGCAGTTTTTCAATTACCTAACTTACAAGCTAACCTAGCCATTTTTTAGAATTATTGACAGAGATGTCATGGCTCTTTAGTTTTAGAGTAGATATTGTTATTGAAACCATAACACATAAGTCATTTACTTCAAGCCAAACAGTGATTGTTTATTTCCAATGTTAACATTTGGATTTAAGAGCCCAGGTCCAGACGGGTTTAGTGCAGAATTCTATCAAACCTTCATAGAAGACCTCATACCAATATTATCCAAACTATTGCACAAAATTGAAACAGATGGAGCACTACCGAATTCCTTCTACGAAACCACAATTACTCTTATACCTAAACCACACAAAGACACAACAAAAAAAGAGAACTTCAGACCAATTTCCCTTATGAATATCGACGCAAACATACTCAATAAAATTCTGGCAAACCGAATTCAAGAGCACATCAAAACAATCATCCACCATGATCAAGTAGGCTTCATCCCAGGCATGCAGGGATGGTTTAATATACGGAAAACCATCAACGTGATCCATCATATAAACAAACTGAAAGAACAGAACCACATGATCATTTCATTAGATGCTGAGAAAGCATTTGACAAAATTCAACACCCCTTCATGATAAAAGTCCTGGAAAGAATAGGAATTCAAGGCCCAACCTAAACATAGTAAAAGCCATATACAGCAAACCAGTTGCTAACATTAAACTAAATGGAGAGAAACTTGAAGCAATCCCACTAAAATCAGGGACTAGACAAGGCTGCCCACTCTCTCCCTACTTATTCAATATAGTTCTTGAAGTTCTAGCCAGAGCAATCAGACAACAAAAGGAGATCAAGGGGATACAGATCGGAAAAGAAGAAGTCAAAATATCACTATTTGCAGATGACATGATAGTATATTTAAGTGATCCCAAAAGTTCCACCAGAGAACTACTAAAGCTGATAAACAACTTCAGCAAAGTGGCTGGGTATAAAATTAACTCAAATAAATCAGTTGCCTTCCTCTATACAAAAGAGAAACAAGCCGAGAAAGAAATTAGGGAAACGACACCCTTCATAATAGACCCAAATAATATAAAGTACCTCGGTGTGACTTTAACCAAGCAAGTAAAAGATCTGTACAATAAGAACTTCAAGACACTGAGGAAAGAAATTGAAAAAGACCTCAGAAGATGGAAAGATCTCCCATGCTCATGGATTGGCAGGATTAATATAGTAAAAATGGCCATTTTACCAAAAGCAATCTACAGATTCAATGCAATCCCCATCAAAATACCAATCCAATTCTTCAAAGAGTTAGACAGAACAATTTGCAAATTCATCTGGAACAACAAAAAACCCAGGATGGCTAAAGCTATCCTCAACAATAAAAGGACTTCAGGGGGAATCACTATCCCTGAACTCAAGCAGTATTACAGAGCAATAGTGATAAAAACTGCATGGTATTGGTACAGAGACAGACAGATAGACCAATGGAATAGAATTGAAGACCCAGAAATGAACCCACACACCTATGGTCACTTGATTTTTGACAAAGGAGCCAAAACCATCCAATGGAAAAAAGATAGCATTTTCAGCAAATGGTGCTGGTTCAACTGGAGGGCAACATGTAGAAGAATGCAGATCGATCCATCCTTATCACCCTGTACAAAGCTTAAGTCCAAGTGGATCAAGGACCTCCACATCAAACCAGACACACTCAAACTAATAGAAGAAAAACTAGGGAAGCATCTGGAACACATGGGCACTGGAAAAAATTTCCTGAACAAAACACCAATGGCTTATGCTCTAAGATCAAGAATCGACAAATGGGATCTCATAAAACTGCAAAGCTTCTGTAAGGCAAAGGACACGGTGGTTAGGACAAAACGGCAACCAACAGATTGGGAAAAGATCTTTACCAATCCTACAACAGATAGAGGCCTTATATCCAAAATATACAAAGAACTCAAGAAGTTAGACCGCAAGGAAACAAATAACCCTATTAAAAAATGGGGCTCAGAGCTAAACAAAGAATTCACAGCTGAGGAATGCCGAATGGCTGAGAAACACCTAAAGAAATGTTCAACATCTTTAGTCATAAGGGAAATGCAAATCAAAACAACCCTGAGATTTCACCTCACACCAGTGAGAATGGCTAAGATCAAAGACTCAGGTGACAGCAGATGCTGGCGAGGATGTGGAGAAAGAGGAACACTCCTCCATTGTTGGTGGGATTGCAGACTGGTACAACCATTCTGGAAATCAGTCTGGAGGTTCCTCAGAAAATTGGACATTGAACTGCCTGAGGATCCAGCTATACCTCTCTTGGGCATATACCCAAAAGATGCCTCAACATATAAAAGAGACACGTGCTCCACTATGTTCATCGCAGCCTTATTTATAATAGCCAGAAGCTGGAAAGAACCCAGATGCCCTTCAACAGAGGAATGGATACAGAAAATGTGGTACATCTACACAATGGAATATTACTCAGCTATCAAAAACAACGAGCTTATGAAATTCGTAGGCAAATGGTTGGAACTGGAAAATATCATCCTGAGTGAGCTAACCCAATCACAGAAAGACATACATGGTATGCACTCATTGATAAGTGGCTTTTAGCCCAAATGCTTGAATTACCCTAGATCCCTAGAACAAACGAAACTCAAGATAGATGATCAAAATGTGAATGCTTCACTCCTTCTTTAAATGAGGAAAAAGAATACCCTTGGCAGGGAAGGGAGAGGCAAAGATTAAAATAGAGACTGAAGGAACACCCATTCAGAGCCTGCCCCACATGTGGCCCATACATATACAGCCACCCAATTAGACAAGATGGATGAAGCAAAGAAGTGCAGACCGACAGGAGCTGGATGTAGATCGCTCCTGAGAGACACAGCCAGAATACAGCAAATACAGAGGCGAATGCCAGTAGCAAACCACTGAACTGAGAATAAGTCCCCCGTTGAAGGAATCAGAGAAAGAACTGGAAGAGCTTGAAGCGGCTCGAGACCCCAAAAGTACAACAATGTCAAGCAACCAGAGCATCCAGGGACTAAGCCACTACCTAAACACTATACATGGACTGACCCTGGACTCTGACCCCATAGGTAGCAATGAATATCCTAGTAAGAGCACCAGTGGAAGGGGAAGCCCTGGGTCCTGCTAAGTCTCAACCCCCAGTGAACTAGACTATGGGGGGAGGGCGGCAATGGGGGGAGGGTTGTGAGGGGAACACCCATAAGGAAGGGGAGGGGGGAGGGGGATGTTTGCCCAGAAACCGGGAAAGGGAATAACTCTTGAAATGTATATAAGAAATACTCAAGTTAATAATAAAAAAAAATTAGCTTAGTTGAAACTACTCACTGGAAAAAAAAAAGATCACATTAAAACTTTAAATAACTTCTGTTATTCAGTATGATTTTGATAGCTTCCCAAGTCTTAAGGCCAATTCTAAGACAAGTCATACAGTGTTTTTCATATTTAACATGGAATGTATCATGATTTTCAAAACCAATATAATATTAAAACAGTACCTTTAAATTGTTTCTCATAATTAAAATGATACCTGGCTATTAACAAAGATGCACATAACTAGTCATGGTTTAGAAAATAAAAGATTATACAGTATTCAATCATAAATGACAATTCTACCATATATCCTCCTCCCAAGGCTCAGGGTTCATTACAGCAGAGGATGTGGAAAGGTAGTAGGAGCCAAGAGTGATGAATGACTATGAAGAAATTATTTTCTAGACACAGAAAAAGGTAGTTGTACCTTTGAACCTACAACAGTATGCATCACATACAAAACGTGTACAAATGCAAACCAGACAAACACTCACATGGATTAAGAAGGTGAACAACGTTCAATCCCTAGCTGATGAGCCACTGACAATTTAGCTTCTGGGAGGGGAGATCATTTTTTTTATTAAGCATATAGCCCTACATAAGTTAACAATGCTCTACTATAAATGAGACTCAATTGTTAAAAATTAAAAAAAGAAATAGGAGAACACAAAGTTGGGTGGGTAGGGAAGACTTAGAGGAGGGAACAGGTAAAGATGACTCAAACACACAGTACAAAATTGTCAAAGAATTAAAAAAATATACAACAGCTGGAATCTATTAGAGTAAAAATCACTGGAGCATAGTACACACAAGGTCAAATATAGATTATATTTGTCTTATTCCAGGTAATTTTTTTATGTACTTGTTACCAAAAATTGCAATTTGGTCTTAAAGGATAATAAATTTTTATATTTATTAAGTTATCTTTATAAAACTACTATAGAGTTAGTATGTTAATTTAAATATAGTAAATGTTGATAGAAAAAATAAAGCAAACAATAAGAGAGATAAAGTTTCCTAAAGCCAACAAATACAGTGTTGCTCCATACATATTGAAAATATACCAATAATGTAAAATTTACATGCAGTAACCCCTAAAAGTATTCCCATGAATTATTTCCATTGTATTGTCTATAAAAATCAGTAACTTAACAATGACATAATGAGATGATAATTTGTATTTCATCCATATGGAAGAGGACAACAGATCACAGATATTCTTTTACTGAAAAAGAGTGGACATTAATTCCTCTCCTCCAACACAAAAAGAGAAGTAACACATTTTTATCAGGAGACAAAATTAGTTGAACTTGTAAGGCTTTATTATTTTTCACATTTTATAAGTATGTAAGCAGAGGTAAAAGCATAACAGTATGCAAAAGTTAATTGACAGGACTAGAATGCATTCATGTCCTCTCTATATTTATGTTAACTTGACATGTACTGTAGTCATCTTGACAGCACAAAATTTTGGTTGAAGAAATGCCTCCAGAAGATTTGGATGTGGGCTACGCTGTATTTTTGTAGTTAGTTGTTGATGTGGAAGAGTCCAGTTCATTGTGGGTGGGGCCATCTCAGGAGTGATGGTCCTGGTTTCTATAAGAAATCAGACTGAGCAAGCATCTTGAAGCAAGATAGTAAAGAGTTCCCCTCAGTATCCTCTGCATCAGATCCTGCCTCTAGGTTCCTGTCATGTTAGAGTCCCAGGAAGGGCTTCCTTCAGTGATGGATTACACTGTGAAAGGGTAAGCCCAATATACTCTATCCTTCTCAACTTGCTGTTTGGTCATGGTTTTTCATCACAACCATAGAAACCCTGATTTCGACAATGTCCCAATTTTACTTTTTCGCAGCAACAGTATGTAAGGCATGTCTAGAGAAAATACTTAACAACACATAGCATTTTATTAGTATATATTTTCCTACAATCATTGTTCAAACTCATGTTTTTTTTTCTTTCTTCATTAAATGGTGAATTGTTTGGAAGGCATGAGTTGGTTTAATTTGAGACATTCCCAGATTAACTAAGATACCTGGTAAGACTAGAAGCAAAATTTAAAATCACTGTATTAGTGGATATCTGTTAAAAGCTTCTGAAGACTTGGTGATAATGAATTTTCAAGTAAACAGAGTCTTCAACAACAAAATAATAAACTAATACTCTGAAGAAAAGTAAATCTGGAACTTAGTGTTTTCTATGCCAGATATTGTAAGTGGAACATATTAATGTTTATAGCGGTTCCAAAAAATTGTCTCTAAATCCTGTTCTACTTTTGTAAATTTTAACTACTATGAATATTAAGTATTCTGAGGGGAGACTGAATAGCAGGTCTAAGATCTTGATCACTAAAATAGAGTGAGTCATGTGAGTAACCGTGGAAATTTACTAGTATGAAAATGAAAAGCGTCAAAATCTAGACCTGTGATTATAATTCCATTGTCATATATATTTAGTGAAATAACTTCTAAATGCAGGAGAGTATATAGACTATAAAACTTTGATATTGTTTATTCATGTATTAGGAACTTTTAGGAAAGTTTTTTTTTTGACTTGTAAACTTTAGTAGCTTCTTTTAGATTCTTTACTGGTCTCAGAACAGCTTCTCTTTATAAGGTTTCATTAGTTTAATCCTAAGCTTTGAAATTTGAAAGCTTACAAATGAAACAAAATCTCTCTGGAGAAGTAGTCATAGAATTTGACAAAATGTGAGGAAATCCCTAGAGAAGTGCAAATTGATGACAAGCACATAAAACATGTTCTATATTTTGGTGCCATTATTTTCTTTTAGAACATGCAATTTTGATCAATTGAATGTCAAGTGCTTACAAATAAAAATTTCACCTTTTGTCAGCATATACTCCAATACCCTTTATTACATATTTCCAGTTGGTATAAATTACACAAATTATGTGGAAAAGTAACCTTTGATAACACATCAAGAATTCACACGTTTGTTGACCTTGGCATCCAAGAATTTAGTTTTGTTTTAGTACCAGAATATTTTAACTGTTGTACTAGTACTGTTTCTCATATTGATAAGTTAGAAATACTAATGAAAAGTTGTATTTTTCCATATGGAGTAAATTTACATTGCCAATAAAGATAGCTCACTCTCAAATATTATCTGCTTTCTTCTTATAGGATATTTCACAGAGAAATTTACGAGGAGAAAAGATGTATGTGGACCCTTGTTTCAGAGGGTCCTATAGGAGGAAGGCATATTGGATATTCTTCAGGTGGCAATAACTGTGACAGGAAACAGGGAGCCAGTAGGGAATGAAGGCAAGATTTACTACCAAGGTCTTTCATAGCTTGCCATAAATGCCAGCAAGATCTCAGGTTCTCAGATTGTGTGTGTGTGTGTGTGTGTGTGTGTGTGTGTGTGTGTGTGTGTGTGTGTGTGTGTCTGTCTGTCTGTCTGTCTGTCTGTCTGTCTGTCTGTCAGAGGTGAAACTTGGATGGATTCCATGGAAGTTGTATACCTTTGTTTTTGAGACAGTTTCTCCTTGTCCTAAAGCGTACTGATTACACTAAGCTAGATGGCTTGAGCTTCAAAGGTTAGCCTGTTTCTGCCTTCTCAGTACTGGCATTAGAAGTACTGGCCATTAAATCCATTTTTTTAAATATATGAGTTCTGTGGATTGAATTTTGGTCCTTGTTCTTGAGTAGCCCTTTATCGACTTAGCTATGTCTCCAGTCCTGATCTCAGTTCTTCAAGATCTCACAGCTTTAAATGGTACCACCAGCTGGAGAGCAGTTAGTAGAACATGAGCTTGAGTGGTATTTTGCAGATTAAATACATAATCTTGGATTTCACTTTAATTACTTTCAGGAAATCATTTTGATTACTTTCTGTAATGTTTACATATTTATTAAATGGGCACTTGGAATTTTCAAAGGTAAAGGTAAATATAAGTACATATTAAATTTTTAACAGCAGGAGCAAATTGAGAAAATTGCAGAATTTCTTTTGCTTTTCCAAACTGTATTGGTTTGTGATACTCTGTAAACTTTTATTAAGTGAAGACAATCAAACATTTGTGAAATCTGACATATTTTTCTCTGATCATGTTTGTTGAATACTTCAGTAGGAACATAATAATTTCATATAAGAGTCAATTTATATGTGCTTATATCAGTCCTGTTTATTATACATTTTGAAATTTTGAGGATATAGGATCTTAAGTTCTTACTACTAACATTTATAAACTTATGATATATTTTATTTTAAAAGAACATATAAAATTATCATCTATGACTCTAATGGTTTTATCCTGAGATGTATAAATAGTTCTTATTTACTTGCTTAGTTATTATCTTAAAAATATTTTTCTTCCTAAGAGGCTAAAATGTTTGCAATGCATAGTTTCATCTTTAAAGGATATAAGCATATGTGAAAATGAATAATATTTTACTAGCCTTGCTACTGTGGACAGCAGGTGATAATCCATGTGTAGACAAATCGTTAAGATTTCGGTTAAAATTCTGGAAATCAGTCTGGAGGTTCCTCAGAAAATTGGACATTGAACTGCCTGAGGATCCAGCTATACCTCTCTTGGGCATATACCCAAAAGATGCCCCAACATATAAAAAAGACACATGCTCCACTATGTTCATCGCAGCCTTATTTATAATAGCCAGAAGCTGGAAAGAACCCAGATGCCCTTCAACAGAGGAATGGATACAGAAAATGTGGTACATTTACACAATGGAATATTACTCAGCTATCAAAAACAATGACTTTATGAAATTCGTAGGCAAATGGTCGGAACTGGAAAATATCATTCTGAGTGAGGTAACCCAATCACAGAAAAACACACATGGTATGCACTCATTGATAAGTGGCTATTAGCCCAAATGCTTGAATTACCCTAGATGCCTAGAACAAATGAAACTCAAGACTATGATCAAAATGTGAATGCTTCACTCCTTCTTTAAAAGGGGAACAAGAATACCCTTGGCAGGGAATAGAGAGGCAAAGATTAAAACAGAGACTGAAGGAACACCCATTCAGAGCCTGCCCCACATGTGGCCCATACATATACAGCCACCCGATTAGACAAGATAGATGAAGCAAAGAAGTGCAGGCCGACAGGAGCCAGATGTAGATCTCTCCTGAGAGACACAGCCAGAATACAGCAAACACAGAGGCGAATGCCAGCAGCAAACCACTGAACTGAGAATAGGACCCCCGTTGAAGGAATCAGAGAAAGAACTGGAAGAGCTTGAAGGGGCTCGAGACCTCATATGTACAACAATGCCAAGCAACCAGAGCTTCCAGGGACTAAGCCACTACCTAAAGACTATACATAGACTGACCCTGGACTCTGACCTCATAGGTAGCAATGAATATCCTAGTAAGAGCACCAGTGGAAGGGGAAGCCCTGGGTCCTGCTAAGACTGAACCCCCAGTGAACTAGACTGTTGGGGGGAGGGCGGCAATGGGGGAAGGATGGAGAGGGGAACACCCATAAGTAGGGGAGGTGGGAGGGGGATGTTTCCCCGGAAACCGGGAAAGGGAATAACACTGGAAATGTATATAAGAAATACTCAAGTTAATAAAAAAAAAGATTTAGGTTAAAGAGAAATATGTGGTAAATATTATGTTTTACTTATGAATGTGCAATTAGAGATATATATTGCAAAGTATCCTAAAAACTTTTAAGAAAAGAGGCTTTCATAGGTTGGCAAAGCACTGTGTTTTGATAAACTGTTTTATTTATGAATCAGAGTAGGTCTTTGAATTTTACAAATAACATACAAGTATCATTTTGTTGAAATTTTCCTTTTCTAATTTACATAATTGAGAAAAAGAAGATATTGAAACACTGAAAAATAACATTTTATTTAAAACTGTAACCCATTTTTATGAAACTTATTTATTAATGATAATCATCAAACAGAATATATAATCAAGGGATGGAGTGATGGCTCAGCCCTTAAAGGCTAGGCCCACAACCAAAAATGTAAGAAAATGTAAACAGTATGAAATAAAATTATTTTAAGCTTTAAATTGTGAAAGATTGTCTAAGTAAACATTATAGTTTAGTTTTAAAATTAAACTATCATTTTATTTTTATTTTAAGTAACTGAATTTTTTTCCTGTTTATGTTTTTGAGTACTATTTTCATGGTTGCAGCCCACGGAGACATTGAGACCCCTAGAATATAAATTATAGAGGTCTGTTATCAACCATGTTATTACTTAGTAAAGAACCTGATTCCTCTGCAAAGGTAGTAAGAGCTTCTAATGAGTAGAATTTATTTGTTACCAAAACACTGGGCACTCATCTCATTCCTTAACTCTCTGAAGCACCTTTCAGTTAATAGGGTAATAGGTTTACTTGCAATATTTTCATTACAATGTGGTAGAAAAGACCATTTGTGAAAGAACTCAATAGCTTTAGTTGAATCTTTTTTTCATTTCACAAATTGTCTCTAGACAAAAACTTTTTCTTCATTTATTGTGGTGATACTGTAAGTTTACATTAATGTCCACTTATATAATTTATTATATTCATTAAATTATATAGATTGAACTCTTCTTACATTGGTTCATATATGATTACTATCTTTATATGCATTTATATTTGATTTGAAAGCATATTACTGAAGACTTTTTCACCTGAGTTCATCACAGATATTGATAAGAAGTTTTGCTTTTTTGTTGTGCCTATACCTGACTTTGGTATTAGTATTACATTGACTTCATTGATGTAGTTTAGAAGTGTTTAATTTTATTTTTATTTATTTTTTCAATAATCAAGAAGAATTGTTTGTAGCTCTTTGAAAGTCTAGTACAATACTGTAGTGAGCACTTATTGGCCTGCATTTTTAGTTACAAAGATTTTTAATACAATTTTAAGCTCTTTATTTGTTGAGGGGCTATTTGTTTTTTGATCTTTATTAACTTGAGTATTTCTTATTTACATTTCAATTGTTATTCCCCTTCCCAGTTTCCAGGCCAACATCCCCCCAAATCTTCTCCCTCCTCTTCTCTATGTGTGTTCCCCTCCCCATTCCCCCATTACCGCCTTCCCCTCAACAATCATGTTCTCTGGGGTTCAGTCTTGGCAGGACCAAGGGGTTCCCCTTCCACTGGTACTCTTACTAGGCTATTCATTGCTACTTATGCAGTTGGAGTCCAGGATCAGTCCATGTATAATCTTTAGGTAATGGCTTAGTCCCTGGAAGCTCTAGTTGGTTGGCATTTTTGTTCATATGGGGTCTCAAGCCCCTTCAAGCTCTTTCACTCTTTTCTAAGGTTCCTTCAACTAGGGTCCCATTCTCAGTTCAGTGGTTTAATGATGGCATTCGCCTATGTATTTGATGTATTCTGGCTGTGTCTCCCAGGAGAGATCTACATCCGGCTCCTGTCGGCCTGCACTTCTTTGCTTCATCCATCTTGTCTAATTGGGTGGCTGTATATGTATGGGCCACATGTGGGGCAGGCTCTGAATGGGTGTTCCTTCAGTCTCTGTTTTAATCTTTGCCTCTCCCTTCCCTGCCAAGGGTATTCTTGTTCTCCTTTTAAAGAAGTAGTGAAGCATTAGCATTTTGGTCATCCTTCTTGAGTTTCATGTGTTCTGTGCATCTAGGGTAACTCAAGCATTTGGGCTAATATCCACTTATCAATGAGTGCATACCATGTGTGTTTTCTGTGATTGGGTTACCTCACTCAGGATGATATTTTGCAGTTTCATCCATTTGTCTATGAATTTCATAAAGTCATTGTTTTTGAGAGCTGAGTTCTATTCCATTGTGTAGATTACCACATTTTCTGTATCCATTCCTCTGTTGAAGGGCATCTGGGTTCTTTCCCACTTCTTGCTATAATAAATAAGGCTGCTATGAACATAGTGAAGTATGTGTGTTTGTTATATGTTGGGGCATAGCCCAAGAGAGGTATAGCTGGGTCCTCAGGTAGTGCAATGTCCAATTTTCAGAGGAACCTCCAGACTGATTTCCAGAATGGTTGTACCGGTCTGCAATCCGACCAAAAATGGAGGATTGTTCCTCTTTCTCCATATCCTCGCCAGCATTGACTGTCACCTGAGTTTTTGATCTTAGCCATTCTCACTGGTGTGAGGTGAAATCTCAGGGTTGTTTTGATTTGCATTTCCCTTATGACTAAAGATGTTGAACATTTCTTTAGGTGTTTCTCAGTCATTCGGCATTCTTCAGCTGTGAATTCTTTGTTTAGCCCTGAGCCCCATTTTTTAATAGGGTTATTTGTCTCCCTGCAGTCTAACTTCTTGAGTTCTTTTTATATTTTGGATATAAGCCTTCTATCAGTTGTAGGATTGGTAAAGATCTTTTCCCAATCTTTTGATTGCCGTTTTGTCCTAACCACAGTGTCCTTTGCCTTACATAAGCTTTGCAGTTTTATGAGATCCCATTTGTTGATTCTTGATCTTAGAGCATAAGCCATAAAGTATTTTGTTCAGGACATTTTCCCCAGTGCCCATGTGTTTGAGATTCTTCCCCACTTTTTCTTCTATTAGTTTATCTGGTTTGTGTGGAGGTCCTTGATCCACTTTGACTTAAGCTTTGTACAGGGTGATAAGCATGGATCGATCTGCATTCTTCTACATGCTGACCTCCAGTTGAACCAGCACCATTTGCTGAAAATGAAATCATGGGGCTACTTTGATTGTGGATATGTTCTGTGTCTAATTTTGGCAGTTTGGATGAATCTACAAACCTATTAATTTCCTTTTTGATTTCAAACTTACTAGAGTACAGTCTCATGTTCTCTTCCTCTGTTTTATTTCTTAGATTCTTGTGTTTTCAGATGTGAGTCTATAACCTGGAATAACTGCAGATAACAGGAAAGTAATGACAGTGTGTGCTTGTGATTGTGTGTGTGTGTTCTTTAATACATAACTATAAACTCTCAGTTTATAATTTTACTCATATACAAAGCAATTGTTATCACAAAACCACATCAGCAATTTCACAGCTAAGCAATTTTTATCAGGAAACCAATTGGTATGTTCTTCCCTGAGGAAGACTACCTCTCTTTCTTATTTGCCTCTAATTCTTTGTGTAGATTTGACATCCTGTGACTTTTCCCCACTCATTTTAGCAGGTCTAACAGCATCATGCTTGTTCAGCTTATCATGGGGGGTGTATCTTATGACATAGAATTCTGATTTTAGGTTAGCTAAAGTACCTCTCCCTCATCATATTACAGTTAAGATATTTTATAATTTCTTGGTAAAATCAGTGATTCATGTTAAAGATCTGAAAGATGGAGCAAGAGTAACAAGGTCATTTTTTAACTTTTTATTAGATATATTTCTTTACTTACATTTCAAAGGTTATTCCCCTTCCCAGTTTCCTGGCCATAAGCCCACATTAACTCCCCTCCCCCTCCTCCATATGGGTATTCCCCGTATACATCCCCCTTAGTGCCCCCCCATATTCCCTTGCACTGGCAGTCCAACCTTGGCAGGACCAAGGGCTTCCCCTTCCCTTCATGCCCCAACAAGGCTATTCTTTGCTACGTATGCAGTTGGAGCCCTGGGTCAGTCCATGGATAGTCTTTCGGTAGTGGTTTAGTCCCCGGAAGTTCTGGTTGGTTGGCATTATTGTTTTTATGGGGTTGCAAGCTCCTACAACTCTTTCAATAATTTCTCTAATTCCCCCAAGGGGGCACTATTCTCAGTTTGGTGATTGGCTGCTAGCACTGACCTCTGTATATATAGCATTGACCTTTGTATAGTTGTGGTGGCTGTATATATATGGGCCACATGTGGGTCAGGCTCTGAATGGCCATTCCTTGATTCGCTGCTCTAAACTTTGCTTCCATATCACCCTCCTATGGATATTTCCCCCCCTTTTAACAAGGAGTGGGAGCATCCACATTTTGGTCATCCTTCTTCTTGAGCTTCCTGTGGTCTGTGGATTGCATCTTGGGTAATTTGAGCTTTTTGGCTAACATCCACTTATCAATGAATGCATACCAAGTGTGTTTTTCTGTGATTGAGTAACCTCACTCAGGATAGTTTCTAGATCATTCCATTTGCCTATGAATTTCATGAAGTCGTTGTTTTTGATAGTTGAGTAGTACTCCATTGTGTACATGCACCACATTTTTTGAATCCATTCCTGTGTTGAACGGCATCTGTGTTCTTTCCCACTTCTGGCTATTATAAATAAGGCTACTATGAACATAGTGGAGCATGTGTCTTTGTTATATATTGGAGCATCTTTTGAGGATATGCCAAAGAGAGGTATAGCTGGGTCTTCAGGTAGTGGACTGTCCAATTTTCTGAGGAACATCCAGACTGATTTCCAGAGTGATTGTACCAGTTTGCAATCCCACCAAGAATGAAGGAGTTTTCCTCTTTCTCCATATCCTCGCCAGCATCTGCTGTCACCTGAGTATTTTATCTTAGTTATTCTGACTGGTGTGAGGTGGAATCTCAGGATTGTTTTGATTTGCATTCCTGTGATGATTAAGGATGTTGAACATTTCCTTAGGTTTTTTTTGGCCATTCGATAATCCTCACTTGAAAATGTTTTCTTTAGCTCTGTACCCAATTTTTAGTAGGGGTATTTGACTCTCTGGAGTCTAACTTCTTGAGTTCTTTGTATATTTTGGATATTAGCCCTCTATCAGATGTAGGATTGGTAAAGAACTTTTCCCAATCTGTTGGTTGCCTGTTTTGTCCTATTGACAGTGTCTTTTGCTTTACAATAGCTTTGCAGTTTTATGAGTTGGATCAATTTGCATTTTTTACATGTTGACTGCCAGTTGAACCAGAACCATTTGTTGAAAATACTATCTTTCTTCCATTGGATGGTTTTAACACCTTTGTCAGATATCAAGTGGTGTGTAGTTTCACTTCTGGGTCTTCAATTCTGTTCTACTGATCTATCTGCCTGTCTCTGTCCCAATACCATATAGTTTTTATGACTATTGCTCTGTAATCCTGCTTGAAGTCAGGGATGGTGATTACCCCAGAAGTTCTTTTATTTTTTAGTACAGTTGTCGCTATCCTGTGGTTTTTCATTATTCCAAATGAATTTGCAAATTGCTCTTTCTATCTCTAAAAAGAATAAAGTAGGAACTTTGATGGGGATTGCATTGAATCTGGAGATTGCTTTTGGCAAAATGGCCATCTTTACTATAATAATCCTGCCAATCCATGAGCATGGAAGATCTTTCCATCGTCTGAGATCTTCCTCAATTTCTTTCCTCAGAGATTTGAAGTTCTTGTCATACTGATCTTCCCCTTGCTTGATTAATGTCACACCACGGTATTTTATGTTATTTGGGACTATTGTGAAGGGTGTCATTTCTTTCTCAGCATTTTTCTCTTTTGAATAGAGGAAGGCTACTAATTTGTTTGAGTTAATTTTATACCCTGACATTTTGCTGAATTTGTTTATCGTGTTAAATAGTTATCTGGTGGAACTTTTTGGGGTCCCTTAACGACACTATCATATCATCTGCAAATAGTGATATTTTGATTTCTTCCCTCCAATTTGTATCTCTTTGACCTCCTTTGCTGTCTGATTGCTTTGGCTAGGACCTTGAGTACTATATTGAATAAGTAGGGAGAGAGTGGACAGCCTTGCCTACTCCCTGATTTTAGTGGGATTGCTTCAAGTTTCTCTCCATTTAGTTTATGTTAGTTACCGGTTTGCTGTATATTGCTTTTAATATGTTTAGATATAGGCCTTGAATTCCTGATCTTTCCAGGACTTTTATCATGAAGGGGTGTTGAGTTTTGTCAAATGCTTTCTCAGCATCTAATTAAATGACCATGTGGTTCTTATCTTTGAGTTTGTTTATGTGATGGATTACACTGATGGATTTTCATACATTAAACCATTTCTGCATCCTTGGGATGAAGCCTTCTTGATCATGATGGATGACCGTTTTGATGTGTTCTTACATTTGGTTTGCAGGAATTTTACTGAGTATTTTTGCATCAATATTCATAAGGGAAATTGGTCTGAAGTTCTCTTTCTTTGTTGGGTCTTTGTGTGGTTTCTGTATAAGAGTAATTGTGACTTAATAGAAGGAATTTGGTAGTGTTCCGTCTGTTTATATTTTGTGGAATATTTTAGACAGTGTTGGTATGAGATTTTCTATGAATGCCTGATAGAATTCTGCACTGAACCTAACTGGACCTGGGCTCTTTTTTGGTTGGGAGACTTTTAATAACTGTTTCTATTTCTTTAGGAGTTATGGGGTTGTTTAGATTGTTTATTTGTTCCTGATTTAAATTTGGTACCTGGTATCTGTCTAGAAAATTGTCTATAGAGCATTGTTTAACTTCCAAGTATATGTGGGCTTTCTGTCACTTTTTTGTTATTGAAGACCAGTCTTAGTGTGTGATGATCTGATAGGATGCATGGGATTATTTCTATCTTCCTGTATCTGTTGAGGCCTGTTTTGTGACTGATTCTATGGTTAATTTTGGAGAAGGTTCCACGAGGTGGTGACAAGAAGGTATATCCTTTTGTTTTAGGATAGAATGTTCTATAAATATCTGTTAAGTCCATTCGGTTCATGATTTCTCTTAGTCTGTCTACGTCTCTGTTTAAATTCTGTTTCCATGATCTGTCCATTGATGGGAGTTCGGTGTTGAAATCTCCTACTATTATCGTGTGAGGTGCAATGTGTGCTTTGAGATTTAGTAAGGTTTCTTTTATAAATGTAGATGGCCTTGCATTTGGAGCATAGATATTTAGGATTGAGAGTTCATCTTGGTGGATTTTTTTCCTTCGATGAATATGAAGTATTCTTCCTTAATTTTTTAATGACTTTTGATTGAATGTCAATTTTATTTGATATTAGAATGGAAACTCCAGCTTGTTTCTTCAGGCCATTTGCTTGGAAAGTTGTTTTCCAGCCATTTACTCAGATGTAGTGTCTGTCTTTGTCTCTTAGGTGTGTTTTCTGCATGCAGCAAAATGCAGGGTCCTTTTTACATATCCAGTCTGTTAGTCTATGTCTTTTTATTGGGGAATTGAGTCCATTGATATTGAGATATATTAAGGAATAGTGATTGTCACTTCCTATTTTTTTTTTGTTAGGGGTGGAATTATTTTTGTTTGTGTCTCTTTTGGTTTCATTGCAATGAAATTATATTCTTGCTTTTTGTACGGTGTAGTTTCTCTACTCCTGTTTTGTTTTCCATTTATTATCCTTTGTAGGGCTGGGTTCGTAGAAAGATATTGTGTAAATTTGGTCTTGTCATGGAATATCTTGGTTTCTCCATCTATGTTAACTGAGAATTTTGCTGGATATAGTAGCCTGGGCTGGCATTTGTGTTCTCTTAGGGTCTGTATGACATATGTCCAGGATCGTCTGGCTTTTATAGTCCTTGGTGAGTAGTCTTATAGATCTTCCTTTATATGCCACTTGACCTTTTTCCCTTACTGATCTTAATATTCTTTCTTTGTTTTGTGCATTTTGTTTTTTAACTGTTATGTGATGGGAGGAATTTCTCTTCTGATCCAGTCTTTTTGGAATTCTGCAGGCTTCTTGTATGATTATGGGCATCACTTTCTTTAGGTTACAGAAGTTTTCTTCTATGATTTTGTTGAAGATATTTACTGGTCCTTTGAGTTGGGAGTCTTTACTCTCTTCTATACCTATTCCTTAGGTTTGATCTTCTCATTGTGTCCTTGATATCCTGTATTTTTTGAGCTAGGAGCTTTTTGCACTTACGTTATCTTTGACAGTTGTGTCAATGTTTTCTATGGTTTCTTCTGCCCCTGAGAGTCTCTCTTCCATCTCTTGTATTCTGTTGGTGATGCTTTTATCTACAGCTCCTTGTCTCGTCTTTTGGTTTTCTATACTCAGGGTTGTCTTCCTTTGTGCTTTCTTTATTGTTTCTGTTTCCATTTTCAATTCCTTCACCCGCTTGGTTGTGTTTTCCTGTAATTATTTCAGGGATTTTTGTGTTTCATCCCTAAAGGCTTCTACTTATTTTTTGTGTTTTCCTGCACTTCTCTAAGGGAGTTCTTTATGTCTTTCTTAAAGTCCTCTATCATTATCAAAAATATGATTTTAATTCTAAATCTTGCTTTTCTGGTGTGTTTAGAGATCCAGTATTTTTCTTGGTGGGAGTACTGGGCTCTGATGATGCCAAGTAGTTTTGGTGTCTGTTGCTTAGATTCCTCTGCTTGCCTCTAGCCATTGGGTTGTCTCTGGTGTTTGCTTGTCTTGCTGTTTCTGGGAGTGACCTGACCCTGCTCTAGGCCTCTGTTTCAGCACTCCTGTAGAACTGTTTTCCTGTTTTCTTTCACAGCCTTTCCTGAGAACAGGTGCTCTTCTTTCAGGTGTGTCAGCGCTCCTGGAGACTGTCTTCCAGCTCTAGGTGTGGGCAGGAATCAAAGGGTCCTGCCCCTGATTGCTCTTAGGCCCTTGCACCCAGGGGGCACAGTTGGCACTATGAGATTCCTTCTTGGGTTTGGACTGTGGACAGAGGGTATTCTCTGACTTCACAGGACCATCCACACTTCTGAGGTTCCAGCTCTCTCCCTCCACGGGATTTGGGTACAGGGAGCTGTTTGGCCAGAGCAGTTCAGTCCTGGGCGCAGACAGACCATGGGTACTGGCGGCTGTCAGTTCCTATATCTCTGTGTCCAGAGCCACTATGCAGTTTCCCCTTGAACCAGGGATGTGGGCCAAGGTGTGCAGAGGTGGCAGTCTGTCCTGCGGCTTTGGGATGTCTGCACTCCTGGATGGTCTGCTCTCCTCCCCAGGGATATTTGGGTGCAGGGAACTATGGGATCGTATCAGTTCACTTAAATGCAGAGCCAGGAACAGGAAGTGCCCCCACCCAGAGGACTTATGCCTCTGTGTATGCTGAATCCACCTGGCAGGTCACTTGGTAGCAGAAAAGTGGGTCTTACCTCTGCTCTCAGCTGTGGTAGTGCTCCTGGAGACTGTCTTCCAGCTCTAGGCATGGGCTGGAATCAAAGTCTCCTGCTCCTGATTGCTCATGTAGGTCCTTGCACCCTGCAGGCACAGTTGCCACTGTGAGATTCTCTCTTGGGTCTGGACTATGGGCAGAGGGTATTCTCTTCTGACTTCTCAGGAATATCCACATTTCTGAGGTTCCAGCTCTCTCCCCCACGGGATTTGGGTGCAGGGAGCTATTTAGCCGGATTAGTTCCGTCCTGGGTGCAGACTGCTAGTACTGGCAGCTGTCTGTTCATATATCCCTGTGTCCAGAGGCACTGTGCAATATCTTGGGGCAGGGATGTGGACCAAGGTATGCAAAGGTGGCAGTCTGTTCTGCGGCCTCAGGATGTCTGCACTCCTGGGTCAAGGTCATTGTTTTGAAGTAAGTTGTATGTCATATTTGTAGTTAACTCTATTGTGATAATACTGTGATATTTAGTCACATTTCAACACCTGGTATCATGTTACATATTGCTGTTTTTCAAAGATCCATAAATTTTTTTTATATAGCATATAAGATAGAAATCTCCGGAATTCAGGTGAGGACCTAAGCTTCTGCTTCATTTTTTCACATTAACCTTCAACTTTCATTTCTTTCACATTATTTATCTTGTTAGTTTTTTCTTAATTAATTTGTTAAACTACCACATTATTAGCTAGTAAGCCTTTCTTCATAAGGTAGAAGCTATTATTCCTTTAGATTGGTCTCTATTAAAATGATACATATGTTTATTACCTTTTAGATAGAATATTAATATCTGTCCTATCTCCTCTCCCCACATAAGCAGCATAATTAGCTATCATCTTCAATTTGACAACAGTAGAAATTCAAGTTTAATATTTTAGATTAGTGAGAAACATAATATAAATGAGCTATGATAGACATTACCAATTCTTGACTCTTAGCCAGTACTAAAGTCACACACCTTAAACATACTGTGATATATTTCTGCTTGCTTTTCACATTGAAATTGTTCTTTATAGGCATACTGTGTTTTATTCTCATACATTTGAAGAATATCTTCTAGGTACAAATGCTGTCAGAGATCAGAATGAAATAGATTGCTTTGAAAGTAGTCAATTTCAAATGCCCATTGATTTATCTTACTAATGCTTTGATATTATCTGTGGTGTTTAAAATAATAAAGTTGCCTTAATCTTTAATGGATACTTGTGGTTGAACCACAGTAAAACCATGTTTGAGTCTTGGTTTTCTTTAGTCTCTAAGGTATAATTTGAGCAATTTCCTTTCATATTACCTTAGATTCTTCAAATATCACAGGAGGATATGACTGTTCTAAAGAACACTGCACTAATACTTAGCTACTGGTTCCCTAATATTTAGCAGTATCAGTAGAATATATTCTTAGATATATAATTTTCAACATGCCACTATATTGATAAGAGTGCTGGAAATCATGAGAAATTGGTGATTAGTTTATAAGTCACTGTTTTAAAGAATTCTCATTTTTAAGCAATATGACATATATTATGCTTTTAAAGAGTCTCGTAAGAAAAGAAACCAAAGTGTTCTAAGTTACCTTAGGTATTTAAGCAAAGACACAAACAGGATGAAATTTGGCATGTTGCTATATGCCATCAGAATAGCAGTAATCAAATCAATTGTAGTGGAACATTAGATATGTCCATATGACAAAATTCATATTTATTTCATAAAGTTTGAAATTAAATTGGAGGTTTGATTTTGTTAAAATGTTTTGAGAGTTATCAGTAGAGAAAAGATAACTAGATAGAGGTTTCTCTTGTTGAGTGCCATACAATGTAAGTGATGATTTTATTCCTCAAAGGACAAATGATGAATATTAAATGCAGGGTTAGATAAAATGGAGATCAGTTTATTTCTCCAAGCCAGAGGAATATAGAATAGGCTATTTATTTATTTATTTATTTATTTATTTATTTATTTATCTTGGATATTTTATGTATTTGCATTTAAATGTTATCCTCTTTCCCCCCTCTCACACATTCTCTCCCCCTTCCCTTGCCTCTATGAGGATGATCTCACTCCTACCCACCCATTCCAAACTCAACACCCTGGCATTTCCCTATACTGGGGAAACAGGCCTTCCTAGATCAAGAGCTTTTCCTCCTATTGGTGCTGGACAATGCCATCCTCTGCTAATGTGCCTGGAACCATGAATTCCTCCATGTGTACTCATTGGTTCATGGTTTAGTCCCTGGGAGTTCCGGTGGGGTCTGTTTGTTTGATATTATTGTTCTCCCTGTGGGGTTTCATAGCCCTTCATCTCCTTCAGTCTTTTTCTCTAACTCCTCCACTGTGGTCCCCTTGAGCAGTCCAATGGTTAGCTGCAAATATCCTCATCTGTATCAGTAGGGCTCTGGCAGAGCCTCTCAGGAGACATCCATATTAGGCTCCTCTCGGAAAACACTTCTTGGCACCAGCAATAGTGACCGGATTTGGTGGCTGCATATTGGATATATCCCCAAGTGATGCAGTCTCTGGATGAGCTTTTCTTTAGTCCCTGCTCCATTCTTTATCCCTGTATTTCCTCTCTTGAGTATTTTATTCTCCCTTCTAAGAAGGAATGAGGCATCCACATTTTGGTCTTCCTTCTTCTTGAGCTTCATATGATTTGTGAATTTTTTTCTTAGGTATTCTTTTGAGCTAATATCCACTTATCAGTGAGTGCATACCATGTGTGTTCTTTTGTGACTGGGTTACCCCCCTTAGGATAATATTTTCCATCCATTTGCCTGTGAATTTCATGAAGTCACTGTTATTAATAGCTGAGTAGTATTCCATTGTGTAGATGTTCCACATTTCTGTATCCCTTCCTCTGTTCATGGACATCTGGCTTATTTCCAAAGACTGGCTATTAAAACATAAGGCTCCTATGAACATAATGGGGCATGTGTCCTTGTTATATGTTGGAGCATCTTTTGGCTGTATGTCAAGTAGTGGTATAGCTGGGTCCTCAGGTAGTACTATGTCCAATTTTCTGAGGAACCACCAGACTGATTTCCAGAGTTGTACCAGCTTGCAATTCACTGAAAATGGAGGTTTGTTTCTACTTCTCCACATCTTTGCCAGCATCTACTGGCTCCTGAATTTTTGACATTAGCCATTCTGACTGGTGTGAGGTAGTATCTCAGGGTTGCTTTGGTTTTCATTTCCCTGACTAAGGATGTTGGGCACTTCTTTAGGTGTTTCTCAGCCATTCTGTATTCCTCATTTTAGGAATCTTTGTTTAGCTCTATACCCCATTTCCTATTAGGACTATTCAATTCTCTGGGGTCTAGTTTCTTGATTTCCTTGTATATATTAGATATTAGCACTCTATTGGATATAGGATTAATAAAGACCTTTTCCCAATATGTTGGTGGCCATTTTGTCCAATTGACAATGTCCTAGGCATTTTTTAAAAGAGGCTTTTGAATGAGAATATGTATATTTATAAAGGAATATTTCATGGCTACCTCTTTTTAAAATT
This sequence comes from Rattus norvegicus, assembly GCF_021556685.1. NCBI lineage: Eukaryota > Metazoa > Chordata > Mammalia > Rodentia > Muridae > Rattus > Rattus norvegicus. Next base: position 38,295,160 of record NC_141536.1, read on the forward strand.
CAACTTCTTAGAATGACATTGATGATTGATAATCAACATGAATTTTGTGTCATCTTGCAAGGTAACTACATGTCCTCTTGAAATAATTGCTAGGTAGGTCAAGAAGGCAGCAGAGTTCTGGTCTCTGGTGACTGTAAATATCTTCACATTACGAGGTGATTGACTATGGTGTTAACCACTAGAAAGTGAGCTGTTCATTTGATAAAAATGATTGAAACATGATTTTTTATAAATAATATAAAGTTTTGAATGAGTACCTTTTGAAGGATTCAGTGGGTTACTATTTTCTTTCTGACGTGTGGGAGTGAGGTGCTTTCAATTTCCATGCAACCTATTCACTGCCTTATTTGAGCCAAAAGTTGTAATGCTTAAAACATGGTATTTTTACTTTATGTCACTTTTAATGTAATTTGTTAGAAAGTTCCAAAATAATTTTATTATTTTTACTACATTTGTTTTCCTGATTATTTGCTTACAATGTACTTTTTAATTATTATGTACTCTTTTCTTACATAATTCTTGTATTGCATAAAGTCTAGTACATCAGTTCTACCTGAGTTATAAAAGTTAACATACCTCGACTAAAAATAGATTTTACAAGTAATGTGTTTTCCACAAGACAATATTGTTACTCCAATTTTAGCCACTAAATTGCACATCATTATTTTTACGTTGAATATAATATAATCTCTAAATTTCTATATCATGTATGTGCTCTTTGGGAGGTATGTTAAGTGCTGATATGACTTAATATAATACTAATGCTTCTCCCACTTATGTTAACTAGCTCTGTATTAAGTCCATTTTATGCTACCTATAATCTTATTTGTTTTGGCTAAACTAAATGGAAAACCGATTGTTAATATTTATACAAGATTTCATATAAACAGTACTGCTGAAGAAAATGATTTCTTTTTTAATTCATTTTACTTTTGAGCTATTTGACACATCATGTCTTAGTAACAGTTCATTTCAAATCACTAGAAATGTTTTTATGAATTGGGTAATTTGTCACGATTGCCAGCTTTAAACATTACTTTAACTTCTATGCTCAATATTGAAATTTTTATATTTCCCTTCTTTGCTTATTTTTTCATCCCTAGTAAGGCAATCCAATTGCTTTCCAGTCATCTGAAGGACATACCTAGTTCTTGATCCTTTATCTTTCCAAAGAGGTGTTTCTATAACAAAAATGTTAGAAAACACAGTTTTGTCCAGTTAATCTTTATTTATTTTCCAACTGACTTGTGTTAGTTCCTCTTACTACATTTAGTTTCTCTAGGAAATTCAAAGATATGGATGAACTAATTCTCTACCGATGATAACATTTTAAACGGAAGGAAAGTTTCAATTTACATCGATCCTTTGAAGAAAAACAAGTGTTTTGTAAATTATTGCAAAATTTTGAAATTATGGCAATTGAAAACTGTGAATTGAAACTAATTTCCTTTCTGATTCAAATGAAGTAGAAGCATAATTTTAATACGAGTAGCAATTGTAATGTTTGAATACTACTTCTCAGCTGAGCAGGTCTATGTTTCTTCAGGCAAAACAATGGAAATAGAACCTCATAAAAACGTAATTACCTTCTTGTGCTACAACTGGGGAAACCATGGGTAGAGACGTTACTTGGATATTTTGTCATCATTGGTTATGATGGTATCAAAATGAGTGGATTTCTGTCTCTCTCTCTCTCTCTCTCTCTCTCTCTCTCTCTCTCTCTCTCTGTGTGTGTGTGTGTGTGTGTGTGTGCACGTGTGTTTTTGGTTTTTGATTGTTTGTTAAAGAAGTAGCTAATGGCGTCAGAATTCAAAGTCTTAGACTTAGTTTATTCCTCCTTATTTATTGAAATAAGTTCAGAAAGGCTATCTACTTTCTTATCCTTTATACTCGTTGGTCCGGTAATAGAATGCCATGAATCTGTATGTGAAAATACATTTCAAGCATAAGCACAGGTGGGATCTACAACCAACTTTCTGAATTTCTTTTATTGAATTACTCGTCCATGGAAATGATACTTTGTTAACAAGTTTATCATTTTGTAGTTAATATTATAAATATAATATGCACGGAAAATTATTACACTCTAGTCATTGACTATATTCAGTGGCAATTTGACTGAACAATATGAAATAGACATCATTCTTTATTTTAGTGGTGTGTGTGTATTATTGACATGTTTAACATAGCTATTTATACAAGTAATGATTTTGTATGGCTGTTTTTCATGCATACTCTTTTATCTTTGACTACATAAATATTTATTTATAACTAAATTTGATTTGATTTACTTTAAAAGAGATTACATTTTTGTAACTGAATAATATTTACTAAACTAATATATAACTTTTATTTAAAATTTATAAGTAAAATTTACAAGTTCTGAAGAGGTTAATGGTTTAAAAAACAAATACCCTTCATAATAGACCCAAATAATATAAAGAACCTCGGTGTGACTTTAACCAAGCAAGTAAAAGATCTGTACAATAAGAACTTCAAGACACTGAGGAAAGAAATTGAAGAAGACCTCAGAAGATGGAAAGATCTCCCATGCTCATGGATTGGCAGGATTAATATAGTAAAAATGGCCATTTTACCAAAAGCGATCTACAGATTCAATGCAATCCCCATCAAAATACCAATCCAATTCTTCAAAGAGTTAGACAGAACAATTTGCAAATTCATCTGGAATAACAAAAAACCCAGGATAGCTAAAGCTATCCTCAACAATAAAAGGACTTCAGGGGGAATCACTATCCCTGAACTCAAGCAGTATTACAGAGCAATAGTGATAAAAACTGCATCGTATTGGTACAGAGACAGACAGATAGACCAATGGAATAGAATTGAAGACCCAGAAATGAACCCACACACCTATGGTCACTTGATTTTTGACAAAGGAGCCAAAACCATTCAATGGAAAAAAGATAGCATTTTCAGCAAATGGTGCTGGTTCAACTGGAGGTCAATATGTAGAAGAATGCAGATCGATCCATGCTTATCACCCTGTACAAAGCTTAAGTCCAAGGGAATCAAGGACTTCCACATCAAACCAGACACACTCAAACTAATAGAAGAAAAACTAGGGAAGCATCTGGAACACATGGGCACTGGAAAAAATTTCCTGAACAAAACACCAATGGCTTATGCTCTAAGATCAAGAATCGACAAATGGGATCTCATAAAACTGCAAAGCTTCTGTAAGGCAAAGGACACTGTGGTTAGGACAAAACAGCAACCAACAGATTGGGAAAATATCTTTACCAATCCTACAACAGATAGAGGCCTTATATGCAAAATATACAAAGAACTCAAGAAGCTAGACCGCAGGGAGACAAATAACCCTATTAAAAAATGGGGTTCAGAGCTAAACAAACAATTCACAGCTGAGGAATGCCGAATGGCTGAGAAACACCTAAAGAAATGTTCAACATCCTTGGTCATCAGGGAAATGCAAATCAAATCAACCCTGAGATTTCACCTCACACCAGTGAGAATGGCTAAGATCAAAAACTCAGGTGACAGCAGATGCTGGCGAGGATGCGGAGAAAGAGGAACACTCCTCCATTGTTGGTGGAATTGCAGACTGGTACAACCATTCTGGAAATCAGTCTGGAGGTTCCTCAGAAAATTGGACATTGAACTGCCTGAGGATCCAGCTATACCTCTCTTGGGCATATACCCAAGAGATGCCCCAACATATAAAAAAGACACATGTCCACTATGTTCATCGCAGCCTTATTTATAACAGCCAGAAGCTGGAAAGAACCAGATGCCCTTCAACAGAGGAATGGATACAGAAAATGTGGTACATCTACACAATGGAATATTACTCAGCTATCAAAAACATTGACTTTATGAAATTCGTAGGCAAATGGTTGGACCTGGAAAATATCATCCTGAGTGAGTTAACCCAATCACAGAAAGACACACATGGTATGCACTCATTGATAAGTGGCTATTAGCCCAAATGCTAGAATTACCCTAGATGCCTAGAACTAATGAACCTCAAGACGGATGATCAAAATGGGAATGCTTCACTCCTTCTTTAAAAGGGGAACAAGAATAACCTTGGCAGGGAAGAGAGAGGCAAAGATTAAAACAGAGACTGAAGGAACACCCATTCAGAGCCTGCCCCACATGTGGTCCATACATATACAGCCACCCAATTAGACAAGATGGATGAAGCAAAGAAGTGCAGACTGACAGGAGCCGGATGTAGATCGCTCCTGAGAAACACAGCCAGAATACAGCAAATACAGAGGCGAATGCCAGCAGCAAACCACTGAACTGAGAATAGGACCCCCGTTGAAGGAATCAGAGAAAGAACTGGAAGAGCTTGAAGGAGCTCGAGACCCCATATGTACAACAATGCCAAGCAACCAGAGCTTCCAGGGACTAAGCCACTACCTAAAGACTATACATGGACTGACCCTGGACTCTGACCTCATAGGTAGCAATGAATATCCTAGTAAGAGCACCAGTGGAAGGGGAAGCCCTGGGTCCTGATAAGACTGAACCCCCAGTGAACTAGACTGTTGGGGGGAGGGCGGCAATGGGGGGAGGGTTGGGAGGGGAACACCCATAAGGAAGGGGAGGGTGGAGGGGGGATGTTTGCCCGGAAACCGGGAAAGGGAATAACAGTCGAAATGTATATAAGAAATACTCAAGTTAATAAAAAAAAATAAATAAAATAAAATAAAATTAAAAAAAACAAATACATGGCGTTTTATTGTTGTTTTCTTTCTTTCATTTTCCTTTTATTGGATATTTTTTATTTACATTTCAAATGTTATTCCCTTTCCGGTTTCCTAGACATAAAATCCCTAGCCCACCTCCCTCCTCTTTTTCTATAAGGGTGTGCCCTTCCCCATCCACCCCCACTTCCTGCTCCCCTGACATTTCTCTGCACTGGGGACCCACTTGGCAGGACCAAGGGCTTCTCCTTCCATTGGTGCCCAACAAGGCCATCCTCCGCTGCATATGCAGCTGGAGCCATAGGTCTGTCCATGTATAGTCTTTGCGTAATTGTTTAGTCCCTGGTAGCTCTGGTTGGTTGGCTGTTGTTCTTATGGGGTTGCAAGCACCTTCAGTTCTTTCAATCCTTTCTCTAATTCCTCCAACAGGGGTGGGGATGGGGTCAGCACTCAGTTCAATGGTTTGCTGTTAGCATTCGCCTATGTATTTGACATGCTCTGACTGTGTCTCTCAGGAGACATCTATATCCGGTTCCTGTCAGCCTGTACTTAGCTTCATCAATTTTATCTGATATATATATATATGGGCCACCTGTTTTTTAAAGACTGGTGATATACTGAATTTATGAATAATTATATAAATAATGCTTGGTAAAAATTATAAGCATAATTTATGATAAAATTTTGTTCTCTATCATTTATTTTTGAATGAGTAAAAAAGCACTAATTTTTCTGAACCCTCATAAGTTTGTAACTGACATACTTCTTAAACCTCAGATGAGAAAAACAGACATGCATATTTACCCTGATATAGACTTAAGGTATCTTTTTGCTTTTCTCTGTACAATAAATACCCAAGATGCTCATTTTATAAAAGAGAAAATGATTACTTTGATTTAGGCTGCAAGTGTTCTCTCAATTGGAAGCTTGTAAGGCTCCTTCTGGTACCATGAACATTATTTATTAGGAAGGAGGCTTTCAGATCACTTCCAGCTCAGGAGCCTCTGAGATACATTGTCTTCAGCAATAGCTGAAAAACTAATAATGAATCATACTCTTGCTACTACAAAGCCTATGTATACATATATACAATATATGTAATAAATAGGTCAGTGTATTGTCTAAATCAATTTTTTCACCTGAGGTAGATACACTACTTCTAAGAACTAAAGACTATAACAACAACAACAATAACAACAAGAACAACAACAACAAAAACCCAACACCAGACACAATTCATATGAAGAGAAAGGACAAGTTTATTAAGAACATAAAATATGTTATATACATAAAGTACCCAATTGGAAATGTTATTTCCTGCAATGGTTAAAATGTGTTACTGTCAATAAAAAAATCACAACCTGATAAAAGCACATGCTTCAATAATCTGTAACAAGCATCACAAATATATACTGAGAAATAGATGAGTTAGCATACTTTATAATTGTATTTCATATGTCATGTATATTTTTAATATGAAACATAAGATTTTGGCAGTGTGGGATATGAATATGCATGGCCCAGGGAGTGGCACTCTTAATAGGTATGGCCTTATTAGAGTAGGTCTGGCCTTGGAGGAGGTGTATCACTGTGAGTGTGGGTGATGAGGACATCCTTCAAGCTGCCTGGAACACAATAGTCTTCTGTTTGGCTTTGGAACAAGACGTATAACTCTCAGCTACCCCAGCTACATGCCTGGACACTTCCATGTTTTCAGTCATGATAGTAATGTAATAAACCTCTCAACCTATAAGCCAGCTGCATTTAAATATTGTAAGAGTTGCCTTGGTCATGTTGTCTCTTCACAGAAATGGTAACCCAAAGACAGAAGTTGGTACTGGGCATGAATTATTTCTGTGGTAGACATGACCATGGTTCTGTTGGGAAAAAAGTGGATTTTATGACTTTTGTTATGGAAAGCAGTGGGATGCTTTACGTGGGGCTTAATAGACTATCTTCTTAGGAAGATGGAAAATTTTGGTTTTGGGAATTATTTAAACTGTGAAAGTTTGGCTCTAGAGCTTTCTGTGGAGACAAATTTCAGTATGTAGTCTGTCCTTGTAATATTTTGGTGAAGAATGCAGCTGCTATTTGCCCTTGTCTTGGACAGTCTACCTGCAATGAAGGTAAAGAGATTTCAATTAATTGCATTGAAAAGGGAAGTCTCAAAAGAGCCCACCATAGACTTTGCCCTCTGGTTTTCTCTTCTGAAGAATATTTTGATCAAAAATAGCAGTCTTAGAAAGGAAAGATACAAATGTATGGCTCAAGTAATAAAGGGGCACTGTCAAAAGGATCTAAGTCCCATGCCCAAGGGTGTTAAATGGATTTAAGGGAGTGGTGAGCACAGAGCAAAATCACACTCAGCTATGATTATTGTTTATATGTTTGCAGTTGAAAAAGAGTTAATTACTTTTAATTTAAAATGACCTACAATCAAGATATGAAAGGCAAATCTGTGATCTAGATCTTGAGGCATAGAGGGCATGAACAGCTTAGGTGTATGCATGGCAATATAGATCTTTAATCCCAGAAGAGAGAAGCAAGCAGATCTCTTGAATTCAAGGCCAACCTGGTACAGAGCAAATTCCACGTAAAGCAAAGGTCTAGGTATGATAGTATGTGGATTAAATGTATTTTGTGCTAAGTTTTGGCAAGGTATGGCCCCCATAGTTTCATTGGTTTAAACAAGCCTATGGGGACCAGAGAGTAGAATATGGTAGTTTGAATATACTTAGCCCAGGGATTGGTACTATTAGGAAGTGTAGCCTTGTTGGAGTAAATGTGATCTTCTTGGAGGAAGTGTATCACCGTGGGCTTTGAGAATCTTCTCTTAGCTGCCTGGAAGACAGCAGTCTTCTTTTTGTCTCCAGAACAAGATGTAGCACTCTCAGGTACTCCAGCTACATGCCTGCCTGGACACTTTCATGCTTCCTGTCATAATGATACTGGAATGAGTATATGAATCTTTAAGCTAGCCCCAATTAAATGTTGTTCTTTATGAAACTTGACTTGGTCAATAGTTGAGTCAACCAAAACCTAGACAGGGAAGAGACAGAGAAATGTCCCAAACTTTTGGGAAGCCCAGAAGGTCATGTGTGGATCCCAGACATGGGCTTAATAATCTCTGAAGTTAAAGATGCCTTGCAGACCCAAAGAAAGAGCCTAGAGCCATGGAATACCTGCCAAGGAAAGATGCTAATAGGGAATGGAACAATTCTGGAAACCCTAAGTCAGCAGTTTTAAGTAGAGTTGAGTGGTCTCAAAATATTTACTTCAAGTATTACAATATTAGTGTATTGAATCCAAATGATTTGGAGAGAGAAATGAATCAGTCAATACAGAGTTTGTAACATAAGCATGAAGGCATTAGTCTGTATCAACAGCACATAATTAAAACCCAAACACAGTGATGGGCACTTATAATCCAGAGTCTAGATGGTAAGAATGGAGAACCCCTAAAGCCAACTGGCCAGCAACGCCAAATCTAAGAATGCCAAGTTATATTATGGATTCTGTCTCAAAAAAATGGTGGAGTATTTTAGAAGACACAAGGTACTGTCTTCTGACTCCAACATATATATATATATATATATATATATATATATATATATGTATATATATATATACATATATATATATGTGTGTGTGTGTGTGTATACACATCCACACATTTCCACACAAGTACAAATATATCTACATGCACAGATTTTCCACTAATACCACATTAAATTGTTCTTTTACATCTCTAAAATGTATTCACTAATATTTTCAAATTTCTCTTAGAAAATTGCATGCTGAACTATTTTGTTTTATTGTATACCAGATTAAAACAATTTTAAATATTCATTGAAACTTAAGATATAAATAAAGGATTGATTAAGCAAACCAGTGAGCAGTAGATCACTATAGTCAATAAATAAATGGCTAATTTTAGTGGCAGGACTTCTTTTGATCATTGGATATTTAATTGTACTTTTGAGATCATAGTACAGAAATGTAGAAAGACAGGCCTTTGTCTGGCGATCTTGTAACATAAGCTAAATATGGAGACTCTTGGTGTCTATGGAAGAATTTCACAGTGTTTGACAGTTTATAATTTAGACATGCCAATTTTAGCCTCTCATGCCCATGAGTTGTACTATGAAAAGTTATGAATTCTGAGGTTGTTAACTGCAGTCATTGTTACAAGATCCCATCCTTATTGGTAAAAATTATTCTACATGAATCTTCTTATATCAAGTTGAGCTATAAAAATAAGAATTAAGTCCATCTATTTTTCTAGAAATTTCATGAAGTCCCAGGTTTTAATAGCTGACTAGTACCCCCCAGTTTGTAAATGTCCCACATTTTCACTATCCATTATTTAGTTGGACATCTTCGTTGTTTCCAGTTACTAGCTATTATGAATAAAGTTGCTATGAACATAGTTGAGCAAGTGTCCTTATGGGATGGTGGAACATTTTTTTCAGTATATGCCCAGGAATGGTGATTTCCAAAATGGTTGCACTCCCACCAACAGTGGAGTATTTCCCTTGCTCCACATCTTTGGCAGCATGTGCTATCACTTGAGATTTCAAGGACACTACAAGAAGACCTACAGACTCAATAAACTCAGCTCTTAGGTGCTCACAGAGACTGAACCCAACCAAAGAATATGCCTAGGTTAGATCTAGTCCCCGACACATACGTAGCAAATATGAAGCTTGGTCTTCATATGGGTTGCCTAACAATTGGAGGAGGTACCACTTTGACTCTGTTGCCTGCCTTTGGATTGCTGTACCCCAGCTGGGATGCCTTGTTTGTCCTTGGGGTGGGGGCGGAGGGAGTACTTAGCCTGCTGCTACTTAATGTACCATGGAGAGGAATGGAGTGAAGGAAATATGAGGGTAAGCCTGGGAGAAGAGAAGTGAGAGGGGCTTGTTATCAGAATGTAAAATGAATAAAGAAATATATTAAAAATAAGAACTAATTAAAATTATTAAGAAAAAAAGCTGAGGGAAATGTTTGACATTATGCATGTATTAGAAAGCCCTGTCAAATATTGAAGATGTTTTGCTAGACAACATAATATATGCAAAATGCCTGTTATAAATAAATTGGGTCTTTTGGAGTTTAAATTGACTATCCAATTTGAATCACATGTTCAATGTATGGCTATCTTTAATGTTGGAAATATACTCCCAATATACTTAATTACTGAAAATTGTCACAGTTGGAGTTGTCGTAAAATAGCCAAACACTCAAAAATAATTATTCTTTCTAGATTAAAAAATTCCTTTGAATCTATGTGCTTTTTTTTTTGAAATTTAGGGGGAAGTTAACCATAATGCTTACCAAAATTCACAATTGTAACTCTCTACCTCCAAATTAACATGACCAGTTTTAATTAAAGTAAGGTCATAAACGAGCACTTCATTTTTTTTCAGTGAAAATTTATTGAAGTTGCTTTTGATATAAGAATTATAAAGCTATTAAAACATGGGGTAAGAGATACTTATATGGGGGAAGAGGCTAAGTTTTAAAATTTGGGAATTATGCTGGTCTAGTAACGTGGTAGTAGTATGTTTTCCTTTAAGATCCCTGACTTCTCTAAATCCAGGTAATTGCCTAGTCTCAAGCATTCCCTGTTGAATGGACTTTAAGTACAATTACATAACTGTTGTTTAGCATTATTATATTGAGTGTCATTATCCCACCTTTAAGAATGTATTGCCATGCTGGTCATTTTTGTCATTCACAGGCATAGTACATTTTAATACTATGAAAACTAGGCTGTAGGAAGGATCCTTTTAGTTCAGATTCTGATCAAAACTCCTGAGACAGTCTTTTTACCCTGTTAGCAACTGGGCAGAATATCATCCACCTCCCTAGTATGCCAGGTAAGTGATACTCACTATTCTTTTTGTCTTCTGTTCTTTCAGACTTAACTCTTAGCCTCATAGCAACCTGCTTGGGGAGCCTCGCTTATTGTTCTACTTCCATTTATAGGGGACTCCACTGTTTGTGTGGACTCAAATATACTATTGTATTGGTTTGCATATGCTTGGTCTAGGGAGTAGCAGTTTTAGGAGTTGTGGCCTTCTTGAAGTAGGTAAGGCCTTGTTAGAAGAAATGTACCACTGTGGGTTTGGGTTTTGAGATCTGTCACCTAGCTGCCAAGAGGACAGTCTTCTCCTATTTGCCTTCAGGGTAAGATGTAGAACTCTTAGCTCTACCAGTGCCATGCCTGCTTGGATGCTGCTATGCTTCCTGTCATAATGATAATGGATTGAGTCTCAGAATCAGTAAGCCAGGTCCAATTAAATGCTGCCTTTTATAAGATTTGCCTTGGTCATTGTTTCTTCTCATAGAAATGGAAATCCAAAGAAAGAAAGCACTTTCTGACAACAGTTTCAGCCTTTCCTTAAAGCCCATCTCCATTCTTTTGTATTAGTTGATCACCCACTGAGGGTCCCTCTAACCCCACAGACACTACACTTAAACAGAATGTAGAGTGGGCAACAACAACCGGAAACATGAAACAACTAACCAACAAGAAAATGTCAAATTTAACACATACAATTAACTCATATCTCCATATGCCTAGACACTATCACAAGATCACAAACATGAACATCCAAGACAATATGCCTCCATCAGAAAACCCATTAATATAAACCCTGAGAATTGTAAAATAGTTGAACCATATGACAAGGGCTTCAAACAACAATTATGAGTATCTTCAAGGACCTTAAATAGGCTATGAATAAATGCCTCAATAAAAATCCTTGAAAGCATAAATACCTGAATAAAATAAGGAAAGATATTCAAGACATGAAAGTATAATTTAAAGATAAATAGAATCACTAAAGCAAACTTAAATTGAAATAAGTCAGGAAATGAAAAATTTAGGATGTTAAAGTTTTAGAGGTAAACTTCAGACAATATAGAAGAAATGAATACCTCTGTCTGAAAAATGCTAAATCTAAAAAATTTCAGTCACAAAATATGAAATTCTTGAAAATGATGAAAAGACTAAATTGATGAATATTCGACATAAAATAAGAATGTACCAAGGTCAAAGTCACATAGAACATTATTTTAACAAAATCATTAAAGAAAATTTCTCTTATTTAAAGAAGGTGCCTATAAAGGTTCAAGAAACAAAGAAGCCAATAAATAGACAGGACCTCAAAAGAAATTTCTCATGACATATAATAATAAAAATACCAAATGTTTCTAAAAATAATAGATATTTAAAGCTGTAATGTAAGAAGACCAGGTAACATATAAAGGAAGGCCCATTAGAATAATACTTTATTTCTTAATAGACAATTTGAAAGCCAGAAAGTCTTGGATATTCCACGAAGTCTGAGAGAAGACAGACGCCAGCCTAGTCTACTGTGCCCCTCAAAACTTTCAATCATAAAGATGAGAGAATAATCTCTGTTAAAATCCCAATACAAATTCCCATAGAAATTGGGGGAAACATTTCTAGCTTCATGTGGAAATACAAAGCTCCAGGGTAGATAAAATAATACTGAGTAATAAAAGAACTTGTAGAGGTATTACCATTTTGGTTTTCAAGGTATACAACAGAGCCATAGGAATAAAACCAGCATATTGGTGTACATTTATCAGTGGAATCTAATGGAATACACAGACTTAATTTTATATAGGTATGGAAATCTGATCCTTTTTAATGAAGCAAAAGATGTATATCTGAGAATAGACATCTGCAGGAAATTGTGCTGGTCCAACAGGATATGTGCAGGCAGAAAAATGCAATATGTAGATGGTCCAAATATATCACCTTGCACAAAACACAACTTTAAAATATATTATGCACCTCAATATAAAACTATACTTAATCTCTTCAAAGAAAAGTAGGGAAATAGGCTTGAGCACATAGACAAAAGAAACAACTTTTGTGTGCCTGGGGCCTTTCCATGGAGATCTCTGGCCTGGCTAGGTCTGTGGGTTTAGGCAAACGGGAGAACATTCAGGAAGGAAAGTTGGACTGCTTCTGCCAACTCCACTGCTGGTTCTGCTCCTTTCTGCCACTTCCACTTCAGTTGCTTTGGCTGGACTGAACCAGCAGGAGACTGACTAGTCCAGGAGGTGTGCAGGAAGCTTCTGGTGGTAATTTCGGGAGATCAAATGTCTTCCCCAAGCAGCGGTGTTACGGCTCTTTAGACAGAAGTGCTTAGACGATAGAATAATTCCTATACACTTTTAATCTTGAACATGATTCTAAATACAGTGTTTGAATGGGCCAATGTCTGAGAGCAGGTATTTCCTATTGGTTTGGCCTGAGAACTCCAGAAGACTTATTTACATATTTGGGGGCATGATCGACTGATTGTCTTGAGCCTACATGACCTGCGGTCACATCCTCACCTGTTGAGGAAGGGCTTGGGGCATTGTCCTCTGTGACTAGTTTGCCTCAAATCACTCTACAGGGGTCTTTGGGGTGGGGGGTTGCAGCTACATGAGTCCTTGATCTCTGGGAAGACTAAAATACACCTGCAGTCCCTTTGTGGGTGTCTGGAGATTTGACCTATCTTGATCAGGAATCAGGGTATCTTTCACAGCCAGTCATTCCACAGACTTTCTGAACTAAACACTGATAACACAAAGAATAAGGGCAAAAGTTAAGAAAAAGGATTTCATAAAACTTAAAAGATTATGTAAAGCAAAGTACATCATCATTTTGGAAAAGCAGCAGGGTAGGGAATGGGGAAAATTTATAGATTAATTATATATGATAAAGGATATATATATATATATATCATAAAAACAAATAACCAAATTAAAAAATGGGAATCCAGCTAAGCAGAGGATTCCCAAAAGATGAAACACAATTGGCTGAGAAACACTTAAAGAATTTTAAGGGGCTGGGGAGATGGCTCAGGGGTTAAGAGCACTGTCTGCTCTCCCAGAGGTCCTGAGTTCAATTCCCAGCAACCACATGGTGGCTCACAACCATCTGCAATGGGACCTGATGCCCTCTTCTGGTGTGTCTGAAGACAGCTACAGTATACTTATATATAATAAATATATTAAAAAAAGAATTTTAAGATACTTATTCATCAGGAGAATGCAAATTACAACTACTTAGAACTTTAATCTCATACTATTCTGAATGCTCAAGGCCTATAAAACAAAGGAAAGGTCATAGTGGGGAGGATGTAGGGTAAGATAACCACATATCCATTTCTGGTGGAAATGTAAGCTTCTACAACTACTATGAAAATTAGTATTGCTTCCTCAGGTAGGTGGGAATAAACCTACATTATATTCCAGCTGTAGCGCTTTTGGGGAGCTACCCAACGGACTCTATACCATAGCTTGAAGATTTTTACTCACTCATTTCACTGTGGCTCCTTTATAATATCAAGGAATTGGAAACAGCCTGCACATCCACAAAGTAATGAATGGATAATGAAAATATGGTGCATTTACATGATCTAATATTATTCATTTGTTACAAACTGTGTGGGTAGATGGATGGAACTAGGGAAAAAAACCCAAGGGAAGTAACCCAGGCTCAAAAAGACAAATATTGTATGTTTTTTCATAACATGCATGGTTGTTAAATTTTAAGCAATTAATAGGCTTGATAAAATATGTATATTTGTGGAAGTTAGACATCAAGTAAGGTACTCCAGAACAGGAGAGGATCTTCCAAAGAAGAGGGAAGAGAACACATATTTATATAGAAACCAGGAAGACTTAAGTGGGAGGATTAATTATTGGGATAGAAAGTAGACATAAGGGAAGGAATTGGGGAATAGCAAATATTAAGCATCATATGAGGGGCCGTTTGCTATGACACTACTCTAGATCATTCCTAGAATATACATGTGTGTGAAAAATATAAATATATAAATATAAATATAAAGTCATCAAACAAGGGGTGAGGCAAAGTCCTAACTAGTGAAACTTCAATGACCACAACGGATTATATCTACTTGAGTCACTGGACATAGGAGTCCCATCAATTTCTCTATACATCAGAAATTATATTCCAAGGCTATTTCCTGCTCTCCAAAAACTAATGGTAATGGCTCATTATTGAAGATAACATGGATGCATTGAACAAGAAGTTGAGGTAGTGCTTAACTAGTACATTCACTCCTACTGACTAGTGTTCATGCATTCTGAGGAGAAAAGTAAACATTAATCTGGCAAAAACTCAGTGATCTACAATGTTGACCTACATGCAAGATATGCTGTGGTATATAGTGGGACAAACATAATATGAATAACCAGCTACAGTCTAATTGGATTTAATGCCTAGTATGGGAGATGTTCACCTCTGGATGACACTGCTTTCATGATTAAAAACCTTTGGCTAAATAGGCAATGGGTCTATAAAAGAACCATATACTACTGTGCTGCTAAAGAAATATAATAATAACTCCTAAGGACATTTTACTATATCCTTATATTAGTACTTTCCTTAGACATCATCAGAGAAGGCTCCTATTTCAATATATAATTTCTACCACAAAGACCAATAAGTGGACAATGTGCAGAGTGCACCATTTTTGAGAACTCAGTCCTAAATAGTATGTCTTTATTAATCACCTTCCCTAAGGGCTCAGTAAACTATATGAAAGAGGAGATAGGAAGATGGCATGAGTCAGAGGGGACGGGTTACAGTAGGGAGAGAGTACCCTTCAAACACAATAGAACTGATAAAAATATGAACTCACAAAGTCTGTAGTGACACACAGAGGGTCTGCACAAGCAAGTTCCAGCCAGTTGGTGTCTTAGCAATGAAAGGGGGAAGTGAACATGGGCTCCTATCCATAACCAAGAGCTAACTCCATTAGACAACTGCTTGCAAAATAAAAACTATTTTCCCCTGTATATTCTCATTGGATATACAAACCACACTTCATGTTAGATTCCTTGCCCAATAGCAGATGGCCAACACTAAATGAACCCAATGGCATTTGTAGACATTTTGTGGAATATTGTTTGGGGGGACAGTTTTTTTTTTGTCTTAGTGGTCTTTTGCTTGTTTATGGTGGTATCTGATTTTGGGATTTCATACATTTTGGGTTTGTGTGTGTGTTTTGATTTTTATCCTTTGGTTTGCATGTCTGTTTTTAAAGAGAATGACAAAGTGGGTTGGGTTGGATGAGTGAAAAGTTGGGGAGGGTCCCATAGGAGCCTGGGTGAATGGAAAGGGGTGATCACAAGATATTCAAAGAAAGAACTTTTCAATAGAAATGGTAATGTAGAAACTGGAAAACATATATTTTAAATTTATAAGTTGAAAATAATTCATTATAAATTCAAATCCTTAAATATAAATATCAAATAATGTGTACTATAATGTGAATTACATTATAGCCCAAATTTGTCTTAATCCATTCTCTTTTTGTAGAAGAAATTAATTAGTACCAA
This sequence comes from Rattus norvegicus, assembly GCF_021556685.1. Lineage (NCBI taxonomy): Eukaryota > Metazoa > Chordata > Mammalia > Rodentia > Muridae > Rattus > Rattus norvegicus. The sequence continues at coordinate 38,311,260 of NC_141536.1, forward strand.
TGTAGAAAGATGAGATGGGAAAAATTTAGGACCGCTAAACATTTTTTCAGTTAAATTGTATTTCTAGTAATGAGTTGATTTTAGATATTTTATCTTTGTTCTTAATGCTTCTTTTTACTATTTCAAGTAAAATGATTACAGATTATTCATAGAAAATTAAATACTGATGTTTATATTTTAAAATTTTCAATGTTAACTTAGTGACACTATATTTTCTTTTCACCTCAGCAATAGTCTTCTTCCATTAGGAAAACAGCCAGTCCATAATTGTGTATTTTCAATAGATAATTGAGGATATGATGAGACCACATAGTAGAAAAAGATTTTTTTTTTAAATTTTATGTGGGATATGCAAAAGTATCAGGAAAAAAATGCCTGGAATTTTTAAAATATTTCATATGAATTTACTGGACATTATATATACTTCTTAATATATTATCTCATTGATAATGTGTTTATGCTCTTACCCAATGCACATGTATGTCAATATTTAACTGCCGTAACAAAATAAACAACTCACAGGTAATGTTGACTCAGTCTCTTGCCATAATATTGCTATTATGAATAAACTGAATAAAAGATAAATGAGCAAACTGACTTGACAAGCGAGATCCTCTGTCATACTAAATTATGTTTATGTTTGTCCATCAAGCTTTTCAATGTTAAGAATTAGGCATTTGAGTTTTTAAAGATGTTCTCTAAGGAGTTACCTTGTAGTTTATAACAGTAAAGAACCTTTAAACCCGGAGACAGGATCTATATAGAAAAATCATTATTATTGTCTTTCCTAAGTTTGCTGCTTCTGTTTAAAACTCCGTGCTATTAACCAATTTGTTAAAGCCAACTGGATAAGGTCCTTTAATAAATATATATCACCAGGCAGTTTCCAGCGCAATGAAGCATACCTCCTTCCCAAACAGAAGATGGAGGTTTCATGGAGAAAGGAGGATCTGGGTAGTGTCTGGTTATCTGAGGCTTTTCCTTATCTCAAAATCTTGCTGTTAAGCTTGGTGGCTTCAAAATATATTACATATTCATTATTATGCTAGATTATGGGAATTAATTCAATAATGCATTAGGGTAGCAAATGAGTAAAAGCAACTTCTCAGCAGTAATAATACTTACTATAAAAATATAATGTCAGATCTACTGTGTTGTATTTTCTAGTTTAGAAAAAGTATCCTTCCAAATAAATATTAAATTTTCCAATTGACTGGTGAATAGTTTACATTGTACTCAACCTCAGCAGTATCTTGCCTTTCCTCACAGAATTTAACGCTGAGTATTTACATACCTTATTATTGTGGAAGACCAACTTTCAAGTTTATAAGTAATTTCTTTTATCCTTTAATCCTTTTTTAAAGTTCAGTCTTTATTCCCCTCTCAGCTCACTTCTCAACTGCTCCCCATCCCCATTCCTCCTCACCCTACCCTGTCTCCAAGAGAATGTCCCCACTCCTCCAACCCATCCCACAAGACCTCCCCATTCCCTGGGACCTCAAGTCTCTTGAGGGTTAGGTGCATATTCACTCACTGAGCCCAGGCCAGGTAGACCTCTGCTAAATATGTTTTGGAGGCCTTATTTTTATGAAATACAGCACCATCTTAAATGCCTCCATGTTCCAATTAAATCTTACATTTGTTAAGGCAGAAATAAAAATAGTTTTATGTTCACAGTAATCTGTTTTTCGTTGTATTTTATCACTTGCAAAACCTTTCATCAACTTTTCTTACTTAAAAGATTTTCTTTAATTTTTTCTGTATGCTTGTGGTGTGTGTGTGTGTGTGTGTGTGTGTGTGTGTGTGTGTGTGTGTGTGTGTGTGTGTGTCTGCATGAATGGGAGTACATGTGCAGCATATGGAAATATGAGGACTCCTATTGTTTCTCTCCTGTCATCATCTGGTTCTTGAGAGTCCACCCAGGCCATCATTCAAATGTTTTTAACCCATTGAATCACCTTCATGGCCTTTATATAATTTCATGCAAGTAGGTGGGAGTGAAAATAGAACTTTTCTTGTATAACTTGTAGCATATTCTGATGTAAAAATTAGCTCTTACTTTGCCAAATGTAATTGTTTTCTTAGAAACTTACTGCTGAATGAGGTTGTCCTTTCTAGGGGGTTTTTTTTGTTTGTTTGTTTTTGCTTTTTTGTTTTTTTAATTTGTTGAACTATGGCTGGCTGGTTCAACTCAGCTGTTCTGTCTCAAAATACCTCTCTGAACAGACTGAATCAATCTGGCTTCTCTTAGCATTTCGATGAATTTTTCTGCTTTTCCTCAAACAATATCTGGCAAACTTTTTGAATCTTCTAGATCATTCTCATTTTCTGGCTTCAACTACCTCTGCTGACCAGCAATGAACTGCACTGACTCACTGAACTCAACACAACTCTCTCTCTCTCTCTCTCTCTCTCTCTCTCTCTCTCTCTCTCTCTCTCTCTCTCTCTCTCTCTCTCTCCTGCTTTCACGTAGACTCTGACTCCTGTTCTTGTGAAAGTTGGGTTTATCCTATCTCAGACTCATTTTGTCAAAAAATTTCTCTGATTTCTCCCTTTGTTTGACATCACTTTCAAATGTGGTTGCTTCCTTTTACAAACTAACATTTTACCATCATTGTTTGGGATTAAAACTGTGTACTAAATGTGTGTCTGATTTCTAGCAGGATCATACAAGGTGTTTGGATGCAATCCCTTTCCAAGGTAGAGCCATGTTACGGGGTTAAAAATTCCTCTACATTCTGAGAAAATAGAATCATAATTCATGCAAAGTGCTCTTTCATCACTATGCATAACATCATTACATACTCATTGGCCTTCTTGGAACTGGGTTTGTAGCATATCCAGTTAATGAAACAGTAATCCATAGGAATGTATACTTAGCAAACAGTTCACTTTGTATGCATTTTAACTTGTGTCGGAAAGATGTCTCAGAAGCATTTGCTGTTCATATGGAGCACAAAGTTGTTACTAGCATCAGTGTTTGGCAGCTTATTACAATCCTCCCTTTTGGTATCAACATGTACTCTCAGTCATATATAGGCTCATATACAGATATATAATACATACATAAAAATCAAGTGAATCTTACAGGGCTTTTTTGTGATTTTTTTCACATGAATACAACATTTATAGTATTTTACCTCACAACTACTTCAACTCCCCTCCCTCTAAAATCCTCTTAAATTCATGACTTCCAGTCTCTGTAAATGGAGTTAGAGATGTCTGAAATTTATTAGCATCTGATAGCTGTTGGGGGTAACAGCATCAGTTTTAGCAATGTGACCACTGTTAGGTGGACTACACTCAAGGTCAGTCCCCGCTCCCAAGAGTAGTTAGAAAACACAAATGGACTCGATGTGGGAGTTGAGAAATGAGACCTCTAAGTTGGCAGATAGAGAAGGATAGGTATGGAGGATGTGTGAAGGAATTGGAGAATGGGAGTGAATATGGTCTAAATGCATCATTTGAAATTCTCAATGAATTAATGAAATATTATTATAAACAACATTCAGAGAATACATATTTAAGAAGTTTCAGAAGGGACTATTTATATTTCATTCTTCTTTCCAAGAATCATATATTGTTTCCAAAGACAGAGCTGAAAGAATGTGAGAGCCAGAGGTAATAATAGATGAAAATATTCTGGACGTAGCAGGGCACTGGCAGACATGAACTCACCATGGCTGTGACAACATGCTCAAAACCTGTGTGAGACCAAGTCAGATGAAATATCAGCATAGGGAGAAAAGGTGGGCATACAAATCAACCTTTCCAGGAAAATGTTGACAGTTGTTAGGTGCTTGGAGAAGGAAAGTTTTCTCTAAGCATGTAGTGCCCTGGTAAGATGAATCTGCTCCACTGAAAGACAAAATATCCAAGAATATTTTCATATATTAGTTCACAATTGTGTACTGGGAGAGGTAGAGAATCCACAAGCTTGTAGTTTCCTGATAAGACAAATGTGCTCCATCAAATTGGTCTCAGGGTTTTAACAAAATGGAAATGTAAACGAAGTTTGTTGGTTAGGAAAGGGGCATGGATCTGAGAAGATTTGGCAGGAGTGGGCAATGTTATTGATCAAAGCATGTTGTATAAAATGCTTAAAGAGGTAAAACAATATGCAGATAAAAATAAGTCAGGCACTAGCAACTGCATATGATTATAATTATTTGGAAGAAGTGAGTCTAAACTGTGGTGACAAAGGCACACCTGTGTGTGATTCTTGTAGAAAAGAGCACAGTATTACTTGTAGAGAATAACTTAATGCCTCTGTTGTAGTGATTACATAAATATATATATATTTATTGAAACTATTGAATTGAATACATTAAATTTATATATTATATTATAATCAAGTAAAATATCTCAAAATGTAGGTCTAGTCGGCAATTATTAAGTAGTAGGGCTGTAAATTCTAAGTTACAGTACTGTAAACTTTTGTTTCTTAACAAAATAGCATCTCTTAGTTTGATCTCCAATACCACAAAATTTAATACATAAAATGAGAAATATATCAGATTTCACTTTCCTCTTTCATTCCCCAAAAGGAGTATAATTTGAATTTACTTCACTGTCATTGGAAAAGTCTAGTCATAAAGCAGAGATGAATATAATTTATGAAATTATAATACAGTAAGATATAATAGATAGGAATCTTTATAGTCCCACTGTAAACATTATTCTTAAAGGGAAGGAAAAATCACAAGGCCTTCTGGTGTCTTGTGGGAGAAATGCATTCACAGGCTAGAACAATTGTTGCGAAATAAGAATTATTACCTCTGCCATTGCATATTAACATGATTTGCATGTTCTCATGCAGTAAAGGTCTTTCTCTGATTCTCTGATATAAGTCTCTGTATAAGCAATGACATGCAGACAATTTCAATACTGAATAGAATTTTGTCCTCCCTAAAGGATTTATTGTACTATTTATGAAAAATCACTTTTCCTGTTGAAATATTTGAGTATACAACCTGCGATTTATCAAAACCTAAAAGAGTCATGGAATTATGGAATAATAAAATATGTACCATATTTTGTTAATACTTTATGTCTTTCACTGGAATGTAATATTTAATTATTTTTAACGGATGTGATTTTTTTCCCAATTTAACATGAAGAATTACTAGTATAGTATTAATGGAAGATATTTTAAGTCAAAGACAATGAAATTAAGTTAAATTATTGAAGAAAATGAGAAATGCCATTCTCTGAGAATTGCCTAATTAGATTTGATGAATTTTAATTGATTTATAAGTATATGATATATTTGAATTAGACTCAGAATTCTGAATTGAGTTTAGCCAGCTATTGAGCTCACAATTAGGTAGTCATATTAAAGTCACTGCTGCTAATTCTTACTAAAGAGCTTCGAGACAAATAACAATAAATAGCACACATTCCTGAGGATTGATCAGGGAAAGCTTGGAAGTGTTTTATATACTCAGTCTCTGTGTATCATATTCCAATATCCTGAGACTAGGATGTTATAAAAGGTACCCACATTTTAGGGTTGTCATAAGGCTTAAATGAGTTAACAAGCTGGGTATGGTGGCCACGCCTTTAATACCAGTACTGAGAAGGTAGAAAGACAGGTGGATCTCTGGCCAGCCTGTGTATAGAGTAAGTTCCAGGACAGCCCGAGCTTAGTTACACAGATGAATTCTGTTTCAAGAACCAAACAAACCAAACAAAAAATCAAACAAACAAAAAATCTAAAACAATTTGCCCATATAATGGGCACAGCATCATGTGTTAGCGTTTTACATGTAGTTTTGTTGGACAAAATTACAAGTAAGCCCTGAATATTATCTAGTGCCGCTAAGAAGAAAGAATATCATCAGAGCAAATGGAAGCTTAAAGCTAGCTTAAAACATAAAGCTATGGAATTGACAGTATTCTACGAAGCATGAGGAATTGTCTCAAATCCATTCAAATATTTTTAGCTGTATATCTGCTAAAACCTTCATCATATTTAGAGATCCAGTCAGAGTCAGTGAACACTTGTTGAACTGAACTGAGATGGTTTATCATGCCGCAAAGTTAGAACTGAATGTCTATTTTATCTAAACAGTTATAATTACATAATATACATAAAGGAAGGATTTAGAACAGTTTTGTAAAAGATTACCACAAATGTCAGGAAGGAAATCCTTGAATGTTATGCTGATTCAAAAAGACCATACAAAAATATGCCTTGGCTTTGGACAGAATAAAGAGAAGGCAACAATCAATATCAGATGGGGAACAAATGGGAATATATGGAAAAATTTGGGGAAATGTTAACTGATCTCTTGGAATTTGAATTCTATGGGGAAATATATAATTTTGAGCCTTTTCCAGTTAGGCTTAACAACCATTCCCTTTCCCAATTTTCATTTTCCTTATGATAAAATTTAAATATGACTGATAAGAATGAAGGTCACTGAACAATTACAGTAAAAACTTTTGTTCCTTCACTGACAGCTCATTTATTTTAATTTTATTTTTTGAGATTTAATGTAATGACATCATTTCTCTTTCTCCATTTCCTCTCTAAAAATTCTCCCATCTATCCTTGTTCTCTCTCGAATTCATGGCTTCTTTTTTTCATTAATTGCTGCTATACATATATATGTTTATGCAATGTGCTATTAAATATAACCTAGGAAATCTATATAATCCTATTTGGATAAATGTTTGAAGGACTAAGCATTTGATTTTAGTTTGTTCTATATTTCGAAAGATCACTCCTCTCAGTCCCATCATTCCTTAGTTCTAGGCAGTTCTTTGAATAGAGTTGAGGCCTCATAATCTCCCTTCCACTTTAGTATGTCTTGTTGTAGTCCCTATTCACCTCAAGGTTCAGCAGTCACATTGCTAAAATTTTAATGGATATATCTTCTGACGTAACTAGGAGACGACCTCATAGCAAATTCCTTGATCTTCAGAATTTTACAATGTTTCCTCCCTCCCCAACCTCAAAAATTTGCAATGTTTTCTGAATATCTCCACTGGGACCGCAATTCTATTTTAATTGGTTGTGGTTTTCTGTTGTCAGTTCTTCATTTTGTTGCAAAGAGATGTTTCATTCTGGGAGAAGATGAAGACAGATATGTAGAATGTAGTTAGGGTAGTACTGGTTTAGAAAGTGATGAAGGTACCTCAAATCACTAGCCCTGAGTAGTTGCCTAGGTTTCCAGAGCAAGAAGTGAGTCCCCCCCCCCTTTTTGAGTGGGTCTTCAGCCCAATTAGTGTGACAAGTTGGTTTTGATGTCACAGAATGGCTTTTCCCATAAATGCAGTATGTACTTTCTGATCTCATATCTCTCACAAGTGAGACTTTTACCTCCTGTAGGATTGTAACCTGGGAAATCTATGACTATTCTGGTGAGGTAACATACATTTGCAGTGAGCAGATAAGGTCAGTTACCGAAATAGGAAGGATGTGGTCTTAACCTTGCGAGTCTGTTGACTTGATATTAATTCTCAATACAAAGCACCTTCTCTGAACGACTCACTCTCCTTTTCTCAATCTATTTCACCTATGACCAGATGCTTTTACTGTCCTTTTCTCAATCTATTTCACCTACGACCAGATGCTTTTACTGTCTAAGCTTGATTGTCAATATTGTGAAGATTAATTTGCAATACTGTTTTTCTGCCAAATTATAATTTGTAGCAGAGTCTTTGCAAAATATATAGAAATACAGGCTCCAATATATTCCCTATTCAAAAGTTTTGTATGTTATTCATAAACTAATGACTCCAAAACAAGCCAGCATGGAGATACTGTAATTGTATAGTTCTATAAGTTATGATGTTTTCTGAGTTTTGAAGAATACAATGCAATCTTTAAAATATGAAACATGTCACTAACCAGATTTACTGTTTCTGTTCATTTTCTTTCTCATATCAACATGCATGAAATTGTACAGTACACAGAGGAAATGAGAGCTGTGTGAGCAAATTCTACACTAAGGCAGGAAACCTGCAACTAATGTATAGTTAAATGTTTTGATCTGGTGCATTTGAATATGAACTAACCATTTGATCAATAAATAATACCTATGGTCACTTCACACAAATGTCATTTTTAGATCATTAAAGTATTTTCTTAACTTTTAAAAGCAGGCAATGAATAATAAAAATTCAAGCAAGATTAATGTGGAAGTAACTACAGAATAAGTGCAAATTTAACAGTATAATAATATATATTTGCTCCTCCCTAGAAACAAGAATAAAAATCTATTACCTTAAACTGCACTAAAATTACATATTGAGTGACATTAACCTACATTGAAAAGAACCATAAGGCAATTTTCTAAAGTTGCTGCTGGTATTGTTTCTGTTGAAATCTCAATTTATTTCTAAATATTGAAGTCAATTATGCCAGAACTGACATTTATTTTTCTTCTTGCCAAAATACTTTTTTGGGGAAACATTCTACAAAAACTTTACTGTTAGCTTGAATATTTACTTCATTATCAGACTCCCTAAAATTGATTTTATTATAATTAGTATAGGATTTAAATTAGCTGTTCATAATTGAAATGTAAATAAGAAATACTCAAGTTAATAAAGATAACAAAAAATTAGCTCTTCATGTAAAAAAATCAAATATTTTCATAAATTGCTAAGAAAAGATGAAGCTGAGTCACAAATTATTATGAAAAGCACTACCAATAAAGGCAATTTGAACAGTATATCAAAAATTAATATTCAATGTATATACATATATTTATACTTAAAGAAACGTAAATGCACACATGTAATACATTGATTGCAATGAAAAGATATATTAGGGGTTTTAAATAAAACAATACATAAATTAGAGCAGAAGATTTTGCTGATTCTCAAGATTAAATACAATGCAATTTATATCAGATTTCTGCTATAATATATGGCTTTCGATATGAATAAATACCCACAATATGGCCTTCATGTTATGACATATGCGAAACTTCTGTATAGAAAGGAAATGTGGATGCTCAGTGCCACAGTGTACTTAACAACATTCTGTGTTGATGGAATAAACTAAACTGCAGAGAAGCAGTACATGATAAATTTTACCCATCATTGTCTATTATGTTAATTTTTACAATCAATTTTTTTAAAATGTTATTGAAAATTTCTTTTTTGTTTTTCATGATGTATCCCAATTATACTTTTCCAGCCCTCTATTTCCTCTCAATTACATCTAACATCACTTCCTATCTACATCTATCATCTTTTGATATCTCCTTAGAAAACAAACTATTTTGTAAGGGATAATAAAATATAATAAGATAAAACAAAAACAGGACATTAAATAGAAAAAGAAAAAAATGAGTCAGGAAAAAGCCCAAAGATGTCACAAGATTCAGATTCAGGTATGTTTCTTTTCTCCCATTGTTTGTGTTTTCATAGAGTTCTTTAGGGGGTTTATTCCTTTCCTTCTTAAGGACCTTAATCATATTTATAAAGACCATTTTTAGCCTTTTTTCTTATGATTCCTTTATGTTGTTATTCTAAGAGCCTACCATGTTAGGGTGGGTGAGTTCTAATAAAGATATATTTTCCTGGCTGTTACTGTGTTTTTATGCTGGTGTCTAGGTATTTAGGTTTGGAAATATTGTGTTGTAGATGCTGATATCTGATTTTGTCTTTGTTGGGTGGGTATTTTGTTTCTTTCATTCTGGAACTGTCTCTGGGTCTTAGAAGATATGGTCATTGTATATTGTCTGATATAGAATCCTTCTGGTAGAATTGGGGCTGGAAAAAATGTTAAATGTAAGGAAGGAAGGTTGTGGGAAAAGGTCTAAATGACCCATTGACCTTGGGAACAAAGAAGCTGTAGTCACAAGTGAGTCTGCCACATAGCCGGAATCAGTCTGTGGGATTAGAAATGAAAGAGTGGAGACGAAGACTAACATCTGCTTTAGCCTATCTACTTCACTGGGAGGAGTCTAACTCTTCCAAAGACATTTTGATTTCCAAATTAGCATATATCCTTGGATCTTTCTAAGATGAGTATGTTGATCCTGTGTAATCAGAATGGTTAAGCTCTTCAAGTTCTTCAGGAAGATAGTGGTGGTATATGCCTCACTACTAAAACTTTATGGTATATTTGCATTCTTCAATGTATCTCATTTTGTTTAATGTTATACTCTGTTACAGAACATTGGTTTTTACCCTGGTTCTCTTTATTAGCATTATCTAATAGAAAATGTCTACAGGCCTGGAAAACAGAAAACTCTATACACATACCAGAAAGGCAGCTGGTTTATAAGAATGACCAATCAATAGTGGAAATACTCAAAACATATATGTAAGGGTAGATGGTGGGAGTTGGGGTAATTTGATATCTCATGTCTGAACTTAGCAGTTTAGAGTATCATTATCCTTTTTGCTGTATACCAGAAAAAAACCTCATATAAAATATGTCTTTACCAAGACATCCTTTCACCTGTGTGCCCCAGGAAACAACACTCGCCATAACTAACTTCCCAAAGAAACTAGAAATGTCTTTGTCTAGAAACTATATACAAATTTAAGATGAAATCCAATCCAGAAAGAAATAATAATGGATTATTACTAGAAGGATTTAATAGTCTTTGTCATATAAGTAGGAAATTCATTACAGGTCTCTAATGCCCTTTAAAACTCTATCATCTTTGGGAAAATAACAATATAATTAAATTAACTAGCTGCAAACAATGCAGTGCAGTAGCTATTTACACACGTGGAAACAGAACTGAGTAGAGAAGGTTGGTTTTACATTAGGAACATGATTAGTTCTTCATCTCTCTGTTGTGAAAAAAAGAGGTAAATTTTACACAAACAAGTCAAGGAAGAAAGAGTTTACGCTGGCTCATAGTTCCAGGATTCACTGCATAAGATACAGACAATCAGGAAAACAGGACAAGGGAATACCTGGTCACATTGCACCTGCAATCAGGGATCAAAAGATAACAAATGCTTCTGTTCTGATTCTTCTTCTTTGGTTCAGCCCAAAACTAACCCTGTACTCTCTGTAGGTGACTTTCTTCTTATTCCACCTCACTTAATGAGGATGGTCCTTCACAGATAATTTCAGAAGCTAGTCATCTATGTGACTTTTTATTTTATTTTATTAAATTTTTTATTATATATTTCTTTACTTACATTTCAAAGGTTATTCCCTTTCCCAGTTTTGACTTTTTAATCCCATTAAACCAAAAAATGAATATGAACTATTGAAATTTGTGTATTTGACACCCAAACTCATCAGTTTTAAGAAATATATGTCCACTCATTGTCTTCATATGCTCATGGACATCTTATAATACAAAATAAATTCAGTCCAATTTAAAAATTTCCTGCAATCTTTAATTTTTAATCTTTTTTATTTTTTATTGGATATTTTTATTTACATTTCAAATGTTACTCCCTTTCCCCATTTCCCAGATATAAGCCCCCCATCACATCCCCCTCCCTTTCTTCTATAAGGGTGTTCCCCTCCCCATCTACCCCCTAACATTCCCCTACACTGGGGGCCAAACTTGGTAGGACCAAGGGCTTCTCCTTCCATTGGTGCCCAACAAGGACATTCTCTGCTACATAAGCAGCTGGAGCCATGGGTCAGACTATGTATACAGTCTTTATGTAGTGGTTTAATTCCTGGGAGCTCTGGTTGATTGACTTGTTGTTCTTATGGGGTTGCAAGCCCCTTAAGCTCTTTCAATCCTTTCTCTAATTCCTCCAATTATTTATTACCTTTAAAATGTTATCTTCTTTTACAAGAAGTTTCCCCTCAAGCCCCCATCCCCTCATCCCATCCCCATGCTTCTATGAGGCTGCTGTCCCACCCACCCACTCACTTCTGCTTCAGTGACCTAGCATTCCCTTATCTTGGGTCATCAAATCTCCACAGGACCAAGGGGCTCCCCTCCTAGTGATGCCCGACTATGTTTGGCTATACATATTTCCATATGTATTTGTTAGGCTCTAGCAAAGCCTCTCAAAGGACTACTATAGTAGGTTCTTTCTGTAAGTACTTCTTGGCATCAGCAATAGTGTCTGGGTTTGGTGTCTGCAGATGAGATGGATCCCTAGGTGGCCTTTCTTTCAGTTTCTGCTCTACTCTTTGCCCCTGAATTTGCTTTTGACAGCTGGAATTCTGGATTATTATTTTTGTGGTACATGGATGGCCCCACCCCCCAAACAGGATCCTTGTCTATCCACAGAATATGGTCTCTATAGGTTCTATTTTCCCTTTGTTGGGTATTTCCACTAATGTCCTTCCTGTTGTTGTACTGGAAATCTTTTGGGTCCCTGGAATCTGGGAATTTATAGTGGCTACCTCCAGTTCCCCTCCCACACTGTTACACACCTTCTTTCAAATTATTGACCTCTGTATTTCTCTTCCATCTCCCCCCATATCTGAACAGCCCCCCTTAATTCCCTCTCCTTCTCTCTTTCTCTCAGATTCCTCTCTCCCTCTGCTTCCCAGCGATTATTCTCTTCTGTCTACCTAGTAGTACTGTAACAGCTACTCTTTGGTGTTGTCTTCTTTTCTTCTTGGGTTTCATATGGTCTGTAAGTTATATCAGGGGTATTCTGAGCTTCGTTTTGGTTAATACACATTTATTAGTGAATATATACCATGTGTGTTCTTTTGTGTCTATGTTACCTCACTCAGAATGACATTTTCTAGTTCTATCCATTTGCCTGCATATTTCATGAAGTCATTGTTTTCAATCATTGTGTATATGTACCTCATTTTCTGTATCCATTCTTCCATTGAGGGACATCGGGTTGATTCCAGCTTCTGGCTATTGTAAGTAAGGTTGCTATGAATGTAAGAGAGCTTGTACCCTTGTTATATGTTGGAGCATCTTTTGGGTATATGCCCAGGAGTGGAATAGCTGGGTCCTCCAAACTCCTGTAGCTGATAAAAAACTTCAGCAAAGTTACTGGATACTAAATTAACTAAAACAAAACAGTAGCTTTCTTCTAATCAGAGGGTAAATGGGTCAAGAAAGAAATTAGGGAAATGACACCCTTTACAATAGACACAAATAATATGAAATTCTTGGTGTGGTGATAATCAACCAAGTGAAAGTTCTGTATGACAAGAACTTCAAGTCTCTGAAAAAAGAAAGTGAAGAAGACCTTAGAAGATGGAAAGATCTTTCATGCTCGGTGATCAGCTGGATTAACATAGTAAAAATAGGCATATTACCTAAATCAATCTACAGATTCAATGCAATCCCCATCAAAATCTAACTCAGTTCTTCACAGAGATAGAAAGAACAATTCTCAATTTTATCTGGAATAATACACACACACACACACACACACACACACACACACACACACACACACACACACACACACAAACCAGAATACCAAAACCATTCTCAACAATAAAAGAACTTCTGGGAAATCACCATCTCTGACCTCACCCCTGTGAGGCTCTGCCAGAGCAGGACCAATACAGGTTCAGACATACACAGTCAAACATTGGACTATGTGTGGGCATCTGAATGTGGAAATTAGGACAAGGATTGTAGAAGCTAAAGAAAGAACAATATTAACAGACCAGAGCCCCTCAATTGTCCCAGGAACTAAACCACCAACCAAAGAGTACACAGGGGGTACCCATGGCTCCACCTGGATATTTAGGGGAGAATCTTGGTCCTGTGAAGACTTGATGGCGCAGGATAGATGAATTCTAGGCCACTGATAAAGGGGGAAAGTTCCTTGAACACATTGGCACAGGGGAAAATTATGCTCTAAGATCAAGAATTGACAAATGGAACCTAATAAAATTGAAAGACTTCTGTAAGGCAAAGGACACTTGTCAATTAGACAAAACAGCAATCCACAGATTGGGAAAATATCTTTACCACCCCTACATCTGATAAAGGGATAATGTCCAAAACATACTAAGAACTCAAGAAGTTATACTTCAGAGAACCAAATAACCCTATTAAAAGTGGGGTTCAGAGCTAAACAGAGAATTCTCAACTTAAGAAACTCAAATGACTGAGAAGAACGTAAAGAAATGTTCAACATTCTGCAAATGAAATCAAAACAACCATGAGATTTCACCTCACACCAGTCAGAATGGCTAAGATAAAAATGTCAGGTGCCAGCAGATTCTGGTGAGGATGTGGAGAAAGGAGAACACTCCTCCATTGCTGGTGTGATTGCACTCTGGAAATCAGTGTGGCAGTTCCTCAGAAAATTGGAAATTGTTCTACCTGTAATAATTTACAATTTCAACATTCTTCATAAATCTACAGTTAAACTTTGGGGTACCATGCAGATCAGAATCATGTACTTTCCATGGCCCATGCTTTAGCAAAATGCCATGTTGATGTTCATGGCTCATGCTTCCACTGGAGACCAAGCAGAGGTCATTTGCATGTGCTGAAGACAATGTGGATGTTGGTTGTCTGTGCTGTTGTCACAGGCCATAATCAAGCCCAAGATTCATGATCCCACTTACTGTAAGGGACAAGTAAGCTATCCTTGCAGTGATTTCAATGACTTAGGATGCACAGTTGAGAAAGAGGCACATAGAAGGCTTCTGTGACAACCCTTACCCCAACCCCAACCTCTCCAAAATATTACAGCCTGAAAAGGAAACCACAATTTTGAATTCCTAAAAATTGTGTTAAGGATGCTTAAGTGTATAGCTTTTCACAACTGCTGGCTTTGGCAGTAGTTGCTGATGTTGAAGGACTCAGCTTCCCGTAGTGGGATGGTCACTGGGAGTTTGAACATGTGCCAGTGAGTATATGGACAGCATAGAAAACAGAAGATGGGCTTTCCCCTGCCTTTTTTGTGTGAGAAGTTACAAGGTTTGGAGAGTCGACATGGGATGACTGGGAAGTGAGGATGATCAGGTACAAGATGCAGAATTCTCAAATAATCACTAAAAATAATAGGTTAGAAAAATAAAAGGATCATGGACCTTGATATCTCAGGTTTATCATGTGTTGCTCTTAACAGATCAAGGGCAGGCAGGGGTGGGATGCACTACTGCAAACAGAGGGACCAACAATGCAAAACACTGAACAGTGTGGAGGCCATGAGAATCAGGTACCAGGGTCAAACATAAATATTCAATATATTTGACCTATTTAAATTAGCTCACATAATTGTCACAATCTTTACTTACATATTTTATTCAATATCAATTTATTCATTTTATTATGGTCTTTAATCTTTTGTTCCAGTCCAGTTGTTATCACCCTTCTGGTCCATCCTCAGAGAGTTCCTCATCCCATTCCTCTGCCTCTGTTTCCAAGAAGATGTGCCCACCCACACTCACACCCCATCACTCCCTGGGGCTTCAAGTCTCTAGATTGTTAGGTTCATCTTCCCTCACTGAAGCAGACAAGACAGTCTTCTGTTGTATGTATAACAGGAGCCTCAGACTAGCTGCCTGGTTGGTGATTCAGTGTCTGAGGGATCTCAGGGTTTCAAGTTTATTGTGCTGGTCCTCCTATGGGTCACTTTTCTCCTCAATTTCTTACATCCTTTCTCTAATTCAAGCACAGGGATCCCTAACTTCTGACGATTGGTTGGGTGTAAATATCTGCTTCTGTCTCAGTCAGCTAATTGTTGACCTCTTAGAGGGTAGCCATGTTAGGCACCTGTCCACAGTAATAATGTCAGGCCTTTGAGTTTCCCCTTGGGGTCCCAATTTAGGCCAATCACTGGACCTTCTTTCCCTCAGGCTCTTCTTCATTTTTGTCCCTGCAGTTCTTTTAGACAGGAAAAATTCTGGGTCAGAGTTTTTGACTGTGGAATGGCAACCCCATCCCTTCACTTGATGTATTGTCTTTCTCCTGGAGGTAAATTCTACAAGTTCCCTCTCCCCACTGTTGGGCATTTCATCTAATGTTCCTCCATGTGAGTCTTGAGATTCTCTCTAGACCTAGGCTAGATCTTCTAGGTCTCTGGTAAATTCTAGAGAATGTACCATTTCCTAAGGTTGTATATTTCCATTCATTCTGAAATTGGAAATAGATCTACCTGAATACCTAGCTGTACCACTCCTGGGTGTATACCCAAAAGATGCCTCACCATGCTACAAGGGTACGTGCTCCACTAAGTTTATAGTGGACTTATTTATGATAGACAGACACTGGAATCAACCCAAATTTTCCACAACTGAAGAATGGATACAGAAAATATAGGTTATTTATCCACTGGAATAGTATTCAGCTATTAAGAACGAGGACATAATAAAATTGCAGGCAAATGGATGACACTAGAAAATATCAACCTAAGTGTGGTATCTCAGACGCAAAAAGGCATGTATTTTATGTACTCACTAATAAGTGGATATAAGCATCAAGAAAAGCACAGAATACCCAGGACACAACCCAAAACACTCAAGGATAACAAGTCAAAGGGCCCAAGTGAGGATCCTTCAATCCCACTTGGTGGTGGGGAGAAAGCAAAAGGCAGAGGGAGAGAGGGGACCGGGTGTATGAGTAAAGCATGAGGGGCAAGGGAAAAGGGGAATGTGATCAGGTACTGGGGGGAGGACAAGTAGCAAAGCCCTAGTTTATTCATTTTAAATGAAGTTATTGTCAAGTATTTTTTTATTTCCTACATAAACTCATAATAAGCCATCAAATATCACTTGAGTTAACTTATCTATGACAAATATTAGTCAATATGAGTCAGATCTGATAATTTATTCACCTTCATAATAAAAGGAATGCCTCATTCAGAATATATTTAAATAAATGTATCTACTATCTACTAGATGTGATTGATAAATGTAGTGCTTTTTTTGCTGAAAGTAACTGTTTTTGTTAAGTCAATGAATCTTATATATGGAGAGCTATAAGAGTCACCACTGTTCTGCTGAAAATATACTTATGAAAGAGGCTTCTTATAACATTTGTGATTAAAACTGGTGTTTTCCCTTACAAATGATTTATGTTTCCTTGTGTAGTATTTTATCTAGTCACCCAGAAGTAGAGTTATGAGAAGATTTCCAACTAAATTGAAATTAAATCTGTAACTATGACCATTACATAATTAGGGCATTTGAATGAGGAAGTTTATTCTTAATGCGGAAGGAAATGATTTCATGTTTCATCATTATTTTATTACATTAGTGAACACTTAAGAGTTTGGCCAATTGATTCCAGGAAACATTTGTGATGGTAGCATGTGCCAGACACTCTCTTATTGTGCCAGTGGTGTGACATTAATGGATGTGTGAAATGCTTTGTAAGGATGATTATAATTGGAAAAATAGAGTTTTATTCCACATTAGATCCTTTCCCTAGAAACAATGCAGGAATGTAATTGCTTATATATGTCCATCTTCTGATTATTTGAATCTATGATTAGTGAATGATTTCCTGTGTATAAATTTCCTGTAAGAAGGAATGCCCGTAAAGTTTCATGAACATGACCACTCAAAAGTGAGCTCAACTCACTCATTTATTTAGTTTGGCTAAAGAGAATAAATATTTCCAAAGCACAGAAACTACAAGCAGTACAATTGAAAATGCTGTTTTTGATGTGTCAATTTTTAATACCATATTTCGAAAGTATGACATACGGGATAATGTTTTCCTTTTCATTTAGTATTTTGTTCATGAATATGTATCACATATTAATGAGTTCTTTCACAGAGTAAAGCTACTACCTTAAAACAACTGTTATTATATTTCACTGCACACTATCTATCATCAGTCATTATTTATGATTGAATTCTGAATAAAGAAAAACAGATGTCCATAATCAAGTTGCAAGAGCAATAATACTATTAGTATGTGTTGATTAATTTGATATATTGGTAAATTACTTTCCTTATATTTTGTTTGTTCTTTATGGGAATGTAGAGATTAAATCAACTACCTTTCTAACTGAAAGGTAATTTCCATGTTAAATAAAATGACAATGCTCAAACATGAATATGCTCATAAAATAATTATGCACTTATAATAACCCTATGGTACTTTCATAATGTTGAATTAAGTGTTAATCATTTTTAATGATTTTCCATAGAATGAGCAGAAGATAAAATGTAGTATACATATTAATTGCTTTTTGTAATCTAAACCAGTCTTTCAATGAGAGCATTTCTGTCCACATATACACCAATGATAGAGCAACTGGAGAGGAGATTTAACTGCCTTCTCTCCAAATCTGATGCCTTGGCATGATGATTGTGGTAGCTATTAGGGGAGATGGGAAGGATAAATATTTTATGACAATTCATTTTGACTTTTTCCTTGGCTGTATGGAATTGTATTTTGTGGTATGTGGTAGTCTTATGTGATAAAGAAGAAAGGAATCAATAGGTAAGAAAACTAACAGTTACTATTTAAAAGTATAGCATGTCAAAAATAAGCCACATAGCAAAATTGCTTAGTCTTTTCCACAGCATATTTTTGCTATTTAAAGAAATATCTCTCTTTTTTGCTCCACTTACAAGATGAATTCCTTCAGGTAAAATACAGAAAAAGTAGAAAAAATGCTGAATCCACATTATAATTACTTACAATTGTTTTCTTTTTCCTTTTTCCCTTTGGAAAGGTGAGAAACAATAACAAGAATATATATTATATATATAATATGTATATGTATATGATTCTTGAAATATCAAATACATTTATTAGCTTTGATGAAGTAAAACACATTTAATTTTGTGAAGGAGATGCAAATTTTGATTAAAAAATAAGCTGCTATCTTCTCCACCAAGACATTGAGATGTCTAAGTAAAATAACCATGTGTGCCTAGTGGTCTAAGATTAAGGACACTGTTTATGATTATTTTAATTTTCTTGCTTTCAGGCACTGTAACATGATGAAAATACAAACCATATAATGCTAAAAGGAAATCATCGTTTCTCTGAATATGTTACAAATAACAAATATATACTCTAACTTGATGCTCACCACATAATATCATAGTTGAGACCTTGCTTTCCCTACACAAGAAAAATTTAATCTCGTCCATTATTTAACCACAAAAGATTCATATGTACAATGACATTTTCTTTGTAGAATAATAGATTTTTGTCACAGTTACAGGGAATGCAGAGGTTCAGAGTATATCTCTTCAAAATATACCACTTTGGCATATTGATTATTTTGATCTGTAGACTCTTAATAAACAACACTTAGAAGAGGCTCTCTCTGACCTCTAATGCTAAATTTTACATAATAAAAGAGGCCATAAAATGGCATGTCAGAAATGGGCTCTCCTCACTGTACTAAGAAGAAAAGTCTCTATTAACAAGAAAACCAGAGTCAATACTAGTTCAAAGTTTTAAGTTTGCTGAGATTCTGTTTGTTTTCTAGCCACTGGTCTACGATTTACTTCATTTTTTATTTTATTTTTTATTGGCTATATTAATTTACATTAAATGTTATCCCTTTTATTAGTTTCCCCTTCACAAACCCTCTATCCCAACCCCTCCCCCTATGAGGGTGCTACCCCAACCACCCAACCACTCCTAGGTCACCACCCTGGCATTCTCCTATACTGTGGCATCAAGGTCCTCTCCTACTGATTACCAACAAGGGTATCCTCTGCTACATATGTGGCTGGAGTCATGGATTGTTTCATGTGTACTTTTGGATTGGTGGTTTAGGCCCTGGAAACACTTGGTGGGGTGGAGGGTTTTAGGTTGATATTGTTGTTCTTCCTATGTGATTGCAAACCCTGTCAGTTCCTTCAGTCCTTTCTCTAACTCTTCCATTGGGGACCTCATTCTCAGTCCAATGGTTGCCTGTGAGCATCTGCCTCTGTATTTGTCAGTCTCTGGCAGAGCCTCTCAGGAGACAGCTATATCAGTCTCCTGTCAGCATGCCCTTCTTTGCATGGACAATAGTGTCTGGGTTTGGTGACTGTATATGGGATGGATCCTCAGGTGGGGCAGCCTCTGGATAGCCTTTCCTTTAGTCTCTGCTCCACAAATTTGTCCCCATATTTTCTTTACACAGGATCAATTTTGTATTAAACATTTGAAGATGAGTGTGTGCCCCCATCCTCAAACCGGGGGCCTTGCCTAACCTCTGATTATGGTCTCTACAGGTTCTCCTTCCCCTGGTTGGACATTTTAGCTAATCTCAACCCTGTTGGGTCCTGAGAGCCTCTTGCTTTCCTGGCATCTGTGACTTTCTGGTGACTACCACCACTTTCACATCCCCCATTGCTACACACCTCTGTTCAATTTCCTGACCTTAGGTATATCATCTCATCTCTTCCCATAATATTGATTTCCTTATCCATGCTGTTTTGTCCTGCTATATAACCATACCACCCATAGAAAGGTGTACCAACCTGTCTCTATCTTCATATTTTAATGTAGTCATATAAAGAAACATGTGCTTTCTCTTGTTAAACTGTCATGTGTATGTTAAATTCTTTGCCTGTATGCATTACCTGAGAGGATAAAAGTTTTTTCTCCTCTACAAACCATATTCTATTAAAATATTAATCCACTTATAAGTGAGTGCGTACCATGTGTGTTCTTTTGTAACTGGGTTACATCACTCAAGATGATATTTTCTAGTTCATTCCATTTGCCTAAGAATTTCATGAAGTCATTGTTTTTAATAGCTGAATGGTACTCCACTGTGTAGGTGTACCACGTTTTCTGTATTCATTCCTCTGCTGAAAAATATCTGTGTTCTTTCCAGCTTCTGGCTATTATAAATAAGGCTGCTATGAACATAGTGGAACATGCAGGAATGTTATAACTAGATCCTCAGGTAGTACTATGTCCAATTTTCTGAGGGACCACCAGAAGTGGCTATTAGCCCAAAATCTAGGAATTCCCAAGATACAATTCACAGACAATATGAAGCGCAAAAGAGGGAAGACCAAAGTGGATGTGTCAGTCCTTCTTAGAAGGGGGAACAAAATACTCACAGGAGGTAGAAGGTGGGAGAGATTGGTAGAAAGAAAGGAGAGGGAGGGGGAGAAATGGCGGCATGATCAGGTACTGGAGGAGACAGGGATGATATACAGAGGGCCAGAAATTTGAACAGAGGTGTGTAGCAATGGTGGGGTGGGGAACTGGGAGTAGCCACCAGCAAGTCCCAGATGCCAAGAAAGCAGAAGGCTCCCAGGATCCAACAGGAGTGAGATTAGGTGAAATGCCCAACAAAAGGGAGGGAGAACCTGTAGGGAACATATCCAGAGGTTAGGCTAGGCCCCTGGTTTGGGGATGGGGATACACATGGATCTCCAAATTTTTAACAGAGAATTGCTCCTGTGTAAAGGAAATATGGAGACAAAGTGTGGACAAAGGTAAGGACATCCAGTGACCACCCCACCCAGGGATCCATTCCATATAGAAACACCAAACCCAGACATTATTGTCGATGTCAAGAAGTGCTTGCTGACAGGAGTCTCATATAGCTGACATCTCCTGAGAGGCTCTCACAGAGCCTGACAAATACAGATGTGGATGCTCACAGCCAACAGTTAGACTGAGCATGGGAATATCAATGGAGGAGTTAGAGAAAGGACTGAAGGAGCTAAAGGAGTTTGCAATCCTGTAGTAAGAACAACAATATCAACTTATCAAACCTCCCATCCCCCAAGCATTCCCAGGGACTGAACCACCAACCAGGGTATACATAAAGTAATCCATGGCTCCATCCACATATGTAGCAGAGGATGGCCTTGTCGGGAATCAACAGGAGAGACCCTTGGTCCTATAAATGCTTGCTATCTCATTGTAGGGAGATGCCAGGGTTACTGGGTGGGAGTGGGTGGTTGGGAGAGCACCCTCATAGAAGTAGTAGCATGGGGGATGGGATGGGGGTTTCCAGAGGGAAAACAGGAAAAGGGATAACATTTGAAATGTAAATAAATAAAATAATGAATTAAAACATGTTAATCCAGACTTGCTTTATCAACTTAAAGAACATGCTAACATTTTGTTTTGCCAAATTTTTATGGTATATTGTTTCAACTTGTTATACTTTTTAATCAGAAAATATCCGTTTATGTTTGGTATCAATGTTACAGCAAAAAGTTAGACTATTTGTGAAGTGTTTATACGTGGATTATGTTACTTCAAAATCTAATGAATTCTTAGAAAGTCATTTAACATTTCCTTTGAAATAAAAATTTTTTCTATTTTAGATAGTCATTTATCTCTGTCTCAATCCTTTTTATTTCATTAGTGAATTATTCAATTTCCATTGAGCTTGTAAGCTTTCTCTTGTTTCTGTTATTGAAATTATGCTTTATGGGGCAGGAGATCAGTGGTTAAAAGAACTGTCTGATCTTAACCATGATTCATCCTAGCACTCACATAGTAGCTTACAACAGTTTGCAACTCCAGGTCTTCAACTATATATTTTTATTTATTTATAATACGTATAATATATCCCAAGAAAATCATAATATATAATATATTATATAATTATTATGTGTATATTTTATATGACATATAAGATATATGTGTGTGTGTGTGTGTGTGTGTGTGTGTTAAACAATGACTACAATAAACAAAAGAACAACTACAATAATGACACATGGATCCTTGTGGTCTAGAGTCAAAGGTGTGGTCAAGTCTC
Organism: Rattus norvegicus; assembly: GCF_021556685.1. Lineage (NCBI taxonomy): Eukaryota > Metazoa > Chordata > Mammalia > Rodentia > Muridae > Rattus > Rattus norvegicus. The sequence goes on from NC_141536.1 coordinate 38,333,787, forward strand.
CCAATAGCTCCTGGTTCAAGGTATCCAATACTAGGCCACAGGTGAGGACCTGTACCAGCGATGTTGAACTTGGTGTCTGAATGAGAGAGGACACCATCAAAGTGGTCTCCACCTCTGCCTTAACCCTACCAGCTGCCATGGAAAAGCCCAACTGTGAAATCCAAGCCCAATACCTGATCCTTCTTACAGCTATGGGACATGCTAATATGTGTGGTATGTTTTGTTACCCCAGATTCTGTTAATAGCTAAGGTCCATGGTCTATGCTGATGGTGGAGGCCATGTCTATGTATTTGAAACCTGCTTCTGCTGGAGGTTAGGTGGATTGCTGTGGTCTGTACTTCCTCTAGAGGTTTTGTTGATGTCGTGGTTGGGGGGTCCTGTTGATGTGGGTGGCCTATGTGCAGCCTCAGACCATATTGACCCATGAAGTCTATCCTGATTTCTGAGAACCAAGGTGATTTCTGTGGTCCTGCTGAATCCAGGGCCTTTGGCCCCATGTTACCTACCACTGGTGGACATGTGGATCTTCCCTCAGGAGGTTCTGTTGATTTCCATGGTCCATGTTACCACTGAAGACCCTGTCTTTGGTTTGTGCTGCTCCCTGTAGATACATTCCTGGAGGCCTTGTTAACGGCTTTCACTACAATGGAGTGTCAAGATGGTGTTTAGGGTCAGTGCTGTAGCCTAGGGCCATGTTGATATCCGTAATTTGCACTGACATCAGAGACCCTGCTGAGGTTGTAGATCTATGCTGACATCAGAAACCATATGAAAATCCATGATCTATGCTGCTCCTGACTGTAAATGGCATGAGAAGTTGTTTTGCAATCTTATTAGATGACTGCAGACTCACAGTTCAGGAGAGAGACAGGTTTTTGCAACAACCTCCTCTTGCTTACCCTGCTTCACCCATATCCCAAAAGAAAGAAACAGTAATTCATGGAAGAGAAGGCTTAAAAAAATGTGAGTAGAGACTGAAGGAAAGGCCATCCAGAGACTGACCCACCTGGGGATCCATCCCATATACAGGCACCAAACTCAGACACTATTGCAGATGCCAAAAAGTGTATGCTGACCAGAGCCTCCTGAGAGGCTCTGCCAGAGCATAGCAAATACAGAGGCGGATGTTTGCAGACAACCATTGGACTGAGGACACGGTCCCCAATAGAAGAGTTAGAAAAAGGACTAAAGGATCTGAAGGTGCTTGCAACCTCATAGAAGAACAACAATGCCAACCAAGCAGAACCCCCATAGCTCACACGGACTAAACCACCAACCAAAGAGTACACATGGAGTGACCAATGCCTCTAGCAGTATATGTAGCAGAGGATATCCTTGTGGAGCACCAATGTGAGGAGAAGGAGTCCTATGAATGCTTGATACACCAGTGTAGGAGAATGTGAGGGCAGGGAGACAGGAGGGAGTGGGTGGGTAGGTGGTGGAGCACCTTCATAGAAGCAGGGGTTCAGAGGATGGGGTAGGAGGATTCCAGAGGGAAAATTGGGAAAGATTTGAAATGTGAATAAAGAAAATATTCACTAAAAGAATAGAAAAAATAAAATTTAAAAATGTCCTCTAACAGACACCCCCCCTCCCAAATGTGAAAAGGATCGTGATGTGTAGCTCTTCACAGTTGATGGCTTCTGAGAGATTTGAGGTAGGGAACAACTCTGTTCCATAGGGACATATGGCTACAGGGATTTTTTTTACCATGGTCCAGTGAGTATATGGGCAACACAAATTGGAGACTTGCTTTGTGGTAACCTATATTGTCAGTGTTAGAGAAAGTTAACTGAGGTGCTGAGGTGGAGGTACATGTTTTTGGGTGGCATATTCTGTTCCAAATGATTGTTAAGTTCATTTGGTTCACAGCATATAGCATATTCCCAGCATTCGTCTGTTCAGATTTTATTCTATTGACCAGTCATTAGTGTGATTGGAGTATTGAAGTCTCCCACTGTCCATGTGTGAGAGTCAGTAATTGATTTAAGCTATAATGATGTTTCTTTTGTGAACTTTAGTGTGTGTTCATTTGTAACGTATTTGGCAATAATTGTAATGCTCTCTTGGAGAATATTTCCTTGGATGAGTATTATTTGTTCTGATTAGCTTTGGTTTTAAGTCTATATTGTCTGATGTTAAAATATCTGCGTTTGCTTGATTCTTCATCCATTCACTTGGAGTATCTTTTTCATTCTTTTACTCTAAGTTAATGTCTATCCTTGACGTTGAAGTGTGTTTCTTGAATGTGGCAGAAAAATGGGTTCTTTTTTTCCTTCCATACTGTTAGACTATATGATTTTTTAATCATTTTTATTCATTTGCATTTCAAATTATTTTCTTCTTCCAGATTTCCCCTCTACAAACTCCCCAAATCCAATTCCCCATCCCCTTTGCCTCCATTAGGGTGCTCCTCCACCCACTCACCCACTCCTGCCTCACCAAACTATCACCCCACTATAATGGGGCATCAAGACTCCATAGGACCAAGGACCTTCCCTCTGATTGATCCCAGATAAGGCTGTCCTCTGCTACATATATAGCCAGCCATGGATCCCTACATGTCAACACTATTGCTGATGCCAAGAAGCACTTGCTGACAGGAGCCTGGTATTGTTGTCCCCTGAGAATTTCTGTCAGCACCCAACTAATACAGATGCAGATATTTAGAGCCAACAATCAAACTGAGCCTGGGGATCCCAGTGGATGAGTTGAAAGAACTGAAGGAGGCAAAGGGGATAGTCTATATGTTTTAATTGTGAAAATTACTGTATTGTGGGGGTGTGTGAGAGGCCTCTTTTGACTTGCTGTTCAAAGATTATTTATTCTTTCTGTTTTGTTGGATGTGGTTAACCTCTGTATGATTACGTATTCCCTCTAGTACTTTCTGTGTGGCTGGATTAGTAGATATTGCTTAAATTTGGTTTATCCTAGAATATTTTTCCATGTGTGGTGATTGGAAGTGTTGCTGGTTATAGTAGTTGTGTAGTCTTGACTGGTATCTGTGGTCTGTTAGAGTCTGGAGAATACCCATCCGGATCCTACTGACTTTCTGTGTCATCAATGAGAAGTCAGATGTCAGGCTAAGGGTCAGCTTTCATATATTACTTGGTTATTCCCCCTTTCAGCTTTTATTCTTTCATTGTTCTTATCATTAATGTTTTGATTATTATATACTGAGAGGTCTTTCTCTTTCGGTCAAATCTATTTGGTGTCTGTTCACTTTATACCTTCATAAGCATCTCCTTTAAATTAGGGAACTTTCTTTCTGTGACTTTTTTAAACATATTTTCTCTGCCTCCAACTTGTTTTTTTTCTCATTCCTCTATTCCTATTATTCTAAGAATTGATCTTTCTATAGTGTCCCAGATTTCCTGGATGTTTTATGGCAGGACATTTTCAGATTTAACTTTTTTTCATTTTTTCCTATATATTTGTTTCTTCTGTTGTGACTTCAATGTCTGCGATTCTTTCTTCTACCTTTTGTATTCTGGTGGTGTGACTTGCCTCTGAGATGCATGTTTGTGTTCCTAAAATTTTCATTTTCAGATTTTCCAAATTTGGGTTTTTTTTTTATTGATTCTATTTCTACTTTCAAATCATGAGCTATTTTATTCATTCCATTGCAGTGGTTGTGTTTTCATAGAATTCCCTTTAAGAGGGTTACTACTTTCCTTTTAAGGACATCTATTATAATACAAAGACTATGCTGCTATAATACAGACTCTGCTGCTTCTATGCTTTCATTCTGAGAGCTTATACTATAATACATTTGCTTTGCGTTATAGGACATGTTGTCCTGACTGTTGTAGATTGCAAGCATCTAGGCTTTGTATTTGGGGAGACTGTGATTCTAGATGCTGATATTTGGTTTGTCTTTCTTGGGTTCTTTGTTTCTTTTATCTCTTGACCTAAGAGAAGAGTTTGTGGTGGCTGTGTGTTTTCTAGTGGAATTTTGGATGTTGTGGCCATGAGGGGTGCTGGATAAAATTAATTTCTAGGTCTTAAGGGCTGACACTTAGGAATGTGCTTGGCCTAGGAGTGGGTAAGGGGTCCACAGGTGGGAAGTAAGCGAGCTGTTCCACCAGGTTTGGCTCAGTCCTAGAGAAAAAGACCATAGAATGAGGAAAGGCCACAACATGTAATCTCTTAAGATCCTATGACATTGGGTGATTGGATTTAGAGGGAAGGAGGGAGATAGAAGATCTGAAACTTTCCTACTCTGGTCTACTTGCTTTTCTGGCAGGTTGAATGGTATAATCACAGAGAATGAGGTTGGATAGGATTTGAGGTTGTGATAACAATGTAAGTGGGGAGGAAAGTTGGTAAGGGAGATAGACCTGGCTCACTAGATATGGTAATGAAGGATGGGGGAGTCAAAGTTGGTCTTCAGTAGAATTAAAATGAGACTTGAGGATTAGATTTACAGGAAGTAATGGTGGAAAATGGTGGGCAGGTGACATGATTTCCTGGTTAGAGTAGCCTGTGGGTTCCCGGGGAATACCTGTTGGTATATGGTACCTGGTGGATATCTTGTATTAAAAATGAGTGGTGGGAAAGCATTTTGGATAGAAATGTCTGAGTGATCCACTGGAAAAGGGAGTTTGAGGGTGGGAAGCGGCAACAAGTCATCTGCTACAAAGCAGGGGTTTGGAGGAGAGAAGCAGGAGATGATGATCTTCAGTTAGGCTTCCTGTTTTCCTGGTCAAAGTCTAATTTATTTTAGTATAATGATATCAATGGTGAGCAGAATCTTTAAGGTAAGTTAACATCATCTTAAATCTAGCTTTATTGTTGTTTAAACATACCTACATATCATTTATATCTGTCTATCACTGTCTATCTATCTACCTATCTCTCTCTCTCTCATCTATCTATAAATCTATCCATCCATTAGATATCTATCTATCTATCTATCTATCTATCTATCTATCTATCTATCATCTATATATCTAGGTATGTTTGCTATATACACATTGAAACATGTATTTTAGAATAGTAAAAATTTTACTGATTAACTGGAATAAATGTCAAGAGAATTGTGTGCATCTCAAATCCTTAGTTCTACTAATGAACTGTCAACCTGTGATATTTTTGTAGAGTTTCCAAGTGTGAAACATCAAGTTATCTTGACACTTGAAATTATATTTCACTTTTGTGAAACTCCTTTTAAGCCATTTAAAAGTGCTTTCGCAGAGAATTATCAATCTCCCTAGCTATTATAAATACCTAATTATAAAGTTATATGAAACATCAACTTTTAATTGGATTTGGAGATAATATAATCTTGGAATATCTTTAAAAGGCATTTTGGCTTTCTTATTCCTCAAGTTCACCTGTCTCTGTTAGATATGTTGCAAACATGATAAAAATGTTCAAGTGTCAGTTCATTATGTTGCTTCATTTTTAAATATTAGTAACATATTAGATAATATTTACTATGTTCATACAGAATTCTTTGTGTAACACATAGTTTGTAAAAAGATAGTTTAGAATGTTACATTATTGAATATTAATACACAATAGAATTTTATTTAGTATCTGAGCTTACTCTGTTCATTATATGTCTATATATTTATACCTCTATTTTTCTTGCAGCTGTCATTTCAAGAAACCAAGAAGGTCCAGGAGAAATGGGAAAGGCTGTGCTCATTCCAAAAGATGATCAAGAGAAAATGAAAGAGTTGTTTAAAATCAATCAGTTTAACCTCATGGCCAGTGACTTGATTGCTCTTAACCGAAGTCTGCCAGATGTGAGATTAGAAGGGTAAGTTTACCTGTGCAGTGAAACTTGTGTGTTGTTGAACTCCATATTTCACAGTTTCTCTTCTAACTATATGAATCTTATGTCAAACTGGTTCTAGCACCTTATGAAATGAAATAACTGACTTTAGTTATGCATGCTAATAAATATGATTATTTTCCTTTCAGATAATCTAAATACATACTTGAAAAGGCATTGAAGATTCCAAAGTCCTAATTGGTTTTATCCATAAGGTCGTCTTTATTTTATTCTCTTTCTGAATATCAAACATGATATTTCATGAATTATTTCTATATAAATCTTTTTAGAATACATCACAAACCTCATTTGGAAAAAATTATATACCAGAATGAAATTAGCCAATTTATTGCATACTTATTTGACCCTTTAAAATTATTAATACTGGGCACAGTTAAAACTGGTGGTAAATCTCTTATCTAGAATTTTTGAGTCCCTGCATCTAATTCCTTTTACTATATAAAATATTTATTATGTCTTTAGAAATTCATACTGTTATTTTAAATGCTTATTCAGTAATCAACAATAGAAGTTATATTTCCTTAGAAGTAATACTTTGTAAAAATTAAGTTGAAAATTTCATCATGTTTGTGAATGACTGTAAGATGCTTTAATAGGTAAACATACTTAAATACATGTAGTAAAAATCAGAATATTTAGTGCTGGTTTTATTACCCTCCAGTCTTTGTAAAAACAATCTCTGCATTTACAAAATATATATTCATAGATTTTAGAAAGCTGTCACATTTCCAAATTCATAGCAGTTCATGATTCCTTGTAAATAGAACAGGATTCTTTTTTAATTTAATTGTATTTATTTTTTGCTCCTCAGTCATATTCTTTATGTAATGACATTATTAATGGAAGTGATGTTTTTTAACTAAAAATTGGCTGTTAAATTAATAGGTGATGATAATGACACTATATTTACTATATGTGTATTCTTTTCTTTTCTTAAAATAGTCTGAATAAAGCCTAAGCCTTACTAAGATTTTAGGATTGGTGATTAACACTAGATTCATTTTGTGAATAAGTGAGCGGCTCCTCATATCATACTACATGGTCTGGAATGTGTCTTTAAACAAACTCATCACTTTGCCATAGCAATATATCCTATAACACTATCATTTGGAAGGATAAACCTGAAGGATCTCAGGTTTGACAAGAGTGTAGACCAAGCCATAAAATCCCAGGCATATTTGGATATAGAGGCATATAGTGTGTCCATAATGCTCTGGAGCAGGAAGAAAGACACACATAATCATGGGATATTCATGCTTTTGTTGCTCAGAAAATCGATATTGAGTATTAGATGCATTGATTATAAATTTCAAATTTATAGACTATATTTCTAAGTGCTTTCATTTGTTTATATGTATTTAGATGTTTGCATTTCAAGGCTCTATATGAATCAATTTCAAAATGATTTTGTGCATCTTCGATGCCATCTATTATTGTGTCACAGTTTTGCATATATTTCTTAGTTTTAGAAGCCAAAGTGTGAAAATGTATAAATGTTAGAGATTTGTTTATGTTTTTAAAATTGTTACTTCTGGCTGTCATAAAATGAACTGAATTTTGTAACAGATCTATACTTGGTAAGAGGAGAAGAGAAAAATGTTTGTTGGTGAAAAGGAAAGGCAACAAAACCAAACAAAAACAGCAGTAAATTCTACATTTAAGATGTTTTTGAGCTATGAATATTTGATAATGTCTAAAGTGTGGAAAATGGAACAAGCATAAATGGAAAGGTTAAATGATTTATCAGAAAGGCATATAAAGTACCATATTTACATGGTTATTATTATGAGAAAACCTGAGAGTTGAGAAATATCCTATGAGATGATATTAGTGAAGTACATAAATTTTAGTTGTGATGTTTACTTACCTCACAGTTTGTGTTATTAGTAACGGAGATAAGATGTCTTCAGAAGACTCTAGATAAACCATTGTGTGTGAAAATACTCAGAGATGGACACATGTGTTCCTGAATGACTGCATCTACCACTATTAGGGAATAATTAAATATGAATTCTTACCACAAGTCAAGGTTCCAAACTTGTATCTAATATTCAAGAAATGACTGTATTCATTTTATCTAGAAAATTGTTTTAGTTTCCTTTAGTCAAATGTCAATTTTTGTGTGATTGTATCATATTCAATACATAAGAACTAGGAATTACCTCAGCTATAAAATTCCTTTTTGGTATGCTTATCTCTTATTTTTATTTCTTCAAAAATAAAGAATGGAAGTAGAAAAGGCATATATAAAAGGCAGATTTTCATACTAGTAACAAATTAATAAATAGAAACAAGAATAATAAATTATTACTCATGTATATTCAGAAAATTTATATACTGACATATTTGACTTAAATATTCACCTTCACTTGTGTTTTGAGAAGAATTTGAGTTACTACTTAGAAATAAATCACCTAGTAAATTTCTTCATGTACCTATTATGTTACAATAAACTGTTTATAATAAATTATTAAAATTATTTAAAATAATCCTAATAATGTTCAAATTGAATGCCAATCTAAAATGTATTTACAGATGGAGATTGTGGAGATGTCTCATTAAATGAAGTGCTTGGCTTTAAGTACAAGGGCTAAAATCCCAAGGACCTATCTAAAAGGCTAGAAATGGCTTGTTCAATCCTAATTTTGGGTAAGAAAGATAGTCAAATCCCCAAAGGTAGATAGAGACATGTGCATTCATGGGACTCTGTAAAGATTCACTAGCTTAGCCTAATTATAGACACTCAAGTTGCAGTGGGAGACCCCTTCTCAAAAGCTAAATGGGAAGATGCAAAGAAATGTTATCTGAGATGGACATCTGCCTCCAGACAGATAGGCACACACACACACACACACACACACACACACACACACACACACACACACACGGGGGAGCAGATTTACTGCCAATAAATATACAATAAATATATAAAGATACAGTCTATACATATAATTTCAATAAATATTTTATATTTTCAGCAAAAACAAACTAAACAAAAATTAAGTTGGAGACAAATTTAATTTGACATATTGGAGCTAAATAATCATTCCATGGCATGTTTAACTATGTGTATTGCATTAACTAATACCTTTAATTTGTCAATATATGATCCATTCTTTATAACATACTAAATGATATTGAGATAAAAGCAATTGCTATCATCTAAACCACACTATTTGTGCATTTTCAATGCAATTAAATACTGAGTTCAGGACACCCATGGATTCTTCTTATAATATACATAAAAATTTAAATAAAATTCACAACAGTTGCATTCAATCTCTTCTTTTGCCTTTATTCATACAGCACACACACACACATACACACAAACATACACACACACACACACACACACACACGAGAGAGAGAGAGAGAGAGAGAGAGAGAGAGAGAGAAAGAGATAGAGAGAGAGATTTTAATTTCGACCTAGAATGTTGAAAATGGTTAAACTGACTTTAATGTATATTGTTTATATTTTATAAGCCTAGTAAATAAACACTTTTGTATCTAAAGAGTAAATGAATAGATGTCATTTTGTTCATTTTTAATCTATTTTTTCTGTTATATTTGGATAAGTAGGGTGGATAAAGAAAGCTCTTCAGTGATGCTGAGTGCACTGTTTTGATCGGCTGCTCTCTGTAAGCTCAACAAATGAAAGAAATGAGCAAGAGTAGTCACTAGAGAATGGAAGCCTCTTTTATAAAGAGCTTGTTTGAACAAGTTGCACATACCTTGAAGCTATTTTATGCCATATTTTAATAATCCATAGAATGACCAAAAGTTTCATATACACTAAATTTACATAAGAATGAAAGCTTGGACTCTTAAGTCAATTCAGAGTCCAATATTACATGTGTCACTAGCTTTTCTGGAAGTAGAAGAATCAATCTGACTCTGAGGGTAATCCTTGTGCTTGGAACAAAACTGCCCGAGTGAACAGTGAGGAAATTGTCCTTTAAGCATGCAGCCAAATCATGCAGTTTTAAGACCTGACTTCATGCCTCACTCCTGCTTCTTAGCAACTCATTATTCTTCCAAGGCACAGATTCCTTTCACTGCTTGGACCAACTAATCAGTCACTCAGCCAACCAGCAAGCGTGTTGTTTAACTAATACAGGTAGCCTTCAGAAAAACTAAATAATAAGACTGGGGCTGTTGAGTAATGACAAAATTATTTGTATAAAATCCAATTATGATATTTTGTGAACATACATAATTGGAAACACTGATGAATACAGTTCCCTTAAGTTCTTAATGATATACATATGTAAACTGCTTTCAAGTCTCTAGATTACTATTACTCTTTGCAATTCTTTTAGGCCCCCTAGCTATTGTTTTGGATTCAAGAAAACTTTTAAGCTATCCACTTCTTTTTCTCTGCCTTGTAATTATTTTCGAGAAAGAAGTTAACAGTTATTATTGAGTGAATATTTAAAATGCTGCAAGCAATTGAAATAAAATTTCAGAGATCTTTGCATTTACTTGAATGCAGAAATTAACAGCACTCTCAAGTCCTGGTATTGAGCCATTTGAAGGTTATAATGTAGTTGGCATTTAAATGTTGTTCATGGGCACAATCAGAAAATAGGGAATTTATTTCAATTATTTATATACTAGACCAAATGACTTCTTCTTATGTATGCTTGCTTGCAAGCTAAAAACAGAAAAAGTCTGTAGCAGACTGGCATTAGCCAAAGAAGACTCATTGCATACAAATTTTGAGTAAGTTGTTCTCAAAGGATAAAGAGTTTATTTACTACCTAAAACAGAAATAAGCCATAGTATGTATATATATATATATATATATATATATATATATATATATATATATATATATATATAAAGTTTGTGTGCTTAATCTCAGGAGCGCCTGTCTATTCTTATAGATTGCCTTTTCCATCAATTAAAATATGATAAGTGTAGCCTTAGCTGCACAAAGGAGAAAAGAAAATGAGAATATTAATTGGATTTCTGATCTCTCTTCCACATCTTTTCTTTTTAATTTGAGAATTACTGTAACTCTCATATGCTGGCGGGTTTTTTTCTGTGACAATAGTAATGACTTCTCTAATACTTTGGCATATGTGCTCATGTGTGGAATTAATTCCATTACTCAATGTATAAGCTCACCCTTCCCTTCTCTTTGCTCACCTCTCTCTGTGTTTTACCTTGGTGATAGTAATTCTATTACGCTAGGAGCATTCTTTCAAATGAAGTAGTAGTATGAACCTGTTTATGCCTGTGGTGGGAACACATTTTAGTACCACTGTTGTCACGGAGCATGCTGCATCACCTCACTTATATTTAACTACTGTTCCACTGCCCCCATTCATAAGCCAGTTTTTGACTTGCTGGTAATGCTTTAATGACTATTATAAAACATATGAAACATAAAATCATCTTATGTGTTCTTCAATCATAGTTCAGTAGTAGTGAGTTTAAAGGAGAGGTCAGAACATGCTATTCCCAAAGATTCAACATTATGACCAAAGTGAGTTTTACCAGAGCATAACTGACAGAAAAGTAGGCTCAGGTAAAATTCATTTTTCCTCTTCATTCACCTAAACATAGTACAGACATTTCAAATATGACAGTTTAGTATACCTTTCATGCAGGGAGGAAACCAAAAGCTATTTGAACAGCAGAAATGGATACAAATCCAAGGTAAACTGTATAAAGTAAATATTCCTGGATAATTTTGTCTTACATGAAATTGCCTCATTAAAATATTAACTATAATCTTCCACTCCTACAACACATCCTCCCTTTTCTTATAATTTGACAATTTCTTGTTTATTGTTAAAAGGATATTCAAGGAAACCTGAGAGGTGGTTTGCATATGAATATTCATCTACAAAGGTACGAAGTGTTATGAGAACAGAAACAGCCACAGGAATCCAGTATTGCCCAAAGATGACTTTCCTGGGGATGTTAATACAGAATCATGTGTTTGGCAGTAGCAAGAGAGGTGGCTTCCACATCTTTCAGCAGGAGGAGGAGCTAAGCTATGTGAGGCAAAGGTGGACTGTGGATCACACCTTGATTTTTAAAAAAGGCTCCAACACACTCAATATCAGACAAGAAGCATTTTGGGCTTCAGTGGATAGTAAATCATTCTCACTCTTAATCACATTACTTGCTCCACAGACTTTGGGTTGTGTGAGAGAGTGATTGGGTAGGCAAAGGTGGCAGCTACAACCAAGAAGACTAGTCAAGTCTAATATCTCTGAAAGGTAATAAGGTCACTGCTTTTATTTATTGTGGCATATCTTTATTGCTTTTCATGAAAAAATAACAATCAAGTAAAGCTTTAATTAATGAATGAAAATAATGATGTATTTCTTTTCTGTGGAATTTTCTTGTTATGCCTTTCATGATTAAGTTTAAAGGCCTCTGGTACATGCATAAGAGGAGAGGAGGAAAGAAGAGGTCTTGCTTCCCTATAGGTATATTTCCATTGTGGAAATATTCAGAATTCAGAATTTGTATCCACTTGCGGAATTGTGTGTGTGTGTGTGTGTGTGTGTGCACAGTTGCTCCCATTTATCACTCCAGCACATGGGAGCTTGAGGAAGACAGATAGACACTTCAAGAGAGCTTTCAGCTACCAAAAGAAATCAAGTGTGTACTACAGAACACTCTTTTTCAAAATACAATAAAATACAATAAAATAAAAATGATTAAATCACATTGTTCCGGTTCTTGTTCAACAACACCCTTCCTATCTCTGCATACTTTATAACTGTAGGTGGTGGGAATATGGTTTTAACTGAAGGAAAATTCTATCATTTTCACCCTCAAACTTTTCTCCTGACCCCCCATACTTCAACGTGATAGGTAGCTTTTTAATTAGTGTTACACAGACACACAGCACAAGACAGATAGATTATGTTCATGTATACTGATATGTGTATGTGCAATACATATAAATAAATTCGCAGGTCCTATTTTTATTGTTTGTATGTACGAGGACGCAGAAGTAATCATTCTAAGCTGGACAACCAGTTAGGAAAATCATCTCTGGGACATGCTAATTCTCTTTCTCTGCATGAGCTATAGATGTATCTGCTGGGGGGGGGTGGGATCCTCTTCATCCATTCATATCTGCATTGGTCCCAACTTCAGTTTCTTTGATAGTCACTTTGATGAGCTGTGGTAACTACACTTATCCTGCCCCTTCGTTACCTCTCTGGATTTATGAGTGGCCCTCTATTGCCAAAGACACTTTGTAGTTAGAATTCAGGACTCCAAGTATTTTATGAAACAAAAGCCTCTTTCCTGTGGTCTAGTTTTACGCCTGCATCACCTTGTTTTGATTTCTATAGCACAGTGGTAAATTTTGAGTTCAGGAAATGTGAAGTATCCAACTCGGTACACTAATATTTATATATGTTAACAGTTTGTTAATATATAAATGCAAACACATGAAAATGAAGAAGTACATAATTTTCTATTATAGAATAGATTTTTTAATAACTACAACCTAGTAGTGTAGGGCCTAGATATTGTCATTTTTCTATACATAACCACAATTTATTATGTGATTCACTTTTTATTTACATCTTTATACATCATTTTCTAGGTCTAAAGGTGTTTGTTTTTCTATTACAATTATTTGATGACATTAATGTTTTTCACTGTGAGGTTGCCATACATGACACTTTATTTACCTTCCTGTACCGATCTCAATCTTCTTTCCCACACTTTTCCTCATTTCCCCTAAGATACCTTCTGCCTTCCTTATCAGTCTGTCTCTTGTTTATATTTCCCATAATTTCAACTAACAACTTAAACGTATGCAAATTTTCTTTATGTTTGGCTGATTACATTTAATGTGATAATCTCTATTTCTAAATTTGAAAATTTTTAAATTGGCAAACTGACAGTTGCCTATTTTTCTTATTGACTATGTCCTTTGCCTTACATTAGCTTTTCAGTTTCATGAGGCCCCATTTATTAATTCTTAGAGTGTGAGCCATTGGAGTTCTGTTTAGGAAATTTGCCCCTGTGCGATTGAGTTCAAAGCTCTTTCCCACTTTCTCTTTCATTAGGGTCACTGTATCTGGTTTCATGTTGAAGTCCTTGATCCACTTGGACTTGAACTTTTTTCATGGTGACACATATGAGTCTATTTACATTTTCTGCATACAGGTAGCCAGTTAGACCAGCACCATTTATTGAAGATACTTGGCTTTTCCAATGTATATTTCGTCTACTTTGTCAAAGATCAACTATGCATAAGTAGGTGGTTTTATTTCTGGGTCATCACTTCTGTTTCATTGATCAACCTGTGTGTCTCTGTACCAATACCATGCAGTTATCACTATTGCTTGTAGTAGAGCTTGAGGTCAGGGATGCAGATTTTCACCAGTTATGCAGTTTTGAAATTTTTCAAATGATTTCAACTGCAATTCTCATGACCTCAACTTCTTATTTCTAGGCAAAACTATGTTGTGTATAATTACCATGCTTCTTAACCCATTACACTGTTTATACATGACAAGATAATCCCACGTCTTGGCTTTTGTGAAAATGCCACAATAAAAACATGGTATATCAGTGTCAGTTTTGTGTGCAGGCATCATTTGTTTCACAATTTTATATATTTTTAATTTTTTGAAGAACATCTGTAATGAAGAACCACTCTAGTTTTTTTATGAATTCCATACTAATTTACACTCCTGCCAAATTATTCCATCTTCTCCAAATCCTCCCAGTCGAAGGGAATGCTTCATATGTGAAGGCAAGAAAGAAAGATTCTTAGTATGATGTAGAATCTCAGTGAAAGTTTAATTTCAATTTTGCTTCTAGATAAGGATTATGAGCCATTTTACAAATATTTACTGACCATTTGTACTTTTGACATGTACGCATCAGATCACTTGGCAAAATGCTGATTGCCTTATTGTTAGTCTTTTTCAATTTCTTTATACATTAAGGATAGCTATCATATCACAGATGACTAGCTACGCAAGTCATATTAGCTATTCTGTAGTATGGATTTTCAGCTTGCTAATCTTGTCCTTTACTGTCATTGCTTTTTTTTTTATTAGCTTGAGTATTTCTTATTTACATTTCGAGTGTTATTCCCTTTCCCGGTTTCCGGGCAAACATCCTCCTAATCCCTCTCCTCCCCTTCTTTATGGGTGTTTCCCCTCCCCATCCTCCCCCCATTGTGAGAATAGGACCCCCGTTGAAGGAATCAGAGAAAGAACTGGAAGAGCTTGAAGGGGCTCGAGACCCCATATGTACAACAATGCCAAGCAACCAGAGCTTCCAGGGACTAAGCCACTACCTAAAGACTATACATGGACTGACCCTGGACTCTGACCTCATAGGTAGCAATGAATACCCTAGTAAGAGCACCAGTGGAAGGGGAAGCCCTGGGTCCTGCTCAGACTGAACCCCCAGTGAACCAATAAAATGTATAACTTGCATTATAAATACTTATCCCTATAACAATAAATTAGTGTAATTTTTAGGCTTCATCCAAGAGTTTTTTTTTTTAATTTTTGACTGAGAAATTATAGAAATGCACAACTACTTAAAAGGCAGAGAACAATTGATCTTGGGCTATATAGTCTCAGTTCATGAATGTACAATACATTTCCTATAAATGAGGTTCAAGAAATATCATCGAACTGGGGGCAGAAAAATTGATGGCGCTACAGGATAAAGCCACCTACTCCAATAATGTGTTGTACTTATGTCAAAAGAATACAGCCATGAAATATGAATGGTATGGCTGCTCAAATAAACCAAATAGTAATGATGCAAACTAACATATCAGTGTAAATATTGGAGCACTGCAGGCAATTAATGGATATAGAGCTATAGAGAATTACTCTTCTTCATGGTTAACCTTTTACCTCCCAAGTGCTGGTATCAAAGAGATGAACCTCATCCTTGACTCCAAGTTATAACTTCTAATGCGTCAAGTCTGAGGGAGTAGAGATATGTGGCAGTTTGTCTGTCTGGTTTTATAAGCATACATATGAATCATGAGAGAAACTTTTAACTATAATCCACATTGAGTGCGATGCTACAATAATTCTGCTCATAGACACAAGAAATAGAACAAATCACTTTAGAAGCTATCATTTTTAGCTTTGTTGGCATTTTTTTTGCCAGTGGTATGAAAATTATAGTCCTTCCAAGATAAGTAGAAAAGATATGTAAAATAGATCTGAAATCCAATTAATATTCTCATTTTGTATTTCTCTTTTTCAAACCCAATGCTACATTTATGAACATTACCTCAGCATAACTGTACAATATACCATTTTAAATCATTTTAAGGTTCATTTTTTCTACTTGGTCTTTAACTTGTTCATTGTAGTTAGAATTTGTACATCTTTTTACTACCCATAGAAATATATAATTTAAAAACTAAAGATGGCTTAATAAGTACCGTTTTTACCATTTTTAGATTTAATTAACAGAATAAAAGAGAAACAACTAGTTCTGACATAATTTTAAAAATCTACTTGAAGCAATATTTGATTTCAGAATCTCTTTTTCTATTCTGCTGTTGACATATGTTTTCTGTGCATATGACAATGTCTTTGGGGAAGGCTGGGTTGCTTTAATGCCAACTTACATTGCTATTTCTCTGTAGGAAAATTATACTTCACAGTTAAATAATTTAAGTTGTGATACTGAGATGTAGTTTATTGACCTGGGAGACATTGGCATGTGCCTTGAAATTCTCATTGTATATCATAATTAGTTTTCTCAGAAGCATAAAATTTCTCCCTGTAGAAAACTGTGAACATCTGAGTGGTAATTGGTATGTATATGAGAAAATTTGTATTTAGGCTTTGAATGTCAACTTTTAGTATTTTATTATTGCTTTCTAAATTGGATGCAATATAGCACATTGCAAGTAATTCTAAAAGAAATTTTATTTACATTCTCTATGTCCAATTTTACAGCAGGAAAACATACACAGTGGTGATAAATTTAGGAGGAAATATAGCAATACAAATGTATCTATCATATGTTAATGCAGTGCATTGATAGTATCTGTTTCATTTTTCCATTGAAAAAAGAATATTTTTTCTGTTGCCTCAATTTGTGCTTTGCCTGCAGTGATACATGTGGATATTTGTGGAGACAACTTCACTATGACTGATAAGAAGATCCTTATAGGATTGATTATCTGAGATAATTTAAGGTGCTCTACCTTAAATCGCAATAGCAAAGCTCCAGGACAATATAACACTTTAATCATTATTTTATACCAGAAACATATTAATACAATTGATATGTAAAATCCAGCTTTTAAAAATGCACATTCAGTGCTCTCCCTACCTACATTTTATGAGAAATTAAGACCAAGTTGCATATTATCTTGTCCTTAATTAACGTGTATGGATTAAGTAGAGAATATGGGAAAAATTATTGGTCTCTATATAAAAATATATACACATGAACTAAGTTATATGAACATTCCAAATAGTTAGGAGTCAATATTGAATTTTATTCTGAGTGCTTGAATATACAGTGAATGTGTTCATTATGCAGCTCAGCCACATTGTATCATGTAATTTTCTATATGAACCGCATGAAGTTTATCTTATGTTTTACTTTGCTTTGTTTACAAATTAGAAGATACACTCTCTGAAGATGAAAGTCTGCCCCAAGGTCAGTTTCGAATATGAAACTTTATCTTCCACAGAACACCAAGTAATGCAAAAAGGGCAAAGCAAAGTTGGGATCTATATTACTAAAGGTTTCATTTTAAAAATCAATTATGAATTGTCTTTTGAACAATATTGGACATCTGTAGCACATTACTCACTTTCCTACCCCATTCCTTTCTTGAAGGAAGAAATGAGATGAACAAAATAGAATGAATTTATACACTAGGGATGTCACTAAAAGCTGTAAAGGAGGTTTACTTGGGATCCAGTGACAGTGATGCTGTTGTAGTTACTGGCTTTGAATTTATCAACACAGGTCTGTGTAAGCCTTAATTCTGTCACCAAAACTTTATATTTTCTTTTCTATACGTCTTTTCCCTGTGTATATTACCAGTTCTTAATTTCATGTTTCCTCAACCTGCATTATCAAATCCCATTCCCAGTTTTCACTGAAAAAAAATGTAACCAATTTGGAGAAAACAAAACAAAACAGAAACAAAAACAACAACAAACTTACTGATTTCACCACAGCATCTGCCCATCACTGGAATTCATGTTCCTATTTTCTACCATCTACATTATTGCTACAGATACTTGTCCATGTTTCTAATTACAGCTCTCCAATCCTCTAAACACCATTTACTAAACTACCCAAGTTCATCCTTCCACTACCTCTGTCTACTTCTTATAATTGTAGATTCTTTTTGTCTCTTCTGGTTATTCCACTGGGTGCACGTGGCAGGTTTTTCTGGTTTAAGTATAATTCATTTGACTATTCATAAATGTGTCTATTTTTTTTCTTTGAAACTGCTCTTGAAAGAGATTGCTAAACTCTTTTTCTCATTTTATTTTAATTATACTTCTGTTGAGTTTCATTCTCAGAAGATCAGTTAAATTCTTTTGTCAAAGGTTACTAATGATTCCTACATGAATGTGTAGGAATGATTGACATCTCTGTTGCTATATAATAGTCAATTACTAGTGCTCATATTTCTTGACACACCATAATTTTCCTTTCAGTTGTTATCTCTAATTTGAAACAAAAAAAAATCTTTGATGTTTTAGACATTCTAGTGCCCCAGTCTTTCCCCCAACCTCTCTGGCCGCTCCTTTGTTGTTTGCAAGTGACTGAACTATCATTCGAAAATTTCATAGGTGCATATAATGTATTTTATCAAGTCCATTCCTCAGTTTGTCTTCTCTAATACCTTTCTTGTTTTTTACTACTTTTTCCTTCTACATTCATGTGCTCTTATATAAAACTTAGCAAACCCACTCAATGATACCACCTCATGCATGACGTGAAGTCATTTATTGGAGTAAGGATAGCATATAAGTGGGTACATCCTTGAGGAGAACAGACTCTCCCTATTCCAATTGGCATCAATTGCATCTCCTCAGCTAGGTCAGGACTTTCAGAACCCATTTACCATCTATGCTGGTGTTGTGGCATGTATAATTTTGGGTAGGTCTTGGGCCTAGAGTCCTAACTTCTGTGAGCTGATGTGTAGAAGGGCTCTTTCATATCCAAATGTGCCTAATCCTGTAAAGACTTAATGCCCTCAGAGATCCCAGGGACTAAGCTACCAATCAAAGAACATACACATGCTGGTCTGTACCAAAAGACTGCCTTGTCTGCTCTGGGTGGAAGAAGTTGTACCTAATCCTGTAGAGACTTAATGCCCCAGGGAAAGGATATGCTAAGGGTGAGGTGGGGTGGAAGAGTTGGGGAGCACCCTGTCAGACACTAATGGGAGGGGGTTTGGCTGAAGAAGTCTGGGAGAGGAGACTGGGAAGGGACAATATTTGGAAGTTAAGTAAAAAAAAATTTGATTAAAAAAGTAAAAGAAAATGGAAAAACGAATGTATATAAAAATTTTCAACTTCAAAAAATACTGTCTTAGAATCATTAAGGAAAAACACCAACAAATCCAGAAATGAATATATTTTTATTTTTGTAACAATAGAAATATAGCATATAAATGCCATAGAAGGATAATAAGTGTGGCTTAAAAATATGTATGGTTTTATATTTATGTGTTGTATGAATTAAGTTTGGGAATTAGAATGATATCTTAAATATTAATAATAGGTACATATGATTTCAATAACATCATATTTACAATAAAGGTATGATACACACACACACACACTCACATTAAGACACTCATAAAGACTTACGTTTTGGTATATGAAAGAATCTATGTAGGTATCTGTGTTATCTATTTCTCTACCTATCATCTGTCCATCTACTTTTACTCAGGAGATGAAATTAAAATGCCTGAACAAAAATACTGTTATGTTTCTAAATGTTTTGTTCAATTTACCTATGCAATAGTTGATGGTATGTTTTAGTTAAAATTGAAGATTTTTATACAATATTTTCTGATCACAATTTTTCCTCCCTCATTTTCTGCTTGATCCTCCCAAACTCTGTAAACTTAGTTGTGCATTCCAGAGAATAATTTAAACTTTTACTGTTATATGAGGCTAGAGTTGGTGAATGGGTGGAGGAGCACCCTCACGAGGCAAAGGGGAAGGGGAGAAGGGAGATGAGATGGGGGATTGGTCGAGGGGAATCCAGGTAGAGGGATATCATTTGAAATGTAAAAAGTACAATGATTAATAATAAAAAATAAATAAAATAAACAATAATCTGTATCTGAAGCTGAAGAGATGAATCATCGGGGAGAATGTTTATAACTAAGTCATTAGAGCTTTGTTCAAATTCTCCTCTGGACGGCCCATGTATCCATGTAGATCTGCTCCATGGCAAACCATGCAGGCAAACACACACACATATACATACAAAACAATAATAGAAAGATAGTGTATGCTTTATAAAGAATACTTATGTAAGCTTCAATGTTTGGCTCAGTGGCTCACAGCATGAAAAGGATGTGATCACATATGTAGAACTCAGTGTCTGTCTGCTTAGAACGCTTGTCTGCCTGCCCCATGACTTATGGAATGATAATACAGCAATCACAATCATAAATTTGACCTGAGATTTTTTTTAAGTAAGTTTAAACTATGGGTAGTGTTTTTGTTAAAGATTTTTCTTTACATTTATGATATTTACTATGTAGCTTAAAACAGGAATATTTAGAGTCTTTGTTTTTAAATGTTTTAAAATATTTTTATTTATTTATTTCTACACTCCAGATTTTATTCTTCTCCCAGTCTATCTTCCCCCCAACAGTTGCACATCCCATACCTTATTCCTGCCCCCTACCCCATCTCCATAAGGATGAACCCACTCCACCTACCCTACAAGACCTCTAAACTTCCTGGGCCCTCCAGTCTCTTGAGGGTTAGGTGCATCTTTTCTGACTACACCCAGACCTGGGAGTCCTCAGCTGTATACGGGTTGGAAAACTCACTTCATCTGGTGTATGATGCCTGATTGGTGATCCAGTGTCTGACATATCTCTGGGGTCCAGGTTAAATGAGACTGCTGGTCCTTCTACAGGCTTACACTCCTCCTCAGCTTCCTGCAGTTTTTCCCTAATTCAACCAGAAGGTCACCAGCTTCTGTTCTTTGGTTGGATGCACATATCTGCTTGTTGGGTCTTTTTGAGGATAGTCTTGAACTCCTCAGAGTCTCAGTAGTGATGTCAGCACTTGAGGCCTCCCCTTGAGATGGATCCCACTTTGGGCCTGTCCCTGGACCGTCTTTTCTCAGGCTCTTCTCCAATTCCATCCCTGCATTTCTTTCAGACAGGAAGAATTATGGGTCAGAGCTTTGACTGTGGGATAGCAACCCCATCCCTCACTTGATGCCTGGGCTTTCTGCTGGGGGTGGGTTCAATAAGTTTTCTCTCCCCAGTGTAGGGCCTTTCGTTTTGGGTTCCCACCTTTGAGTCCTGAGAGTCTCTCACTTCCCAGTTCTCTGGTATATTTTTAGAGGGTCCTCCCTACCTCCTTCCTTCTGAGGTTGCCTGTTTGCACTGTTTCTGCTGGCTCTTGGGGTTTCAGTCCTGTTGTTGTAAAATTATATTAGGGACTGTCTTTTATCCCACTTGTGTTGTAAGATCCCATAGTGGTCTTACCTCAGGAATGCAACCCACAGATCACAAATTGACAAAGTGACTGCTGCAATAACAAGAGGTTTAATGATCTACATACTTGGGGTTGCTCATCCATGCAGGGAGAGGCAACCCTGGACCCAAAAGGCACACAACTTTTATTCCTTGCAGAGGGCAGACTTCAGCAACAGGGTTAGCTGGCTCATTCTCATTGGTGGTACACAGGACAAAGGATATTGTCTGGTATTGGCTGGCCTGCTCGAGGGGCTGTTCTTTGCTCAATTAGTCACTTTCCTTTTCCAGCCTTGGAAAATTCTTGGGAAAGGACTAAGTTGGCAAGTCCCTTAGAAGGAGTTGTGTGTGTGTGTGTGGAGGGGGTTGTGGGGTGAACTGAGTGGGCAGGTAGTTTGGGATGACATCTTGTGGTTGTTCTCGGGAATTGTCAAAGGAAGGGGTGGGGGGTTCTTTTTGAAAAGTTATCTTTGTTTTGAACTAACTTATGGTCAGAATAGTTTGGTCATTCTGACTACTAAAACTTTGTCATAGCATTAGGCAACCTGACATCAAATGTATTTCTCAAAACCTTGTTTTCATAACTTTGTTTCTCATATCTATGAAACTATGAAACTTTATTTCTTCACTTAGTCCGGCACCACAGTGCCCCAAGATATCTGATAGATATCTTAATCTCAGTCAGCAAAGCCTCTAATCTGCTTTGCCCCATCCCATATCATACTGCCAAAGGACTTTCTCTAAGCCTGGGAACAATCTCTCTACCCATCCAGTTCCCAAGGCAGGTTGCCACCATGGCAGAAATGTACATCCTAATTCTGTGACATCCCACCCACTCTCCAAAATTCAATTCTCCACAAGAAAGAACATGCAACACAATAAACCTCTGATCCAATTGATAACATATAATTGCCCACCTAAACATACAAATCCCTGTACACATCCATCCCTTAAGAACGTTCATAACAACCTGTAAAGTTACAGCGTGAAATCTTAACATCAGCCTCCATGTTCGCTCTCTGTGGTGGATTCTCTGCCTTCTTCTGTCTCTTCTTCCTTTGCTTCCAGTTTCCTCCCCTTCACTCAAACTTTTCTCCCACCCATCCTTCCTTCTTATCCAATGATAGGCCTCATTCTATCTTGTACTTGCCTCACCTGTGACATCATCCCAAATTTCACCATTTTTGTCTAATTAAAATAAAAACTTTTCTCTCAAATATAAGCTATTATCATTTTGTAATTAAAAGCATAAAATTTATCTAACACCCAGTCCAACACTATATCAGTTAACCAGAATATTTAGTTATCCATTCCAGCTTAAGAAAGGCTTGGCTAGCTTGTATAGTATCTGATAACTATCTAATAAATGTGTATTTTTAGAGTTAAACAGCTTGATAGGCTATGAGACTATAATCAGTCTTCAACCCCATCAGAAATCTGAGAATGACCAAATATCCATACACGTAGGAAGCCCAACACTGCTTCCAGAACTGAGAGGTTGTAGAGACAAATCTCCACTAGTACAGTCTTTTGTTAGCAACATGAGAGTGCAAGTCTTTAGCCTTCTGGCCCAAAAATCCAATGACAGATACTTGAAATGCAGATATTTGAAGGGCTGATCACCCTGTCTCGGCAGAGTTTATCAGTCAACTATTCTGCATAATTTGTCCTTTTTCTGGACAGTATTAGTCTGTAGATGAAACAGGCAGTTTTGTCCAGTGGCTGCCTAGCCACAAAGTACTGCCTCATCTGGAGGTAGAGATGTTCACATTCTTCATTAAATCCACCAAAGGGGAACTGTTAGGAGCAGATATATCTCAACAAAAGAAAATAATGTTAAATCTCATATTTTGTGGATTTCTGACGTTTTTGAAAAACATTTATCTACATAACGTAACCTGGACTGTTGTCTTTATATCTTAAATATTATCTTGAAAGTACTCTCACAAATTCAGAGCCGTAAATTTGCTATTTGGCCATACATGTGTAATCAACTCAGAAGTTTGTAATGACATCAATAGAAGACTGGCTCTAAACCTTGTACTTTTAAACTTTTTTAACAAATAAATTCTATACCAAAGCAAAGATATGATTTTAGTTTAGTTACAAAATGAGATTATGACTGTACAGCTCAATCTCGCTAATTCCTCCCTGTTAAATTACAACCATTTCTATATTTCTCACAAAACAACCTTAGAATAACCACTTTAAGCCCCCAAAAGTGCAGAGAATTGGGGCACCGACTCTTCTATAATTTCTTCAAGCTGTACATGGGCGTTGTGATATCTTTGGGAGTAAGGAGAGGAAGAATGAAGCAAATGCTGTAGCCACATGTGTCCTGACTGGACCCAACTGAAACTCCTTGAGACCAGGAATCCAAGTAGGCACACTCTGTAAAATACAACTCTTAAGACAAAAGCTTAGAATCGAGATATCTTTTTGTGCAATTATCTTGAATCTAGTTTTTCAGGTGGTCTCTCTCTCTTAAATCTGATCAGTATGACTCTGTGAGGTTTCCAGAGCCTAATCACACTTTTTAAAAACACAAAAACAAAATCTCTCTCTCAAAATGTGTTCTTTAGTCTGCAACCAGAAAAGATTGTATTTTATACTCTTTCCCAGAGTAGTAATATGACCATAAAACTCAAAGTCACACCCATTATGAAGACTAAAAATTTTTAAAAAGGGGAAATAAGCTAAACAATAGTGTTAAACAATGAGCCTAATAGGCTTTTGTACTCTGAAATATCATAAAATAAACCCAAAATTCCCGGGGAGCCCATGTTAAGAGTATCTGAGCTTCCTGTTGTGGTAAATATCAAAAATAACCACAAACCTTTGCTAGCCAGAATCAACGAACCATATGACCTTTAGTGGAATAATTCATCATACAAACTAAACACCTTCTATCAATAAGCAACTTATCAAACCAGGACTTTAGCCCAAAATATATCAATCTGTCAAGCTCTCTATCTGGAGCCACAGATTTTTATTTAACCTTAATAATTTGTAGTACCTTCTATCAATTCCAATATCAATAAGCAGCTTATAAAAATAGGACTTTAGCCTAAAATACACCCATCTGTTAAGTTCTCTACCCAGAGCCACAGGTTTTTTAGTTAACCTTAATAACTTTTAAATATCAAATTCTCTACTTGGAGTCAGTGACTAATTCTCCCTAAGTTCCGAACCATGGATGAAAATCCCCATGTGATTCAGATAATCTCTATACTCTTTTCTTTTTAAAAAAGAAAAGGCTCATTCTATCTTTTACCTACCTTACCTGTGACATCATCCAACACAGTCCTTCCCTTGCCACCTATGTTTCCCTCTCTCCCCAAACCAAACCCCATCCACTTTCCCTGCCCTGTCCCTCCCCTGTCCTTCCTCATTGGAATTGCTTCCTTCTCCCTCCCAAGTGGGACTGAGGCGTCTCATTTGGGCCCTTCAGGTTGTTCAGGACTTTTTGAGTTCTGTGGACTGTATCTTAGGTATTTTTTATTTTTTGGCTAATATACACTTATTAGTGTGAACATACCATGCATGTATTTTTGTGTCTGAGTTAACTCACCCAGGATGCTATTTTCTAGTTCGATCCACTAGCGTGCAAAACTTAGGATGTCCTCATTCTTAATAGATAAGTAGTATTCCATTGTGTAAAAGCACCACATTTTCTATATCCATTCTTCTGTCCTGGAACATCTGGGTTGTTTCCAGGTTCTGGCTATCATAAATAAGGCCACTATGAACATTGTTGAAAATGTGCCCCTGTGGCATGATGGGGCATCTTTTGTGTATATTCCTAAGAGTGGTATTTCCAGGTCTTTAGGTAGACTATTTCCAATTTTCTGAGGAACCTCTAAATTGATTTCCAGAGTGGTTGTACCAGTTTGCAATCCCACAAGCAGTGAAGAAGGGTTCTTTCTCCTCATCCTTGCCTACATGTGCTGTCACCTGAGGTTTTAATCTTAGTCATTCTGACTGGTGTAAGCTGGAATCTCAGGGCCATTTTGATTTTCTTTTTTTTTCTTTTCTTTCTTTCTTTTTCTTTTTCTTTTTTGTATCACTGAGGACTTTGAACATTTCTTTAAGTGTTCCTCAGTCATTCAAGATTCCTATGAGGTAATGTTAACCCACTTATCAGTGAGTGTATACCATGTGTGTATTTTTGTGATTGAGTTAACTCACTCAGGATCATAATTTCTAGTTCCATCCATTTGCCTATTAATTTCATGAAGTCATTTTTTTGATAGCTGAGTAGTACTCTATTGTGAAGATGTACCACATTTTCTGAATCCATTCCTCTATTGAAGGACATATGGGTTCTTTCCAGCTCTTACCTACTATAAATAAGGCTGCTATAAACATAGTGGAACATGTGTCCTTGTTTTATGTTGGAGCATCTTTTGGGTATATGCCCAGGAGTCTTATACCTGGCTTGTCAGGTAGTACTATGTCCAATTTTCTGAGGAACCTTCAGACAGATTTCCAGAGTGATTACACCAGTTTGCAATCCCACCACCAGTGGAGGAGTGTTTCTCTTTCTCTATTTCCTTGCCAGCATCTGTTGTCACCTGGGTTTTTGATCTTAGCCATTCTCACTGGTGTGAGGTGGAATCTCAGGGTTATTTTGATTTGCATTTCCCTGATGTTGAACATTTCTTTAGGCACTTCTCAGCTATTCAATATTCCTCAGCTGAGAATTTTTTTAGCTCTGTACCCCATTTTTAAATAGAGTTATTTGTTTCTCTAGAGTCTAACTTCTTGAGTTCTTTGTATATATTGGATGTTACCTTTCTATGGGATGTAGGATGTAGACTCCCAATCTGTTGGTTGCTGTTTTGTCCTAATGACAGTGTCCATTGCTTACAGAATGTTGGCAATTTTATGAAGTCCCATTTGTCGATTCTTGATCTTAGAGCATAAGCCATTGGTGTTCTGTTAAGGAAATTTTCCCCAGTGCCCATGTGTTCGAGTCTCTTCCCCACTTGTTCTATTAGTTTGAGTGTATCTGGTTTTATGTTGAGGTCCTTGATCCACTTGGACTTGAACTTTATGCATGGTGACAAATATGGGTGTATTTTCATTTTTCTACATACAGACAGCCAGGAAGACCAGCACCAATTATTGAAGATGCTTTCTTTTTTTCCCGTTGTATATTTTTGGGTTCTTTGTCAAAGATCATGTGTACATAAGTGTGTTTTATATCTGGGTCTTCAAATCTATTCTATTTAACCACCTGTCTGTCTCTGTACCAATACCCTGAAGTTTATTGGTATTGTTCTGCTTAAAGTCAGGATAGCATAATAAGCAAACAAAAATACAATAAATGGAGGAAGATCTCAGTTAGTAGTCTCCTTATTCAGCATTTCACAAGTAGTCATAATAACTTTTATCTTAAATAAACTTTTTCACTTCAGAACAGCTTTTGTTCAGTTAATTAGTTAATTAAATTATACGGTTTTTAAAGAACATGAACATATTCAGGGTCACAACGACTTCTTTAGGGCATAGCTTTCCATAATAATAACTGAAATTCTAGTACAAAATTATTGACTGCCTGTATATGCTTACTTAATTTCGGTAGACAGATCTGAGGTTGTTGCAATGGTCTGTACAATGAATGACAAATCATTGATTCATACAAGAGGAGATTATTTCTTGTTCCACCAAAGGTCACAGACACATTTCAAGTGTCCATGAACATGATTAGAGAAAAATAAAATCACTAGTTTCTAAATTAAACCCATGATTATTCAGGAGTATAGTCAGAAAACAATAGAATAATATAATACCTGTATAATACTTATCACTGAATGATATCCTAGATATTCTCACAAGTATATTGTGGTTGTAGGTATTTGTTTTCCACTAACCCCACCACTTCAAAAAGTCGTAGTAATTATCTAAAATCCTTAAAAGAAAAGCCATGTCACAGAACACAATATTCTGTCAGAAGCCAGCTTTAAAATATTTTTGTTGACTATGTATCATCTTATATTGTTGCCTTTAAATATAAGCTTAAAATTTTTATTTTAAATTTGAATGCATGTGATTGAGTGGATTTTCCAAAAAGTCCATGCCATTTTAATGTTAAGATTCCTGGACCTTTTTATAAAGCATTCTAAGCTGAGAAGTAGGTTGTTTCTCAGTGATGAAATTTAAAATACAAACAAATTTGATTTTTCTATTGTTTAAAACAATATTCAGCTTAATTATTTATGCTGGTTGAATGTGATTTAAATAAGACATTTTTGCTGATGTAGTTAGTAATAGATAAATAACTATTTCAACCTTAGCAACTGGATTAGCAGTATGTTATTCTTTAAAAAGAACTTTTCTTTATTTGTGTATAGGCTACATATACGTACTATTTTCTTTAACTGAATAAACTTGACTATTGATTTACATAAGCTGATTCAATAAAATTAATACATGGGTTCAATATAAGATCTTTTTCAAGACTATTTTCTTAACTGAGCATTTATTTAATGAGATTACATTGAACTCTGTCTATACCTTGTATAAATCACTGTAACCTCTTTACTAATAGTGCTTACTATCTTTCTTAAAACTGTACTAATTGGTTAATAAGATCTTTAAGTTTTTTAAAATATTCTTTGCAAAAAGCTTATGTCAAAAATTTCCAGGCACTGTCATGAGTCTCAAAGGAATATTTTTTGTATTTGACTACAGCTGTTTATAACATGAAGCGTTGCATGCTTTTAAGTTCTGTGAAATTACCATAACAAACTCTGTTTTAGTTATAGTTTTGTAATTTGTTAATTTGTTAACTCTTGTACATATCATTAAATAAAATCAAATCTAAAAAATAAAAATAAAAACAGATTCCTGGACCAATCGGTCAAACCATCATTACTCTTGTAAATGCTTAAGATTCCAACTGGCTTAATTATTCCTTCCTTCTAGATTTTTGGCCACATGACCAGCATCTTTTATAACCAGTGTGTCCTAGAAATGTGTCCCCCAGCACAGCAGAGGACTTTGTCTTCTGACAGAAAAAATGACTCCAGATATGTTCTAAGGACCAGGTTACCTGATCTCTGTATGCTTATTTTACCACAAAATTTAGTAAGGGGAAGATGGAATGAGCTATTACCTCATCATTTGTAAAATGAAATGCTCCAGAAAACTGAAAGAGGCCACCCCTAATGCTGGTCTTAGTTCTGTATGTTTGTTTGAAAGAGATTTGCATTAATATGGATTACAGCTTCTTTTCAGTAATTGGCAAAACCTAAGTTTACAATTTACCTAACTGAATTAACACAGTGACAAGGACCATTACTCATTACTCAGGAAAAAGATACATGTTATTATATTAGCACAAACTACTTGCCTATGATTTTATAATGTCTTATGACTAAAGCACTGCTTAATATGCTGAGGTTCTCTCATATTGGAGGAACAATATAGTAAAATTAGGATTAAGGTTCCCCAAGACTGAAATCTCTCTGAATAAAATCTCTGTTAACTGGCTAAAAAAGAAGTTGGCAGTTCTCTAATGTATTCAGAAAAAAAAAAATGAAAGCTAGCAAAGAACAAAACATTCCCTTCTCACCTAAAGCTACCACCATTCCGGAAATCACGATCGTTATCAGAAGTCCTTACGGAAGAAGGACTGTTAAAGAAGACAGTATTCCATTGGAAACTGGCTTTAAAACACTTCTGTGCCTATGTATCTTCTTATGTTGTCCCTCGCTTGGAAGTGCTTTGATTTTTCAAAGAGCTTCTATGTTCTTTGCCTTTGACAATTTTAAAAGTCAGAGAACCAAATGTTAAACTTCTCATAAACACTTGTATTGAGAAAAAAATATATAAAGTGTATATTTTAAAGTAAAGTCAAAGACTCCTAAACTCTGTCACCTGGGAAACTTTCTGTAACTAGTAAAGCTCATTCTAGTTTTGCTATTTCATACTTTTCAAGTCTTATGTATGTCTTTTTAAAGAATACCTTTCCTAATACATTCATGTAACTCTATGCAAGCTTGGAAAATCCTCAGACTTACCAACCTGACTGTCATTTTAATAACATCCTCAACAATTCAGAGTTCATTTGCTTTCCAGGTTATGGGCCTGTAGATCACAGCCAGTTATCTGAGTCACAGGGGTGATACCTTAGAGCACTGGTAAACAGCTCAGAATGAATGTACCCATGAACATCTCACAATGATGACAGGAGTGGAATTTGATGCAAACATGCAAACTCCATGTGGTACTGATTAGTGGACTATATTTATACCCTTCAGACTGTCAGTGAAGGGGTTATGACTACACCATAATGCAACTTAAACTGGATTTTGAAAAATTAAGAAATTGAGCAAACGGTTAAGTTTAAGCTTATTATAATTTCATATATTCAAATATTATTTTGCCTGGAAAATTAAAATTATAATAGTAGCCCTGATTTCGCTTGGCAAAGTTAATGAGAATCACAGTGTATCAGAAATTTAGATTCATTTTTTGGACATTAAAACTCCAGAAGAATTAAGAGACCATGATTGAGGTTGAAGTGTGTGACTGTATGTATTTATGTGGGGCTATGAATTATCTCCTTTTTGTACAGCCCACACGTATTATGTCTTCTTAACATTATAAAAATGGAATAGAAAGCTATAACAATAATTAATAATAAGAAACTCCTAACAGAGTTATCCTAACCTAGCCTTTACCATCACCTTCCAAAATGGATTATATCATTAGTGTCTCACAGCAGGCCAGAAGTACAAACCTTTCAAGTGGAACTGCCTTGAAATAGCTGGTAAGTCAAGCTGTGATGCTGAGAAATAGTTTAGCTCTGATGTGTTCGTACTTCACTGCTGTCTGCCTCAATCAGATACCCAGGAGTTTCTATTGCAAAGGCCAGGACCTGGGTATGATCAAAGCGGACAAGGCAGTTTCTTTGGAGCTAATGAAGCTAGGCTAGGATCCTGGCTGTCTCTTCTCATTCTCAACTGCATTATCTCAGAAAGCCGCATGACCTCTTGGAATTTCCTATTTACCATCTGGAAAATGAGGTCAATTGATACAGTTAACTCCTAAGTGAGATTTAGACTGTAAGGCCACTTTATAAACTGGAAAAAAGATGCCCAGTCCTGTATATACAAGTGGAATTAAAGGCAAGGTCCTAATCTTAATCTGGCGTATATCCTTGCCATCATCCCTTTGAGTTTTATTACAAATTGAGGTGTATTTAAGGATAAAGGTGCATAGCCTTTGTTATGTTGGCTGGGAAGATTTCTGCCAAATCTTCCAATAAGTTATTTGTCTCAAGTATTTCAAATATTAGTGACTTTTTTCACCAAGAAAAAGATGAAAGAATGCTAATAAATCCATGAAGGCACTTTTAACTCAAAACATCTACTTTGGTCTGTAACATGTCTTTTATGCATACGTTATTGTTTCTAGTTTAGTGTTTTATGAGATTCCTTACTGCTTAAAACTTAATCATACTAAGTATACTTATGATTAGAACCTATTTCCTAAGTACATGGATAATTTTGTCTGTCTCCTTGACTAGTCCAACATTATTTTTACATATCTCTCTGAAAGTACTTTCTGTGAGACTTGTTTAATCAGGCATTTCATAATGTAGGTGGCTCTCTTTTAGTCTTACTGAGTACCAAAAAAAAAAAAAAAAAAAAAGACTAAGCTCTTCTAGCAAAAGGGCTTCTTCCAAAGGACTCCATTCTAATAGGAAATGCAACATCTCCTCTCCTCAAAACCTCCAGTCACCAGTCTATCCTTTCTGAATATTCTCATGTGCCAAACACTTAATTTAAATTTTCATGACATATTTTTCTACATAATCTGCCCAAGCAGCAGTTCCTTCTGTGGCTCAAATCTCCTGCTTTGGAGCCACTCTTGCTATGATACTAATCTGGGAAGAACAAAGATACTGTCTTTATCCTTGTCAAGCTTTTGCTCTTCATAACAGGCTATTTCTCATGGGATTACCTCTCTAGTCTACAGAGGAACTCATAGGCATACAAGCTCTCTGTATAATAGCAAACTGTACTCATGCTGTTCTGATAATCATGCCACTGTTACTGACCTACTTACATTTTATGTGCTGTGGCATAATTCTCCAAATGGAACTGCCTAAAGATTCTGCCTTTGCTTTGACTGACCAAGGATCTCATGATCATCACTACCTCTTCATTTTGGGCTAAAGTGTATATAAAGAAATGAGGAATCGTAAAAAGAACTAGTGGAAAAAATATTAATTTATATATATATATATATATATATATATATATATATATATATTTTGATAATCGCAAAACACTCATTCAGAAAAAGGCTGCATTTTTAAATAGTAAACCATTCTGATCACCACATGCCCAGTACCATGATTCCACTATTTTATCAATGTGTGGTTTGATAAATTTTTGAAGTAGTATGTGTTGATTCCATCAACACTTTAACTGATAATGCAGATTTTAATATGCAAGCCATTCCTTGTATACGTATCTCTTTTTCTCAACCAGACACTAAACTTCAGAATGGCAAAGAATGCATCTCATATTTGCAATCACTGGTCTTGGCACAGTTCCTAGAACATGCTATGCCTTAACCATATTTATTTGGTGAATGAGTAGAGTTTCTCCAGCCCAGTCTTCCAGAACAAATGTAATGCTGATTTGTTTAGTCTTAGGAGATTTAAGAAGAATCTAACTAGTGTAGCAGACCTACCTCATGACTTCTAAACTTCTTACACAAGAGTCTTAAATAATAACTTGTTATGCACCCAAAGATCCCCAGGATAAATTGCCCCTGATTGGTGCTCACACTCAATTGGAAACATTGCGTCTGTGGAATTTGACCCAGGAGTGTCCTTTCTAGTGAGCACAGTAAGAAGTAGCCTCTTTCTTTATGTGAATTTCCTCTCAAGTTGGAAACCATTCCCAGGTTTAATTTCACCTTTTTAGCTCTTTGGTGTCATTTGATAACTCTTTGGCTAGACTCTACATCCTACCAAAAGTGGTAAAACAGTCTTTAAGTATTTTACTAGAAGGAATCAGAATCATATATGGGTATATTATCCTCATAAATTAGATTATGGCAATTATGATACAAAATAAATACAAATAACTAAGTATGAGTAAAATAAAATCACATTTCAAAATAAAAGTTAACCCAATGTTTCTTATATTTTTATAAAGTTTGTTCATGTATATTAGCAATAGAGTTAAGTTGTAAAATATGTTCAAGTTGGCTGCTACCCTCCAAATATTGTCAAACTAGGTAATATCTGAAAACAAGCAAACAAAAGAATGTAACTAAGGACTTTCAAACAAAAACAAGTGGGATAACTGCCATTTATTGATTGTGATTTAGAAGTCATGTAAGGAGGCAGAAATCTCCAAACAAAAATGTTAAATTTCTAATTGACATGATTCCTTCTGTTCCTTGAAGAGTAATCCTTTTATATCTATTATTCATTAAGATTGTGTAAAAGTGAGAACAAATAATTCTACAATAAATATTTAGTCATGTTTTACTTTGAACTTTCATTCAAAATACTCTGAATAAACAGGTATACTGATCTATGATCAGGGATTGTTTCACTTCATGTTCAAGGTTCAAACTGCACTCATTAATTTAATTATGGTACCTGAACACAAGCGATCAGGTACTTTGCTAGATGTTGGAATTGTAAGAATGAAAATCATCAGGCTAAATATCTGGTCACTTAAGCTTAAGATCAGCTTTAAGATTTAAACAACAACAAAAATAACCTATACCTTTTAGTTGTGATAAATGGTAGTTGTGGCTTTTCAAATATTTTGATTTTCTGAATTCCAAATTTGGATATATTATTTGGTTACATATAGTAAAATTCAAATGTCTAGTCTATAAACAAAATCTAATCTTAAAGTCTTATAATTTCAGGTTAATATTTTGCATTTTCCTATTGTCTATTTAAGTAAAGTTTTCTATTAAATTACATCTAGGGATTTATAGGATATATGTAAACAAAGAACAGTAATTTATATCAAGCCCAATGCTTGATCAACATTAACAGTGAGAAATTCAAAGCATTTACATTAAAACCAGGACTAAGGCACACTATCCACTCTCTTCATACTTATTTGATATATGACTAGAAGATATACCTAGAGAAAATAGGATAACTTTTTGTCAAGAAGACAAAAATTGGTAAGGAACACATCAATCTGTCTTTATTTGCCGACAATATGAT